>NW_020185335.1:10742327-10819006 GCF_003031525.2 Neophocaena asiaeorientalis asiaeorientalis
TCAGTGTCTCAGTTCTTTCCATTTTCGGTGGCCACTGTCATTCCCAGTCTACCACTAGCTCTTGGCTGGTATCAAGGTGGCTCCAGCAGTCCCAGACACGATGACATCAGAGAGAAGAAGAGGGGATACAAGGGCCCGGGATTCCCATGGCAGCTTAGATGGGCATCTTGGGTGGGATTGAGGGGTCAGCCTTCACAATTACCAGGTAAGGTTTTCCCCGAGGACTTTAGACCCAGCGTGTCTTATAGGATGAATAGGAGCTTTTCTGGTCTGTAACTGTTAGACATGGAGAGGGAACCACCTCAGCGTGTGCACACCCGTTGGCACAGAAGATCACAATTGTCCTGGGAATTCCAAGTACTCTTATTTGACTGGACTGGAGAAGTGGTGTAGAGACCAGATGAGTGATAGATTAGTCTGGAGGGGAAGGTGAGGGATGGATTATGAAGGATTATGAAGCCACACTAAGAAATGTGGGTTTTATCTTGAAGGAGCTGGCAGCCCACTGAAAGATTTGAAGCAGGGGAGCACATGAGATTGGATGTGTGAGTTCAGTCTGGAACAACCCATGAAATGGATTGGAGAGTAGGGCAAGATCAGGGTCCTGGAGAGTGAAATTTTGTTGATAATTCTAGAAGGAATCTGAATGGGACCAGGTAACTTGTTAAGAGGGTGAGTTGAGGGGAAAGAGGGGAGCTCAAGGTGGTGATTCCTGTTTTTCCTGGGGTGATTCCCTAGAGGTCTAGATAAAAGTGATTATGCATTTGGGAAAATCAGAATCTAAGAGCTGGCTACTTAGATCAGACATCATAATATAGCGTGCATGTGAAATGATAGATACTAGCTCTCAATACCTATGGGATATTGGCCAGCTGGATGAATGAAAAGCTCTTATAAATGCCCTTTGGCATACATGATTGACCAAAATGAGGAACAGTGAAAATACTTGCATTGTGTAAGTGAGAAAGTGGATGTGATATTTATAAGCAAGGCGTGGAGCAGATATCTTGTGGGTTAATAGGCTAGTAATTAAATTCGTGTGATTTAAGCACCTTGGTAAAGCTGCTAATAAGGTGAGTTAGGCTTCAGTAGCAACTTCTCCCTCTTCTGTGTATGAGTGAGTGAGTGAGTGTGTGTGTGTGTGTGTGTGTAGTTCATCAACTCTTAAAGTGTTCAAGACAGAACTTCCCCATTTTGCATATTTTGCAAAGGAGCCTTTTCTTTAAGCTTCCAGTGTGTATAAGTGGAATGAGCTACGCATTCCCACAGACCTGCAAGCTTTTATCTTCTAAAATAGAATGCTCCCATGTGAGGTCAGTTTGTAAAACCAGAGCTCACTCATTTGTAGTCAGAGGACTGTCCTGCTTTTGATGACTTCCCACTATGGAAGCATGGTTCACATAGAAGCAAGGAGTGAGTTGATCCCTTGACATAATTACCCACATCTGTTTCTAGGCATCCAGCTGAGTGTATGAGAGGACTGTTGACCACAGAGAGCCTCCTGCCTGGGCACTTCTGCCCAATCTCTTCTCTGGAAGGACCTTTTAATCTAAATGTGTACTGAGGAGTTTTGATGTCTTGAAGTTTTCATTCTAATCCCAGAATATTGTGCTTTGGAAGGATTTTGTCTTTCCTTTTGTGGCAACAAAATGTCGTGGAAAAAGTCTGGAAGTTGGAATTATCCCTTCTAAGCTTGAATCCTAGTTCTGCCCTTTAGCAGCCATGACCTTGACTCAGTGAGTATAGGAGAAAAGGCGTGTGATTTGGTACCAGGCAGAAGAGAGTTTGTATTTTAGTTCTGCCTGTGAATAGCTATGTGACCCTAGACAATTAATGTTCCATTTTCTTTCATCTGTAAAATGGGGTTAATACTGCTTAATTTTGGTATTGATGAGGTTATGGCATACAGTAAAGCAGTTAGTAGAGGTGCAAGCACGTAACAGCGACTCCATATATTACAGGACCTCTTAGGCCCTTTGTCCTAATCTGAAACGTAGGAGTAATAAAAATGCCTAACCTGCATTTTTGATATGAGCACTACAGTAATACTTCTGGAACAGGGTTTCTCACCCTCACCCTTGGCACTACTGACACTTGGAGCCGCATAATTCTTCCTCGTGAGGGCTGCCCTGTGCATCGTAAGGTGTATACCTACCAGATGCCAGTAGCATCCACCAGCCCCAGGCGCAACAACCAAGAGCATCTCCAGATACTGCCAAAAGTCCTTGGTGGGGGAGTGGATTACCTCTAGTTGAGAACAGTGGTTCTAGAATATAGAAGAAAGTGCCTAGCCTTTTGGAAGTGTTCCATAAGAAAGAGTAGCCCTATTTCTAACCTATCTATAAAACTGTGAAAAGAAGTAAAGAAAGCAAAATACTGTGTTTGTTTTCTGAGCCCCTAGGTAGTAATGCAGAAATGAGAATACTGGAACAAATTAAACTTTTTTCAGCATGAATAAAACTCTCCCAAGTTTAGCTCCAGATACAAACCACAGTTGGGCCATGCTACCAACCTTCAGAGAGCAGTTGTGGTAAAGGGATTTTCAGTCATTTCTGCTGTAGCCTGTTGTGTCCAGGGAGTGAAAACTGCTAGCCCCTCCGCCCCTCCTCTTTGGATGATTGTGTGGGTCAAGTTGACTTCCATTGTAAGCACATGTGTGTTTTATCTTCAGCATGATTTTTTTTTCCCTTTCAATTATTTTTTTTTTTTAGCCCTTCCCCTGGGAGAGGAAAGGTCAGTTCAAACCTATTATCACATTCTCTTCACTGATCAAATCTTAAAACAACAGGAGTGTCACTTCAGTGTCTGGAAAGGTGCAGGGGCATAATTCAGTCACTTTATTAATAGAAATGGAGGAGGATTGTAAAAGGTATTTTTGTTAACTTTGAAGAGAAAGGAAAGATACTGCACCACACGCACGCACACGCGCACACACACACACACACACACGCACGCACCCCTACCTGCCTTCTTTTTTTTTCCTTTTCTTTTTTTTGGCTATGAGATTAAGTGAAGAAGAGATTTTCTTCTTCCCAGCAACGTTATCGCTCAGAAGAGCATTTTAGCACTATTATCGTGTGTTAGCATCTGAGTGAGGGGTAATTATTTTCCAGTAATACATGTGCTGCACTTCAGCTGGTTATGGCAGGGCTTCCATGCTGAGATCCATGAGGTATAGATTATACATTTCAATACTTATTCAAAATATGTATTTTTCATGACGGATGAGGACTTTGCAGAGTGCCACCATTATAATTTGCGTTTTTTAAAAAGTGGTTCTGTAAATCATTGGCATGGATTATCTCAATCATAAGTTAAATGGTTCTCATTGTAAGTGTTCTAAAATATGCTTTTATTAAGTAGTTTATGGAAAAATCCGGGAGAAACATACTTTTAATATTTTATTACTATTCAATATATAGTTTTTACTACTTTAACAAAGAAAATGCCGACTCTTATAATACCATTACTGTCAAATTAAAGATTAGCCTTTCTCTTCCCAAACACTTATATCTTGTGCTTAGCTCAAAACCAGGAATGACCTTTGAGTGGATTTAACAGGATGCTTGACGAAAAGTAAAAATTCTCTGTTTGGTCAGAGAAAACATAAACAATGAGGCTAAACTCAGCTTTAATAAGTCCCGGCTTTTTTTTTTTTTTTTTTTTTGGTAAGCTTTCAAGCCCCAACATAGGATTCTGGTCTTATCTCCTATAAAAAGACCTTCAAACTTGAAAATTACATTTGATTTCTTCATAAAGGGACTAGGAGTTTTTCAGTATGAGGCAAATGGCAGGAAAAAGATACTTAAGCTCACAAAGGCAAAAGACACTGTTACTTTAAAAGGCATTAAGAAAATGTTAATGCTGAATCTGGATGATTTAAGATGGCAATCCATGAAAAAAAACCCTTCTTGAGCCAACATTTTAGCTAGGGCTCTGGCTGGATGAAGAAATGGAGCCCTTGCTTATAGGAGATTCCCCTTGGAGTGTGGGAAGTTTAGAGCTGGGTAGAAACCAGGGGGAAGAACTGAGACTCTAGAAACACACGCCTATGTGGAAGCCAGCCTGTGCATCTTTGCTAGAGCTGAAGCTAGAAGTGGTGCTTACTCAGCTGTTGGAACCTCAAGAATAAAATCTGTAAGCTGCAGTAGGAATTTGGGAAGGCTCCAGGGAATCCAGGGCAAGGGAGGGAACGAGGGAACCAGAGCAAGTCATGCCGGGTTGGCTGCCAAGAAAAACCCCTCCTCTGTCCCTGAATCTGTTCCTCCTGTCACCTCACTATGCCTCAGTCCCCAGAACCGCCCCTCACTTGGTTTAGGTGCTTATCCCTCCATATTGTAATTCTCTTCTGTTTTCTGTTGACTTTGCCGTTTCTTCTGCATGAATGTGAGCCCTGTAAGCATCAAGCTTGTATCTGTTTTGTTTACAGCTTTATACCAAGCACTTTCCTACTGCTAGGCTCCAGAGTGATTTTACCATAATTAAGGTTGAGATTGAATTGGGGGTACTAGGAAGTTAAGAGAAAATCTGTGTCAAAGTAAGATCCAAGGGGTGAGATCTCTGTCTTCAGCAGATGTCCTTCGAGGTGTGATTCAGCCTCTAAAGGCACCACCTTCCTTTCTTTTTTTTTTTTGTTTTTTGTTTTTGCGGTACGCGGGCCTCTCACTGTTGTGGCCTCTCCCGTCGCGGAGCACAGGCTCTGGACGCGCAGGCTCGGCGGCCACGGCGCACGGGCCTAGCTGCTCCGCGGCATGTGGGATCTTCCCGGATCGGGGCACAAACCCGTGTCCCCTGCATCGGCAGGCAGACCCTCAACCACTGCACCACTAGGGAAGCCCCACCTTCCTTTCTTAAAGTGGGCAAGTGGTGTGTCTGATTCTGTCCCATAGAGATCCTATACGAAGGGTATGAAATAACTCATGAGTGCATTGGCTTCAGCCTTCTGGAAGGGGAAGTCTTTTCTCTCCATAGGACTTCCATGGGATTTTTTTTAAACTTTATCTTTGTGGGCTCCAGAAATTCTTCCAGACAAATGACTGCTTCATTTCTGAAGTGGTGATTTATCCTGAAGGGATAATTCTCAGCGAAGGTGTCTCTCCTTCATCATAAAGGAATAGAAAAACATTTATAAAAGGGAGACAGAGCTTCAGATGAGTAGGTATAAAAGTTCTACACAGGGCTTCCCTGGTGGCGCAGTGGTTGAGAGTCCGCCTGCCGACGCAGGGGACGCGGGTTCGTGCCCCAGTCCGGGAAGATCCCACATGCTGTGGAATGGCTGGGCCTGTGGGCCGTGGCCGCTGGGCGTGTGCGTCCAGAGCCTGTGCTCTGCAATGGGAGAGGCCACAGCAGTGAGAGGCCCGCATACCGCAAAAAAAAAAAAAAAGTTCTACACAACATAAATGGTTGAAATGATATGCATATGTTAATTAAGAATTCCGACATACTTCTTTTATAACGTCCCTTATGAAAGATAGACTATTTTCCACATTTACTTTGTGTTGGAAGTGACAGATGAAATTAATATGCTTCATAAATTGCCCTCACGGAGGGTCAATTAACAAGTGAACTAACCTTGTGAAAGTCATTTTGAAAGACTAGTTATGTCAACAATATTCCCTGTCAAATTAGGTAAAAGTGAGAAAATTAGAAGGCTGTCAGATAAATAACAGTCTAAGATACTGAGTAATTGCGTTTTTGATAAGGTAAATTAGTTTCTGCAGTTGTTGGTTGAGAAACAGGAAATGAATCGTGGAATTTCTGAAGATTTTAAAACCGTGTGTGTGAATATACATGTGTGCACATATGTGAGTGTCTGTAGCAGATGTCTGTATACTTCTGCACACACACATATGTACAGGGAGGTGGAGAGGGCGGTCATACAAAGGTTCAAATTGGAAGGAAGATGGGTCTACAGTCCTTAGCCAGGTCCATTCCCCATTCCTCCGCCACAGCTCTTCTCCTTCAGGCACTCAGCCAGCTCCCACCTCTCTGTTCTTTCCTCACTGGACTCCTTTTCCCATCATTTCTACCTCTTTCCCTCAGTCCTTCAAAATTAATCCTTGTGCATGTGCTCTGGGCTGGGCAGTGTCCTTGGCCATGGACAGGCACAGTTGCCCCTGCCCTCATGGAGCTGACACTCCCGTAGGAGGGAACTGAACTGAAGCTGAGGCTTTTTCCCTGCAATACATTTACTTCAAGGCTGTAAAAGTACCAGGGAAACAACGCCACTTGGACCTAGTTTGGAGACTGAAGGAGCTACGGCAGTCTCGATTCCGTGGCTATTTTCAGCCCAAGTCACAGTACAGATGGTTCCAGAGAGGCCCCAAAACACACACAAGGCACTCTGACAGAAAGGCTGTCCTTTGCCAGGGCAGACGCAGCTTGGCCAGGCCCGCTTTCTTCCTCCCTTCGGTAAACACTTCCTACAGGGAGCTCCCTTCTCTCTTGCCTCCTCTGACATCTCAGTTGCCTTTGTCAGAACCCTGTCGTGGCTGCGATGTCCCGCTTGTGCCAGTTAGATCCTTGACTGCATCTCAAGTTCCTATTTGCCATATGAATCAGAGCTGAAAATTCATCTGAAGTCTTGGTGGCCTGTCCCCATCCCTCCATGACCTCTCTGAGACTTGGAGCAAGTCCACTCTCTTGTCAGGACGTGTGCTCCCCGTGTATGAAATGAGGCTGCTTTGCAGCAAGGAGATTTGTTTAAATTTTTTTTTTAGTAAAAGTTGTTATATTTATGTGTACACCAGAGCCCAGACACCCATATGTACGTGAAGCAAATGGTTTGTATCAGATCCTGTTCCTTCCCCTAGACTATCTCCCTGTGTCTCCCCATAGTCAGGGAGTTTCCAAAGCCATATGCACTGCGTCTGTGTTTGTGTAATGTATATACACACGTATTTTCACATGCATACACAAACAGTTTTTTTCCTAGGATCCCCATTTTACAGAGTCAGAAACTGAGTCTCAGTGGGGCGACGTGAGTTGTGGGAGGCCACACCGTAAGGACTGGCATGGGGGTTGAACCCAATCCAGTTTGATTCTAAGACCTGTATTCTCTGTGATGCCCTGAAGGGTCATTTCTTCATAGCTAACTTCCTCAGCTGGGCCAAATACAACCCCTTCCTAATGAAGGAAGAATCTTAGGAAGTAATATGCCCCCGCATTTTGTTTTCTATTGGCTGACTGACACATTCCTGCTCCAAGGTCCTTTTTCTGTTTTCTGCCCTTGGTTGAACAATCCACTTCTCTCCCTGGTCTGCCCCCCTGCAGGCAGTTGCAGAGGAGCTGGCCAAGCTTGTACGCATGCAGATGTGGACCAGTTCCAAGTAATGTTCTCTCATGAGCTGCTCAAGGTTCTGTGATTGAAGGACAGACAAGCGTTGGCCAACTTAAGCAGTCATAGAATCATTGGATGAATGCTGGCTGTATTCTACTACACATTTAAAGTCTGACAGGTGGGTCTCATAAAGGACAGGAATAGGCTCACTTCTGGGAATTCCAGCCAGAAACTCTTGAAGACTCTTTTTTTTAGGCAGAACCAGTGGAGTAACTCCTTTCCACCCACCTTCCATCTAAGCGTCCTTTGCATCATGGTTCCCGTTTCTGGGAGAGAGCCTCTGATTGGCTTAGGTTGGGTCACGAGCCTGCCTCTCTTGGGCAGGACTGGACAAAATAACATTGTGATTAACAGTCCCACCAGAACCACAGGGCGGTGGGGGTGGGGGGTCAGTTAACAGCCCAAGGATAAGCAGTGCGCTGTTACTTATAGAAGGGGGTCAGGGATACAAGAAAGTCAAACTTCCAGATATCTCCCATATCATATCATGAAACAAAATAAAACCAAACAAGCTTAATTGCTTATCTGTTACTTGTGAACCTAAGCTGCAAATCTGCATGCACAGCTTGGCAGCAGTAAAGGTAGCAGCTTGTGGGTGTGACAAAAAGCCAGGAGTTCAACTCATAAAATCTGTACTTAGGTCCCAGCCTGGCACCTCTTGCTGTGATACCTTGGTTTTAGAGTGCATCATGCCAGAGCCTGCTGTAAAGTGCAATTACCCCAACCCATCTCTCAGTGAGTTACTGGGGGATCACATGAGATGCAGCTTCTCGAAGTGCGTGGGAAGTCGTTACTCAGCTCATCTGGGTCTAAAGTAGGAAGAATTGACATTAGGGTCGCAAATAGCAAGTGAAGCCCGGGAACATGTTCACAGGTTTGCACTCTGTTTTAAACACTTGTAAATATCTCTCCTGGGCCATTTACTTTTGTATAGTTGAGAACATTGAATAAATAACAGTCGTTTTTTTAGAGGGGAGTCTGTATTTCTTTTTTTTTTAATAAATTTTTGGCTGCATTGGGTCTTCGTTGCTGGGCGCGGGCTTCTCACTGTGGTGACTTCTCTTGTTGTGGAGCACGGGCTCTAGGCACGCGAGCTTCAGTAGTTGTGACTCTCATGCTCTAGAGTGCAGGCTCAGTAGTTGTGGCACATGGGCTTAGTTGCTCCGTGGCATGTGGGATCTTCCAGGACCAGGGCTCAAACCTGTGTCCCCTGCATTGGCAGGCAGTGCATTGGCAGGCGGATTCTCAACCACTGTGCCACCAGGGAAGCCCTAGAGGGGAGTCTTTGAATTATGAAGGACTGGCAGATTTCACAGCTATTGATATTTTGACAGATGTCTTGGTGACTTGAAATCTTTGAGTTGAAATCTTTAAGTGCAATTGTCTTTGAAATTGTGGATGCTGCCAATGTAGATATTGATAACCACCTTGATATATGCAACCTTCTCTATACACTGCCCAGTGTATCATAGCCATCCTTCATATGAGCATTGCCACTAACCTACGGCCGGCAACTGCCTTTTCGGCAATTTTGTTCCATACTCATAACCCCATAAAGCAATAAAACCCCTCACAAAAGATGAGGCTGTCATTTTCAGAAGTTCTCAGCCCAAAGTTGAAGAGCCTCAGGCCATGGGAGGCTTTTAGAAGTATTGGCATAGAGTATTGGGTGGGCTGTGCCAGTAGATGACTCAAGGATTTTCACCAACGTAAAAGATTGGAAGTCCCTGGCATTACCAATTTAAAAAGCGAGAGTTTTAGAGGGACACAACTTATAATGAATTATAATTGCCTTATTTTCCATTATTTAGTTGATGTTAAACAATAGAGTCTGGAATTGGCTAAGGAAGAAGAGTTATTTGAAATATGTGCTGTTTTGAATAAACTGATCCTGACTTAATGAGCTTTTACAGGGTTTTATGCATGACTTACTACCCATATTACATTGCTAAGGTAAGCTACTTAAAACTGTGGTGCAATGTGATATTTTTCAGTTCATTCGTCTGTTGCATTAATGATGGAATGTATTTTCCAGCACACAAATCCTATTTATGATCAAGACATTGTTGTTCTGTAGATCAACTTAACCCCTTACACAGTGTAATTTACCTGTTGTCAAATCTCATTTGAAGAGCTGTTGTCTGGCATTGCCCTAATGAAAAACACGCCCAAGTGTAATGAGCTATGCGTGTTGTGTCTAGTATTATTTATTTTTAATAAACTTTTGTTTGCCCCACCACCGCACTTTGGGAAACTGACAATCTATAATGTTTTCCATCTTCTTCTTCTTTTTTAACCAATTATCTTCCCAACTGGGGTAATGAGTCACAAAAGTCTGAATATTTTTGTTCTTCTCAATGTATCTTAATGGATAACAGCTGATTAGAGAAATGTACAGGAGAAATATCAAAATGATTTAGCATTAAAATGAGACTGATGATTAATAAGAGAAGTAATTTTCTGAACTAGGGTAGTTGGGGTGACATGTAAAGTTAGGTCAGCTGGTTTCAGGGACAGAGGCCACTCTTGGGTTTGGGGAGCCTGGCTGGTTTGTGAAATGTGCTCAGTATGCCCCATCCTGGCTAGTACATCCCCCGAGATTGCAAGTTATTGAAGCCATTTCCATTTGCTCAAATCACACGGCTGCCCTTCACCTTTCCATAGCCCTTTCTAATGATATACACCCAATGGACACCTTCTACCCTTCATTACAGGCAGAAAATCCAAGCCCCAGATCGCTAGGGGGTAGTTACATCATATACACGCAGAGTTTATGCAAAGACAAATACTGTGCTTGGAAACATGGAGAGAGAGAGAACCATGTCAGTCGTGTGGGTGTTTCCTCCCCTTTCTGCTCAGTAGACCCCTGCCCTTAGTCAGGGGAGGAGCAGCCTGAACTACTGCTGCGGTCTCAGAGTGAGAGTATCTCAGAGCTGTGTGTGAGTCCAGCGCCTGAGATATGGTTCATTTTGTTCATCTGCACCCTATGGAGATAAGCCCACAGCTTCATCTGGGACTCCGTGGAAGGTCAGCCATCTGTTCCGACAATAGAGAAAAAACTGAGAGATGCGTCTGCGCTGTACTTTCTGCATGGATTGACTGGTTTCAGAAGGAAGCTTTGCTGTAGTCTTCACTTCGCACGTTGATTTTATGTCCTAAATGTTGCATAAGACACTACCTCACTCTCAGAGCTTTGGGGCCCTGTACCTGAAATGGGGTTCGTGCACAGCTAGTTGATGGTGCCTGTGGGTTCTTGGGCATTTTCCTTCTCATCTTCAGTCTCTGCTCTGGGCAGCGTGGTCTATCTTAGGGCGTTGGAGCTTGAATCCACGGTCCACCCTATGTGTCCTCGGGCAGGGCACTTACCCTCACCACAAAATGGGCCCTCCTGCTGATGTTACAGAGCAATGGTGAGGAGTATCAGAGTTCCAGAATGCAGAAGCATGTCCACCACGAAGGGAGCCTTTCCATGTATGATGCTTCTTATAATTGTGACCATCGTGGAAGCCTGAGATTCAGCACTTCTACTGAATCCAAAGCAGACCCTTAGGTCCTTTAGCAAAGTGAGGTCCATAGCACTGAGAACTACATACAGGTGGAATTGATTTATCTGAAGGTGACTGATGTCTTAGCAAGCTTGTGCAGGGGGCAAAGAAGTAAATCGAAAACAATAGCACAGAACCTTGGAGCCAAAGCTATGCATATTTAAAGCTCACCTCCAACACCACTGTATGTGTGCTAATTGTTTCTTTGACATCACCTGTTTCCTGTGTCTGAATAAGTAGTGATAGGTGTTGTCTGGCTTAATAATACTGCATAGGACCTATAGACATGTACTTGACCATTTATGCTTTGTGAAAGATTTTCTATTGAGGGAAATAATATATTGAATATATTACAAACTCTGGATTTAAAAAAAAGAAAGAAACAACCTAAGCTTTAGGAAAACTTTGATCCTTTCCTCAAAGTATTCTCTTTATCATGGAGCTCTGAGTGTTTCTTTTCATATTACCTAGTGATGTTTACTCTGGGTAAACCATTTGAATCTTGTGGATTCAAACAAGGTTCTTAGGTGACCATCAATTTATATCTACATTATTAGTGTTCTTGTTATGCTGGGTGTATGTACTTTCAGCTCATTTTCTCATTTATCCATCCGGTCAGCCAAGATTCCTTGCCAGAATTGTGGTAGGTTCTGGTTTAACATAGAAAAACAGACAGAAAATGGTCTTTGCCCTTGAGAGGTTAATATTTTGAAGTCATATACCAAAACGTACATACAAATACTGAATAAATACCACAGTAATTGGCACGCCAACCAAGTTCAATGGGGATCTAGTGTCAACTATTTCAGATGTGTCAAGGCTCTGGATTTTCAATTCGTCATAAACTGGGAGAAAAAGGGAACAATGTCAAAGACAGGCAAGGCTACTCCCTAGCGTTGGAGGGAATCAGCCTGGCTGTGAATACCGGCTCCAAGGTGGGAGTGAGGCAGGTGGAGGGTAGTTGGATGCAATCATAGATGAGCTAGGGAATGTGGTCCCTGGAGCAGAGTAGTTAAGGCTGCTGAAAAGGCTTTAGGGGGACAGCTCTGCAGGAGAGAGGTGAGATGCATCACAGGCTAACTCTTTACATTTGGCACTCTGAACGGAGTCTAATAATATTAAAAATACCAGCAGCGCATGCCCTCTGCCTGGAATTCT
Organism: Neophocaena asiaeorientalis asiaeorientalis; assembly: GCF_003031525.2. Classification (NCBI taxonomy): domain Eukaryota; kingdom Metazoa; phylum Chordata; class Mammalia; order Artiodactyla; family Phocoenidae; genus Neophocaena; species Neophocaena asiaeorientalis. The sequence continues at coordinate 10,754,370 of NW_020185335.1, forward strand.
ACCGTATATTTGGTTTTGTTCTCATGGCAAGACTGTTAGTTGGGGTTTTTACTGCAAAACAAAATGGCAGTGGTTTACAGCAATACATATTAATGTTTCTTGTCCCCATACCTACTGGTCAGCTGAGGTTCATCTGTGCTGGGCTGTATTCCAGGTTGGTTTAGATTCCGGTAAATCCCATGTGCTTCTTTCTTCTTGAGCAAGTGACCACCCAGCTCTAAGAACATAGCAGAGTGAATCTCGATCAGGGCTGGCTGTGGTTTTCAGGGATCATTTGGCAATGCCGGGAGATGTTTCTGGTTGTCAAAACTGGGAGGAGGGGGTTGTTACTGGCATCTAATGGGTGTAGGCCAGGGATGCTGCTACACGTCCCACAATGCTCAGGACAGTCCCTCATGGTAAAGAATTATCTGGCCCCAAATGTCAATAAAGCTGAGGTTGAGAAATGCATGGCGGAAGCCCAAGAGGCCAAACTAAGCTACGTGAGCACATTCAAAGCCTTTGCTCATGTCATACCTGGTTGCATTTCATTCATCAAAGCAAATCGCATGTCTAAGTCCAAAGTCACTGGGGTCAGGCTGTATACTCTTCCAGCTCTCCTGGAGGTACATGGCAGTGAGAGCCGGCCAAGAGCCGCAAATAGTCCTGTCTAGTGCAGCAATGCCCCCATTCACAGATGAGGAAACTGAGGCCCAGAAAAGGCTGAGTAATTGGTCCAAGGTCACCCGGCCAATAAGTACCATGGCTGGGACTGGAACCCAGGCTTTGTCCTAGTCCCTTCCTAGGTGGTCTACACTGCATCTATTATATTTGGATTTGGAGTTTAGCCAAAGGGGAGATCACTGGAGGCAGCAGCCGTCAGCCTCAGTTTCCTCTCTGTGTAATGGGGGTAGTAAGTTACCTGTCCCACAGAGTAATTGGAGGGGTTGAAAAGATAGCAATGTTGATGATAATACAGTGTTTAAAACGTACCAAGTATATAATAAACGTAAATTGCTGCTACTGCTGCTGTTGTTGAAAGAGACAAGGTGATGTGGGGTTCATTACCGGTGAGGATGCTCTTCCTGGGTTTTCTTGGATGTGAGTTGTCTGGGGAAATTGATCCACCGCCTTTCTTTTTTTTTAAGGTTTAAATCATCCCATTTGGTGTACCCTTTTGGTGAACTTAAGCATTTGGAGGTTGTCTGACCTTCAACTGTTGATTAAAAGTCATGTCTACTGTTAAAACTGAGTTATCTCTCTTTCATCTTCTAAAGGCAATAAGCTAGGGATTCACACGGAATTTAGACAATCAAAACCTTTTGAGGTTTGATTTGCATGAAAGATCCCAAGTGAAACCTTCTGATTCTGTTTAACACAAGTTGCTGCTTTCATTCTGTGGCTCCGACTCAGCCTCTAGGACATCCTGAAAGCAAGCTCAGTAATCCCAGTGTGGCACCCTGACTCCTGCTTAGAGGCAGTTACCAGCTCAATGAGTTTGCTGCATTAGCACCTTCCTTGTGTGGTTCATGGAAATCAAAGGAGGGGGTTGCTTGCGGAGTTCTAGTATTGTCCTTCTGAACCTTGGGATTGTCTGCCAGGAACAAAGGGCCAGGCGGAGGTACTCTTGTGTACCAGCGGTTTTCTCTGTCAGGGGTCAGACAGTGGTGCGACCTCTCTCTTAAAGTCACTGCTGGCATCTTATGGGCACATTTGGTCCAATCCAAATGATTGTTCCAGACCCTGTGCTGGGTACTAAAAATTGGAAATGGGTAAGACCTTGTCCCCACCTCTGAAGAGTCCCCAGAGACAAGAAGAAAAATCAAAACCAAAAATCATTATTCAGTCATTACTCATTAAGGTATATACGGAACTATATGAAGCCAGAGTATAGGCAGACTTCGGCGAGAGAGGGGTGCCCAAGCATGGTTTGCAGGATGGAAACGGGTTCTCTAGGCAGGCATCTTACAAAGTCACACTCCTTCCCTGCCTCTTGTCTGTCACTTGATGACACTTGAGAAGGATATGTTTTATTTTGGTGTACATGTTTACCTACTAACATGATAACTGTTGTTCTCCTTTAAAAATCTTTGCATGTTCTGGTGTCAGTGGCTTGACTTCTAGAATTTTCTTTGACATTCCCTCTGTTCATTGCCCAATGTTCGCTGCCTGGCAAAGGTAGCATCCCAATTTTACTCTTTGCAAAGTAGACACTCCAGACGTCATCAAAGACATGAATGGAAAGTAGGTGAATCTGTTTCCAGTGAGGTTGTTCCTCTTGTCCTAGCGTGAGCACCCCTTTTTGTTCCTGGGTGTGTGAAAAAAAGAATGAATTGAGTATCAGAGAATAGTAAATCATTTCTTCACGATTTACTTTTTGGAGAAGCATAAAATATTGTAATCATCAATACTTTTTATTAAGAACAAGGAGAATAAGATTTAAATTACTAAACAAAACAAGTGATAAAGAAGTCAAGCAAGTTTCATAAAACATCATGTCACCTATGCAAAGCTGTAACAGAACGAGAGAAGCAAAAAAAAAACATGTCAGGTAAGGGAGAAGATGGGTGAAGAGAAAGAAATTGTTGATGGATTTATGAAAGGACAGGAAACGCTATAATAGGCTCTAAGTTAATGAACAGGTCAAGGTTAAAATTTAAGGGATAATTGAATGGATAGCTGTTTCCAGTTCTTCACCTGCTCATTCAAAATCTTCAAAAACTCTAAGTAAATGAAGTGATCAATGCCGCCCACCAGCAGTAGGGGACAGGCATGGGAACTAGGCTTTGGGGACCACTGCATGTGGCACAACTGGTCATACCTGGGTTGGACTTTGGCCATCTTGGACTATATATTCTTGATAAGAATCAGTCCAAGAAACGGGACTTCTTGTCCAAGATCCACTTGGGGAAAGTAGACATTTTTGAGACCCAGACATTGCTAGCATGTGGCAAGCTGCATATAGAATGAAGCATTTGTCTGATTTAGCAGTAAAACAAATAAGTCAGAACAAATGACAGAAATCAGGTAATAATTTTAAAATGTTTATCACCTGTGAGAGCGTTGTCCCGCTAATCTCAATTAAAGCAAACAACATTTAAAAAAAAAAAACTCTTTTATTTCTATGACAAGTGATTTTTCTCCTGATAAAATACTCTGAAGATATGTTTTTCAAATAAGCAGTGCTGGAAATCAAAGAAAGTAAGAAATCCAGCTACTTTTGAGCTTTTCTTGCCATTAGAGAAAACAGTTTTCAGTTGCAGATTAGAGGGTGTGGACCAGGTATGCGGAATGAGAATAAAAAACTATCACTTCCAGCCAAACATCCCCAAATCGGAGTCCGTTAGATTTTTGGCTTGGGTTAATAAAAGTTACTGAATTGATTTAGGAATGCAAGGGTTTAGGAACTGTAATGGAATAAATCTGAAAAGAAGAAATATCCCAAAGTCAATATCTTAGTTTGAATTTGAAGTCTTTAGAAAGTTCAAAATTATTAAAAATGTGCTAAAGGAAACGTAAGCCATATGATGTTCCCAGGTAATACTGTAATGAGAACTGAAGGTTATTGAAACATTTCGTAGAGTTCATTGACAAAGTGCGTGGAATCCAAAGAGAAGGAGATTGAAAGTAAGGGGCCCTGCTGCCGTCTCACCTTATCGCTTTGAAAACTAGTTTGTAAAGGGCTCAGCCTGAAGATGCAGAAACAAGCATCAATCCCTTGTGGAACAGTGGTCCATTATTAATATGCTAATTTAGGCCAGCTCACCTGAAATTACCTTTCTAAAGTTGACTTTGTCTTACACCACTTTCTTTACAAAGTTGGCCAGAACGCTCTTGGCAATGTATAATTTCACAGAATTAATTAGTAGCACAGCAAATTGATCAGTTTGCAAGCATGTCACACATCATTCATTGGCAATGGAATTATTTAAATTGGTGTTGACTGCTAACAGCTACACAGCTATTTTTCTTGCAGATTACTGAGGTAGGAAAAAAAGGAAATGACAAACATCATCTTGAATCCAAACTATAGAAAGATTTCCTAACTTTGGAATTGAAGGGAGCTAAAGATTGGCCTGGAGCCCACTGGTCACAGGTGTTATGAGCACGAATACCCATGACTTAGGAAGTTATTGCAAATGAGTGCAGGTATAAGAAAACCACAGGGCAAGCATGGAAATAAAGTCTCACTCAGCCTTAGTTTTGGGGAGAAAACCAGGGGGAAATAGAGAACTGTTTAAATGAGAGTTACTGCCATCTTAGCAGGTTGCCATGTAGAAATGACAGCCACTAGGCTGTAATACCTTCTTTCATTTTTTTTTTTCCTGGAAAATCTGGGAATCTGGAGTCTTATTTATACACTCCTGCTTTAAGATGTTGGGAAACAAGTTTTTAAACATTGAAAGGACTGACTCCTCGTGCATATGTCAGGACCAGATTCAGCCCACGGGTTACCAGCAGGAGGAGGCCTGGTTTAGGGGCTCTGGATCAGCTGGGTAAGGCAATCAGAGAGGGCGGGACCTTCAGCATGGCTGGTTTCCTTCAGACGGGAAATTCACTTAGTGAAAAAATAACCGGCCTCAGGAAAATAAGGGGCCCAGAGCCCTGGCATAATTGAGAGGGCTCAGAAACATCTGAGGAGTGGAACAGAGGCCTCCAGCTACAGACACAGTATGTCTGTCGATGAGATTGGAGGTGAGATTAGAGCCTGTGACATTTGCGGGCCAGAGTCTCCCTGGAGCAGTACTTTAGCACAGTGGAAGCAGCGCTGGCTGCCCTTCGCGGGGACGGCAGCGATGAGTGAGGCAGACGCAGGCATCTTGCGATGAGGCCTTTGCTTCAGTAGTGATGTGGCAGCCAGAAAGCATAAGTGAATGTCTAGCTTCGGGTGTATTGCTCATGTCTGTTTTCTCAAAAACACAAGCACAAATGCCCTCTGGTACATTCATTGTCCAAAGATTGTTCATTGACTGATTGGTTTCATTTATTCAACCGACAAATACTGAACACATAATATATGCTAGAACTGGGGAGACAGATGAATACAAAACCAATTTTTACACTCAGATAGTTCAGGGTCTAAGAGGGTCACAGCAGTACCTGCCTGCAAACAATGCCCAGCATCTCTGCAGGGAGCTAAGGGCACCCAAGGAGGCATTAACTCTGGCTGTGTCGAGGAACATGCCAGAGGATGCAGCATCTAGACTTGCTTTTACTAGTGGATTCATTTTTAAAAGCTTCATCTAGCCTGTGACACTACAGTCATTATAATGTCAGGACCGTCTCCTACTTTCTCAGTACCTACAGGTTATAATTAAGCACTGATAATCATAGCAGTGATTCCGAGCCCCTCGGGAGTTAACGACTTCCTGAATTTTCAGAGAAGGATTACACTTTGTTTAATTTAGCTGGTATTGAGTGTTTTTCCTTGAGTTTTAATTCTCTGAAACCTGACATACACATGGAACGTACTGCTCTAAACGTACTGCTCTATCCTGAAAAATCACTTTCTATCCATTTATCTAATTTGCCCTATGAAGGAAATTGGTCAGGTGTTACTATTGCCATTTTGCAGATGAGAGAAGGGAGGTGATGGTTGGCCTACGGGCCCCAAACCCGCTACGGCCATGACAGATCCAGGATTAAAACCAGAATCGCCTACTCTCAACCCTGGTTCTGAAAAATAAAGTTAAGTAGAACCTACCATTCTCTAAATGTTCTGAATAAACTCGAGTTTTCCTCACCGTTATTTCTTAACAAAACTCACTGCCATAGTGCACACCATCATCAACTTTTTCCTGAACGCCTTTCGAAGACTCCCTACCAGACTGCCCAACCCCCTCTTGGACCCTTCAGTCCAATCTCCACACATCTTCTAGAATTATCTTTTAAAATTCAAATCTGAGTTATTCCCTCACCACCATCCCCTACCTCCTGACCCATAGCGGTTTCACTTTTTTTTTTTTTTTTTTAAACATCTTTATTGGGGTATAATTGCTTTACAATGGTGTGTTAGTTTCTGCTTTATAACAAAGTGAATCAGCTATACATATACATATGTTCCCATATGTCTTTTTAATGGCTTTATTGAGGTGTAAATTCCCACACTGTATGTTGAGAGTTTAGCTAAGCTACTGCATGGCATTGCTGCCTCCTTGGCATCTGTTTTGTTTGACCAAGCAGCCTGCAGTGACCTTAACCTGACACCAGGTCCTCGTACAGGTGCCCACCCTGGAAAACAGCCCGCAGAGTCACAAGCGTGTGTAAGTTTCTGGCGTGACTTCTCCAGCAGCCCATGCCTTCCGTATTCTCCCCTGAGTCCCAGGGCCTTCCCCTTGCTCTCCTCTTAGATAAGACCCCTGTGAAGTTACCAAAACCCTGCTCTTTTGGTTTGAATTTGCCAGTCGCCTTAGCCCAGGAACCTGACACCACTTCACTTTCTTTACTTAAGTAAAGGCATTCACCCCAGGCCCCGTTGCTCTCTGTCTGCACTCTGCCTTGACCTCCCCATGGGGCCCCTCCTGCAGGACTTGTGAGTAATAAACTTCTCTATTTCAGTTTCTCTCATGGTCTATCATTGAACCATGGCTCACTATCTGACACCTTGTGCTCCACTTAACAAATGATATTTTAACAGTCATAACACCGTACACTTCACTCATTTAAAGTATACAATTCAGTGGCGTTTAGTATATTCACGGAGCTGGACCACCACCACCACAGCCATTTTTAGAACATTTTCATCACCTCAGAGGAAGCCCTGTCCCCCTTAGCAGTCACGCTTCCTCCTCCCTGACCCTAAGCAGCCGCCAGTCTACTTTTCTGCCTCTGTTGGTTTGCCCATTTTGAACGTTCCATACAAATGGAATCATAAAAAATATGGTCTTTTATGACTGGCTTCTTTCACTCAGCATAATGTTTGCAAGGTTTATCCACGTTGTAGCCTGTGACAGTGCTTCATTCCTTTTTACGCCTGAATAATGTTCCATTGTATGCATAGGCCACGTTGTGTTTATCCATTCACTGTTGACGGACATTTGGATTGTTTCCACCTTTTGGCTTTTATGAATAATGCTGCTGTGGACATTGACATACATGTTTTTGTGTGGACCTATGTTTCGTTTCTCTTGGGTGTATGGTTGGAAGTGACCTTGCTGGGTCCTGTGGTACCTCTATGCTTAACCATTTGAGGAGCTGCCAGAGTGTTTTCCAAGTGGCTCCATGAGAGGGTCTTAGAGGTGCTAAGTCACCCTGAGGAAAGAGACCAAAATGCTTCACATCATCTACAAGGCCCCACGGGACCTGGCCCTGCCCACCTGTTCAGTCCCAGCCCATTTCACTGTTGCCACTTTTCTCATCTGCTCAGTCCCTCTGGCTTCTGTGCAGTTTCTCAAAGGTGCAGGCTCTGTTCACACCCTCTCCCTCCTCTTCCCCTGTCAATTTCCCCCAGAGAGGCCCTCCCTCAGCTTCCCCCAACCACAGTCTAAGTGGGATCTCCTTATTACATCCTTCCTTGTTTAATAATTATTTACATAATGCTAATTTAATTCCACTGAATGGGGGCTCTAGATAAGCTAAAAACAAATCTTAAGACTCTGTTTTTAAACTACTGTAAATGAAGGACCTTGTGCAGAGCTCGAGGTATAATAGGGGTACAAACATATGTGTTGAATGAATAAATAATGAGAGAGAGTTTAGTTAAAGAGATGTCCAGGTGTCAAGTTGGGCTTACCATCTACATCAGAATTCTTATTTCTTCCTGGATATTTTTCTGCTTCCTCCTTCCGCACTGAATGTTCTAGAATATGGGTCAGAAAACTTTATCTTTAAAGGGACAGATAGAAACTTCCCTGGCAGTCCAGTGGTTAAGACTTCACCTTCCAGTGCAGGGGATGTGGGTTCAACCCCTGGTCAGAGAGCTAAGATCTCACATGCTTTGCTGCCAAAAAAACCAAAACATAAAACAGAAGCAATATTGTAACAAATTCGATAAAGACTTTTAAAATGGTCCACATCAAAAAAAAATCTTAAAAAAATAAAAATAAAGGGCCAGATAATGAATACATTAGGCTTTGTGAGCTACACAGACTCTTTTGCAGCTATACAATTCTGCTGTTCTAATGTGGAAGCAGCCTTAGACAATAGGTGAGTGAATGAGCGTGGCTGTATTCCAATACTTGATTTACAAAAACAGACAGCAGGCCGCATTTGAGCTGGAATCACCAATATTTGATTATCTTTGGCTTAGAAAATCTGCAGCTTCCTGTGGTTCAACGTAACAACTTATAAGAGAAGGGAGATGGCAGATAAGTTATGGTTCGTTAGCACTTACCCTTCACACAGCAGTGTCATGCTTCCTGGGCCATTTGCTGCACCATCTAGGTAGCAGGGAGAGCTATACGCCTACTCATCTCTGCAGGCCCAGAAGCATGCAGAAAGGGATGTCATCAGCAAAGTAATGAGTTGCATTGGCACTTTCATTCTGGGCTGACCAGGATGCTTGAGGAAGTTGGGTGTCTCTTTGCCAGGGGGAAGCTGGATGGCCCAGAACAAAGCCAAATGCAGGCTGACTGCAGCGTGGATGCAGAGTGGACGATCTGTACTCTGAAGCTTAGAACCTGTGCACCAAACTGAGGTGAGGGCATCTGGCCAAAGGAGAAAAGGTGGAGCAATCTGGATGGAAATCCAGAAGAATCTAACACGATGCATCTGATGATGACACAGTCATGTCTGGCTGTATGAGGCATTTTCTTGCACAAGCAAAAAATCAGAGAAGAGATGCTGAGCTAAGGTTATAAGAATGGTAAAGAGGGATCTATGTAAGACATATGAGTCAATTCTTGTAACTTGCATTTGCCTCATTTATAAAGGCAGGGACAGATGGGATCATTTTGGCGAGCTAGAATTTGTATTTAGTTCCAGTTGCTTTATTTTCTTTCATTTAAATATGCTTATTAGTTATATGTGTGTCAGAACAAAATAATTTTCTATCAGTCATTGGCAAACAGTGAATAATCCCATGTAAAATATGTTTGCATATTTTAGACAGTTGTAACAACTTCACTGAACTTGGTTTCTTCCTCTGAAATAGGCAGAACGTGCTTCTGTTGAATCCTTCATGCACTGCCTTTTAGCTGGATTCACCCTCAAGGAATTCTTGAAAGATAGGTGTTATTTCTCTCTTGTATATTGATCTGTCCTCTAGAAAAAAGAAACTTCCCTGTAAACTTAAAGCCTTCAAATCATCTATTGTTCATTTGTTACATGTATTGAAAACCTACTATGTGGAAGGCACTGTCCTACTGTGCTGCGGGAGCCAGACAGGCACCCCTTGTCCTCGCGAGCATACTTCCTAGTAGAAGTGGCCGAGATTAAAGAAAGGACTGCATAGTAGGCCTGTAACAGGAGCCTGGAAACAACATAGGGACAAGGTTTGGACAGTGATGGAGGGATGGCTAGTTTTGATCAAGCAGTTAAGGAAGGCCTCAATTTTGAGGGAAGTTGTGAATGATGAAATGAAGGAGTGAGCCCCAAAAACTTCTTGGGAAAGAGCATTTATAGGTGAGGGAACAGTATTTTCAAAGACCCTGGAATGGAAGTTAACAGGCTCGAAGAACTCAAAGGAATGTGTGGCTGGACTGAAAGGATTCTGGGAGAGTGATGGAAGATGTGGTCATGGTGCCTCCACGGTTCATGCCAGGGACTTGTAGGCCACAGCAAGGTCTTTGGACACAATCTGTGTGGGATGGTTGAGAAGCAGAAGAGCAAAAGGTCCAATTTGCATTTTAAAGGTAACCTGGAAAGCTGCTTGGGGAACAGAGTGTGGGTGTAAGAGTAGGAGCAGAGAGAGCAATTAAGAGATACTCGTAGCAACAGGGGTGAGAGAGGGTGGCTCAGCCAGAGGGTAACAGATTGTGAGAGATGGTCAGATTCAGAGGACAGAAGGTATAGATGACAGGACCAGCTGATGGACTGGGCGTGGGGAAACAGGACTGGGCATCAAGTTGATGGGCCACAGTCTTCTTCAACTCAGTAGCTACACCACCATTCACCTAGGAACTCATTTTGATTCCTCTCTTGCAAAGACAGTGTCAGAGTTTGAAATGCTTAAGCAGAAAATGGGGAAGATGAAAGGGGACCACTCAGCTGCATTCCATTCTGGCAGTGATGAAAACCAGGTGGTCCTGGTTATGTGTGTTGCTCATTACTGCAAGGGTCTTATGCATAAGTAGCAAGCTTCAGCTTTTGCCCTGCTAGTCAACCTGTCCTAACCAAAGGCAGTCTCTGTTGGGTCTTAGCGCCTTCTGTTTGGCAATAACATGAGGAGAATTGAGCTGTTGCAGAGGAGCTTTTCCCAAAGTGCAGTCTTTAGGCCACTGCATCCGAATTACTCAGGATGACTTAGCATAGATTCCTGAGCCTTGCTGAGAACCTACTAATCCCTGGGGTTGGGTCCCAAGAGTCTGCATTATCCACATTTCCAGGTGATTCCCATGCAAATTAAAGGGTTTCTTTAACTTACGGTAAAAAAAACACATGACATAAAAATTTCCATCTTAACCACTTTTAAGTATACAGTTCATAATGTTAACTGCATTCACATTGTTGTGAAATAGCTCTCCAGAACTTTTTCATCTTGCAAATCTGGGACTCTATACCAATTAAATAACAACACCCTTTTCCTCTCCTCTCAGCCCCTGATAGTACCATTCTCCTCTCTGTTTCTATGAATTTAACTACTTTATTTTTTTTAATATTTAAAAAAATTTTTGGCCCTGCCACTTGGCTTGCAGGGTCTTAGCTCCCCGACCAGGGAGCAAACCCGGGCCCCGGCAGTGAAAGCGCCAAGTCCTAACCACTGGACAGCCAGGGAAGTCCCTGAATTTGACTATTTTAGATAGTTCATATAAGAGGAATCATACAGTATTTGTCTTTTTGTGACTGGCTTATTTCACTCAACATAATGTCTCCATGGTTCATCCATGTTGTAGTAAGTAGCAAGATTCCTATCTTTTTAAAACTGAATCATATTCCATTGTATGTATATGTTCCATTTTGCTTATTGAGTCATCCACCAGTGGGCACTTGGGTTGCTTCCGCCTCTTGGCTGTTATGAATGATGATGCTATGAATACAGGTGCACAAATAAAATTTTAAAAGCATTGTTCTCTAACATGAGAGAAACTTTCAGAAATGGAACTGCTCTATATCTTGATTGGGGTGATGGATATAAGCGTAGAACTAAATACACAGGCATATGTGCATGCACACACACAAATACAAATAAAAATCAGGAAATCTGAATAAGATCCAGGATTCTATTGACATCAGTGTTCTGCTTGCGATCCTGGACTATGGTTTTATAAGATGTTACCAATGGGGGAAGCTGGATAAAGGGTGCAGGGTATTTCTGTGTTATTTCTTATACCTTCAGGTAAACAAAAAATTATTTCAAAATAAGTTTACTTTAAAAAGAGCATTGCTGTCACCGTCCTGGAGATTAGAGTGTGCCACCAAAAGGGGGGACCCAGTCTGGAAACGGAGGGTGATAAAGGTACGCCTGGGAGGGCAAGGAATCCTAGACATTGTTCCAAAGGAGAAAGTGGAACAGGAATTGAGGCCAACCCAGAGGGCTAAGTGGACCCAGGGACGTGCAGTCCAAAGCCCAGACAGCAGGAGCAATATAGCAGCAATGGGGACCTGGATGTCTGAGGAGAGCCAGAAAAACAACGAGGTCATCTCGCAGCTGAGTCCCCAGAGTGTGGGCCTGAGCTGGTCACTGACACCTTCCTCAGGTCACACTGGTTCTGAGTACAGGGTGGGAGAGAGAGAGGGAGGAGAAATCTGGCACAGGCCCATGAACTTGGCTGAATCCATTCCTCACATGGAGATTGATCAGAGGTCTTGGCACCAAGAGGCTGGTGTATCTTCTTGATTCTAAATGAGCTTCAGTTTTCTACAGGCAGCTTCTGCAACATATCAGCGACTTCCCTGAGATGCTTGAGTTTGTGAACCTTCATCAAGACCATAATGTTCTAAGGATATTTTTCTTGCTTCACAAAAAACTTAAAGGATGTTGGCAGCCACTATTTATTTAGCACTTGCTATGTGCCAGATGTTTTGCTAAATGCTTTACAAACGTCAAGTGTTTTACCTCATGACAGCCCCATGAGACAAGTCCCATTCTCCCATTTTAAAGATGAAAAAGTTGAGATTCTAGGAAGGTAACTGAATAGGTTTAAAAATCACAGAGTTGATAAGGGGTAAAATCAGGGCCTGGAGCCAAGTCTCCCTCAACCCAAAGTCCACGCTTGGAATCTTAGCTCTTTGCTGGCTCTCAGAATTTATCAGTGAGATTAAAAGTGAAGCTTCAAAGAAGAAGCAGACATTGATAACAGTGATGGTTCAGAAAATAAAGCTGATGAGACCAAGTTCCATATTATAAAGTTCTGTCAAATGCATGAGACTCTTTTTTATCCAAAATCAAAGACCTGTGAAGTTGGGAAAAGCCAACCACCCTCTGTTTTCTACCATAATACTAATGATCTCTTATAAACCTAATGTTCCCCTGCTTCCCGTTACTCATCAATACTAAGAGATGCTACATGTCCTAAAGTTTAACAGGTTCCCGTAACTTCCCATTTGTAATAAACTATAGCCAATATGTAGTCAATTTCAAAGTAAATTTTATAGATTCTTTTTTAACTGTGAAATTAACACATACCCATTATAGGAAATCCAGAAAAGTGTAGAGAAGCCAAGTTAAAAAAAAAAATTACCTGCAATAAAACCACTGTTAATATTTTAGTATAATTTTAATAGTGTAACGTCTTTGCCTATTTTTCAAAAATTTCATCATGTAGTACTACTTAGCAATTGGCTTATTTAATTCATACAATGAACACCATGCCATTAATATTTTTCCATTCCTTCAAGTATTTCTGCAATGTAGTATTCTTTGTGCAAATACCAAAATCTATTTCATCAATATCCAGGTAGAACATTCTGTTGTTTGTAATTTTTCCTATTTTTAAACAATATTGAAATGAGTATACATGTTACTAAACACCCCTTATTCCCTGGCACACACATATAACAAGTAAAATCACGTTTTCAAGACTTGTGATGCATATTGACAAATGGCGTTTCACAAAGATGTTTTAGTATCATCAGTAATGTATGAGATTTGGTTTTCTGACAAGTTTGTCAAATACTATTAGGTTTTTCTAATTATTTTGGCAATTATACAAGCAAAAAGCCATCTCATTTTAATGTTATATTTATTGCTTTTTTCTTTTCTTGCTTTGCTAATGGTTTTTTTCCCTATTGATTTTTAACCAGCTCTTTGTGTATTCAGGATAGTAGGCCTCTGTTTTACATGATGCAAATATTTTGCTTAGTTTTCTGTTTATTTATTGTATTGTAGTGATATAAAAAGACTTGCATTGAAGTAGTTTAACCTCTCAATAATGCATATAATAACTTGTGCCTTTAATACTGGTTTAGAAAGGCCTTCCCTGCTCTATTACATAAATATTCAAATATTCAAAAAAATAGCCTTTTTTCTTCCTAATACTTTAATCCATCTGGATTTATTAGGCTATAATTTAAATTTTTATATTTCAACCTTAATTTTGAAGAAAATCATGTTTCATAAAACATTTTGATACTTATTTAACTAAATGACTTCAGATCTGTAAACTAAAAAAAAAAAAAAAGAGAGAAATGTATGTTATTGCTTTCTATTCCTCTGAATTTCACTTTAGGAAGGGAGAAGGGCGAGTGAAAATAAAATCACCCATAATTTTCTCCTACAGCTTTGTTTTTTAGAAGTATTATATTTCTCATCTTTGCATGAAAATCCCCTTAACCCTTGTACATATCTTTAATGGATCTGGCATAATTCCAACATCCATGATTTATATAAATTCTACTTGAACCAATTAAAATTTTCAGCCTGTGTCCCCTCTTGGCGTAGAGGATATTCACTGGGACTTTACCCAGGCTGCTTCAATAAAATTATTTTGAATATCTGCATAGATTTCTTCCACATAATTAAAGTTACTTTCAAAACTTAAATAGAAAAATGCCCTCAAAGTCCAGCGTGGTTGTGAGCATACATTCATAAGAAAAAAAAAAGTGTTTTCATTATGTTTGGTGGAAAACATACTTTAAAAGTAAAATTTCACATTCACTAAAGAAATACTATGGCTCTAAGCAAAGCAAGCTTTTCAAAGAACATTTGATAATAGTATCAAGATCTTTAATTAATAATTTAACAAGTAGGAAACTTTTATCGCCCCTTTGATCATTTTTCTGAGGGAGCTGTAAACACCACATCCAGTCCATAAAGGGGAAGATTACACACAGAGCTGTGTAAATGAAGGTGGAGGAATGTTAAAAATGCTGAAAATATCTTTTCCCTGGGAACTCTCTAGGAGTTGGTCCATAATGAGATTCAACTTCGATAAATGAATAAAGCTGAGAAAAATAACTTGAATATGCAAATGATTGGTGTCAAAGAGAAATCTAGATTACTGTAATAGGAAAGCAATTTTGAGGGGGTAATGGCTGACACAGAAGAATTGAATCGAGGGTGCTGTATCCACATTTGCAAAAGTCTAAAGAAAGGTCTGTTGGGAGTGAACAAAGGCCCAAGTCGCCAAACCTCATCTGATCTAACAAAGCTTTGTTTAGAATTTCCTATGTGTGTGCTACACACACTCGCTTATCTTTTTATTCCTTTAGCAAAGAGAAAAATGACATTCTAAACATCTTTGTTACATGCGCCAACTTAGATACGGAGAAGTGAAATTCCTTAGTAAGACAGGCTCACCGTGTGACCCAGTTAGCCTGGGACAGTCTTGATTTCCACCTGTTGTTGTGGCTTAATTGTTGATAGTACCTGCTTTCATTCTAAAAGTTGTTCCAGTTTGAACAATTAATGATGTGGCCACAGTATCAATTTTCTATTGCTGCTGTAACAAGTTACCACAACTGTAGCAATGCAAAACAACACAAATTTGTTATCACGTACTTCTATAGGTTTTGAGTCCAACATGGAACTCACAGGACCAAAACCACACGCCAGCAGGCCTGCATTCACTTCTGGAGGCTATTTTATAGCCTTGGCTTTATAGCCTTGGCAGGCCTTGGCTTTTCTAGCTTTGGGTGGCTACTCACACTCGGCGCATGACCTCTTCCTCCACCTTCAAAGCCAGCAATGGCTGGTCAAGTACCTTCTCTCATCAAATCACCCAGACTTTCTTCTCTTCCCCTCTCTTAAGGACCCTCATAATTACATTGAACCCACCCAGACGATCCACACTGATCTCTCTATTTTAAGGTCAGCTGATCAGCAACCTTAATTCCCCTTTGCCAAGTAACCTTACGTATCCATAGGTTCCAGGATTAGGACATAAAACTCTTTAGGAGGGTCATTATTCTGCCAACCACAGCCACTTCATAGGTAACAGAGCTGAAATTTGAAGGCAGGCTTTCTGATTCAAAGTCTAGTGTAATTTCAGTGATCGGTGAGGATGTCTTTGGTGGAAAACCCTTGTTTGGTCTTTATGAGATGTTGGTAGGTGGGGAGGGTGTGAGAATTGCAAACAAAAATTCAATAAAAGTATCTATCAGTGCCTTCTTTACTCGAGGCACTTAATTTTGGAGATCATCTGTTATAAATAATCTCACAATAGCCTACTTATGCAAAATCTCTGTGGGATTCTTTATCTCCATAGAATTTTTATGGGATTTTTTTTTAAAGCTATGAACATCTTTGAGGTTCTCAGGACATAGTTTCAGCTGCCTTCCAGGAATATCATATCAAGTTTAGATTCCCCTAACATGGAACCTGGTGCTTATTTCACACACCTTCATAGTCATTGAGTCTCGTCTTTTCTTTATCCTTCTCCTCTATGGAGGCAAATGCTGGCATCTTATTTTTCATATGTGTTTCAAGATTTTGTGTAAATCTGTATGTCTGAACTTGTAGTCACGTATAACTGGAGATGTCTAATATTTGTTAGACACTTGTATATCCCTAATTGAATGCAGTGAACTTCTAGTTAGCATTTTGCATTTCTAGCATTATAACTATTCTTATTATAAAAGATGGTATTTGGAATGAAAGGAACAAGGCCCATCTTTTTGACTTAGAAATTGGTTCAAGTAGAATTTCCTAAACAAGTATTTCAAAGCAGCATCCACATTGGAAAACGTTTTAATGTCCCAAAGAGGTAACTTGGAGGGGCACCTACTCATTTGGGTAGGAGACATCGTATCTGTGTCCAAAAGAGAAACTGAGTCACGTTATGTTAGAGTTATAGCTAATAAATTCTCTTCATTTTCTGTGATATAAAAGCCTCTGGTTGAAAAGCATGTGAACACATACGCATTCCACTGATAACCAGTAGTTTAACTATATCATCTCAAATAAGTAATTTACTGTGTTGTGTATGTTTTACTTCATTTGAATATTTAGCCCAAAGCAGAATTATCAGAGTTCAAAAGGTCACTGAAGTGTTTTCTAAACTATTTTACTCAAAATGACTCATGAGTCTATAGACTGTGTATCTCACACTTTGTTTCTTATCTGATTGATCCAGGTTTGACATCTGTTACTGGGGTCACATCTCGTAGAAAAAATATTGTGTTTTAAGAGCCAGTGTCTTCATTTTGGCCTTCACCCAAAAAGCGTTGTAGCATGTTTTTCATCAGTTCATCCCTTTGGATCAGATCACAGTATCAAATTTTGTCTGACTAAGTTGTGTCTTTCATAAACAGAGCAAAGAGAATAAGCCAAATGAAGGGCAAGATGTTAATAGCTTGTTGTGACACCAAAGGCCAGTGTGCTTGTTCGTGCTTTGTAATTTGGCTCGTTATGTTTGTGTTGCGTTGTTTTTTTAAGGGATTCTTGTCTACGCATGTGCACTGCCCATCTCCATTATTATGGTGCAGTAATTGGTTTGAAGAGTCATCAGTTTGCATGTTGTGACTTGATAGTTCCCACTTCTGGTGGAGACACCCCCGAAATATGGAAGGAGAATCGAGAACCTAGGAAGTGGGGTTCAGGAATGGTGGCCGAGGGGACCCAACGTGCTTCAGCTAGAGCTCCTCTGGCGGTGTAACTTCCATTCTGACTCCTGTGGTTTTTCACCACCTCCTCCCCATTTCAGAGGTCGAGCTCCCTCTCACCCTACACACAGGACTCAGTGACCTGGTGTCCACCTACCATGGCCCCTGAAGTGGAGTGATTAGTTCACGTGGTACCTTCATGTCTCCAGTGTTGCATAGAGTAATTTTGCCTTAAACAGATTAAGAGTGATTTGCATACCTTGTTCCCCTCCCCATTTTATTCACCTTGGTCATTTGAGAGCTACATTTATAAGAGGTCCAAGTCTTTTCTTTTCAGAAAGTCTGTGACATTCCAGAAGGGAACATGTTGTAGTTAGGCTGATGCTATAGTATTTCCCAACTGTCACTTGTGGCAGGGTGTCACATTATACATAAAGGCTCATGGTGTGTTTTATTATGTATTTTCATGTGTATTAGGAAAAATTTTAAATAAGCTCACCATACCCCTGAATTCATGGATAATTCTGCCTTGGAGGAAAAGTGAAACATAACATCTATGTACAGCAAAACTATTAAGTAAATAACATAGTTAGTAAAGAGGAATTTTAAAAATGTAAGGGAAGTCCATGAAAGAGCATTTAGCAAACAAGGGCACAGTGGGGTCAGCACACATTTTCAAGTCAGATCTAAGTTTGGATCCAGCTGGATCACAAACTAGCTTTTGACCATAGACCAGGTCCTTAAATTTCTCTGAGTTTTGCTGCAGTGGGTATTTCTCCAGGTTGTTTTGAGTCAAATGAGGCAACACATAAAAAGCCCTGACATGTATTGGACACCAAATAAATGTTAGTTCCTTTCTTTCAAAAGGCAAGTAACCAGTTTAATGTACTTGGGTATTGTTTACCGCTGTGGTTCTTGTTCATGAGTTAAGACTGCACAGAGTCAACTGGCCTTCGGTCCATGGAGCCTGGGACTGACGGTCAGCTCCTGTGTGCCAGGAATGGAGAGACAGGACAGATGGCCAAAGCTGAGGCCAAAACTTTGGACTCCAGTCTCTTAAAGAGGGATTGCCTCTTCTGAGGAGGGCTCTATGCAGTCAGCGATGAGTCAGGTGCCTGCTGTGTGCCGGGCACTGAATCTCAGCCTTGGGGATTTGCTGTTGGGCACGAACACCCACCCCACCTCTGTCTTGATGGGGCCGGAGAGGCAGACATTAGTTGAATTGTCACACAAATAAATAAGCAATTACATGTTATGGAATGTGTTATAAAGGGTACCAGTGCCATGGGAGTGTCAACCATGGACACCTGAGGTAGTCTGGAGCGGTAATGAAGGATCTTCTCTGCCAGTGATATCTGAGATCTGAAGGATGGATGGGGGCTGACCAGATGGCAGATGGGATGCTCATGTTGGCTAGGAGGGTTGCACAGGAAGGTACCTGTGCTGGGAAGGAATGGGCTGAGTTGGAAGAACTGAGGAGAGATTGGTGTAGCTGGATAATGAGAAATAGAGGGGCTCTCTTGTGATGTGAAATGAGTTTGGAGAAGTGGGCTGGGGCCAGGTGATAAAAGAGACGTCACAGTAAAGGAATGTGCTGTTATCGTAAGAGGAATGAGAAACGATTGAGAGGTGTCCATTCTGGGGTGACATAAATAAATAAAAATTTTGAAAAGACACCTTGGAAGCCTGTATTAGTCAGCCTTCTCCAGAGACACAGAAGCAGTGATTCTGTTAGAAGGAACTGACTCACACAATTATGGCGGCTGAGAAGTCCCAGGATCTGCCTGGGCCAGCTGGAGGCCCAGGGAACCTGGTGGTGTGATCCAGTACAGGTCCAAAGGCCTGAGAACCAGGGAGGCCGATGGTGTTTATTTCAGTCTGGGTCTGAAGGCCTGAGAAGCAAGACCATTGAGGGCAGCAAGGAATGGAGGCCCCTGCTCAGCACTCAGGTGGGAAGACAAGGGCGAATCCCTCCTTCCTCTGCATCTTGTTCCATTCAGGCCCTCAGTGGATTGGCTGGTGCCCACCCCCACTGGGGAGAGCCATCTACTTTACTGAGTCCACAGACTCCAATGTTAATCTCATCCAGACACACCCAGAAATAACGTTTAATTTGAGCACCCCATGGCCAGTCAAGTCGACACATAAAACTAACCATCACAAACCCCTTAGAGAATAGATGACGGCAGGCAATATTAGTAGCAGGGGCACCCATTAGGTGCCTGTTGCAGTGGCCCAGGTGGGAAGTGTCGGAAACTAATCTCTGGAGGTGATGATGGATTTGGAGAGAAGAGGGTGGATTTAAGACAAATTCAGGAGACAGAACAAGCAGTGTAGACCCGACTTGTTGATGGAGTGGCTGGGTATAGAAGGCCTCACTTGGGGAAGAGGGTGGCTTCTGAGTTTCTGCTTTGATCCCTGGGAGAAGGACCACCCTCTGGGCAAAGTTTAGAGTGAAATGATTAACATGAGACTGGATTTATCGAACTTTCTAGTTGCTCAAAACTCCTTGCCTCCAGAGGGAGGAGATACGGGGATATATGTATACGTATAGCTGATTCACTTTGTTATAAAGCAGAAACTCACACACCATTGTAAAGCAGTTGTACTCCAATAAAGATGTTAAAAAAAAATCCTTGCCTCCAATAATGACATTTTGGAATATTTTGATTAAATTATTTAAATATAAAATAGTTCTGCCTTCTCTAGGAAAGGCTGAATGAAGCTGCCCTTTGAAAACTGGGCAGTAGGCAGTAGGAGTTGGGTTAAAATTCACACCCCAAACAGCCAAGGACCTGGCTTTATTTCAACCAAAGACACCACATATCTTGGATCTGAATCCTAATCCCCCACGCTAGCGTCATAGGCCACAAGTAAGACAGAGGAACAGAATTCACATTTGCCAAATATGCGGATCTGTCAGAACTGGGTGGGACGGACTCTAGATCCAGCTTAACACGATGGAAAGACGGACACTAAGGAGATGCAGTTGATCAGGATGAAGGCCAAGTCAAGTTCTTGGCAGTTTTGGGAGGACAAAAGGCCAGACCTTCATTATTACAAGAAATTGCTCCCAAAGCTTGATTTTTATTTTCTTCGTTTAGCAGTATTCTCATAGTAGCTTTAAAAATCAGCGTAAAAGCTCATTCTCTGTAAGATCTCCTTTGTGTGCAGATGTTAAAAGGCTCTCCCTATTTAATTTCTTCTTAGCTAAGGTACTCATGCATTATTTTATCTACCCCAGAAATCAAAGTGTGCGTGTGTGTGTGTGTGTGTGTGTGTGAATTTGTTAGTGAAAGGATGAAGTAGTGTTAAAGAAAAAATGAAAAACAAATTCCTCTACCCATGTATACCTGGTTTCATGTTTGCTTACTACTTTCAAATTCTGTCCACATGTGTACATCACACATGTATAGTACACATGCTATTTTTTGTGTTTTCACACAGTATTCTAAGTAGATCAACACAGTTGAATAATTATGTTATCTAATGGCTGTATTCTAGCATCTTGCTACAAACACATTCATTCAACTCGTCTTTTTTGCCCTGGACATTTAGTGGACGCCAGTGTAATTTCATTATCAGAAATAACACTGCAGAAAGTATTTCCATGTATGTAGTGCAACCTGTCTCAAATAGAACCCAGAGTGGTATCCAAATGGAGCAAAGTATGTGAGTCCTTCATAGATTTGGTGAATTTTGCCATGCGACTTTCCAAAGGGTGAAACCAGTTTATAACACATTCAGGTGGGGTATAACAAACGTGTTTCTCTTTTCTTTTCCTAATTAGGGCTAGTTTTGACAACAGTATTGATGATAACAACAGTAGCAACAGTAGCAGCAGCTAATATTCTTGAGATGAAGTTACATAACAGGCATTATATAAAGTGATCTAGAAACATTGTTTATAACAGTTTAAAATGTAAACTCTGGAGACTGACTTCACAGGGCCAAATCCAGACTCCACCACCTAACCTCTAATTGGCTTCATTCCCTCCTCAGAAGTGGTTCATAGGGTCACTGTGAATATCAAGTGAGTTAATATAGTAGAGAGCCTCGGTAAGCCCTGGATAATGTTGGTTACCATTGTCCCTAATAATGAGTGTTTTATGAACCCATTTTACAGATGATAAAACTGAGAGATTAAGTGTATGAGTTGAGGTCACATGACTAGTGAGAAGTTGTGCTGGGATTCCAATTGCAGACCATTTCCGAAGGATTGCAGCTACAGAGACCTTTTCTGACAGAAATACTCAACAGGGTCCCAATGCAGGGACCACCACTGATATCCAAGAAGTGTCACTGTGGCCCCTGAGTTAAATCAAGGAAGTATCAGGCACAGAAATGAGAGCATAACGTCTACATGGTTCACTGGAAAAGCCACGACATAATTCCTTGTTACCATGCAACAGTGAAGCTGGGTTTTCTATGCTATTTTCTTCAGCCTTGAGATCTGAAGGTAGTTCCACATGGAATTGTGAAATCCCTGCTAGATTATAAAGGCCTGGTGGGCAGGAGTCCCAAGGTCTCATTCAGGACCCCTGCAAGCACCTTCCTTGCCTCAGGAAGGTTCTCTATAAATACTGCCCTGAATTTCTCCCAAATATTACCATAAACACTTTCGGTTATTTTTTAATATACTCTGTTCATAACTGCTTAGTCAGTTCTTTTTATTAGCATAACATTCCTTTAAAGCATAATGATGTTGGAAAAACAGAAACAATGTAAGCATATTTTCTCAGCTGTGACTGATTGCTGGTGTTTAGTGTTTGCTTTTTTTTTACTTCCTTTGCAGATTTGATGAATTAATTGTAAATTTCCCAAGTGGGACTTAACATGAACTGATCTTTGTCTTTTATTCTGTAATGTTTAGTTTCTATTCTAGTGCTGGTGACTATCCATTGAGACCAACGTTTGAATATTGCCAAGGGCTCTTAAAATTGCTGATATAACCTCCTTTCTTTCTCCAGAGAACCCGACTTCAATTTTCATAATGAATGAATGCCTTCTTTCTCCCCCAATCTCTTTCCTCCAATAGCTACTCGTGGAGACCATTGATGTCAACGGTAGAACTCTCGAGGGGCCAGTCCCTCTGGAAGTCATCGTGATTGATCAGAATGACAACAGACCGATCTTTCAGGAAGGGCCTTACATTGGCCACGTCATGGAGGGATCACCTACAGGTATGTTAGGTTGGCTTACCGTTTGCATAATGGCTTGGGAAGTGGCATCCTCTGATCTTTGGGGATTCTGGAGACTGTTTTATTGCCGCTCTGACTTATTGCTGGTATGCATCAACACTGACATATTATTTCCCTGGATAGTGGCAAGAGCTGGAAAGCTGCAACTCAGAACATGACTGGCGTGTTGCAAACTAGGAAAGTGTCTTCCCTTGTGCCCAAAGGTGATCCTTCAAGGAGGACCGACATCTCAGTCTCCCATGTGTGGCTGATGTCGGACACCATGTAAATATCTAGCTCACCCTTGTGAGGGCCCAAGGCTGAGCTTGTGGTATAGTGGAACTTTGAAGAAAATTAAGGTCCCCACTGCAAGCTCCTCAGTTATTTCTCTTCATAAGTGCCTTTTAATAAGAACCATTTGGGGAAAATGGGTAGGACTTTTTTTTCCCTTTCCTTAGAAGACATGGATAGAGAAAACTTTTCTCTTCGGTCAAAGGGCCAAAAGCAAGCATTTTATTTCTCTCTCTGGCAATACATGTACCTAGTGTTACAGAAATCACTCAAGGTTACTATGGAACTCCTGGTATCTTCTCCCCATGTTTAACCTTTCTATCACAGAAGGTTTCAGAATTGAGAGCTCCCTTTTCTGGCCCATAGCTACTAATTAAAGCATTCCATGACCAGCAGCAGAAGTCACTCCTGAGTATAATGCTTGAGAAAGTGAAGAGCAAAGTAGAAAAATCCCTATTTTAAGGCTGGACTTTGATTTTAAGCTTTCAAATACATTTGAGTGAAAACATGCCACATGAAGAGTGTCAGTGTTGATGTCTGGATTATGCCAAACAACTGCTGTAAGCATAGGAGTCACTCCTCAGGCCGATGGGAGATGGAAGCTCAGGGGCTGCTTTAGCTGGTTCTTTTTCCCCCTTTACTGAATGGATGGGATGTATCAATAGCATGTAGATACGGGAGGCTCCGGAAGCATTGTCATGGCAACCTGCCTGGACTACCAGGTGAATAATTATATGCAAGGTGCCTAAAAGCTCCCTTCAGCTTCGAGGAGCTGGGCCTCTGTGCACTTCATCAGTTAGATCCCCAGGGGCAGAAGCACCCTCTCCCTTCCGGGTTTTGAATGAATTCTGTAAGAAGGAGAGGGCCTTATGGGCAGCGTCCTGGAGAGATGTAGAGCGGGCAGGTGAAGGTGGGTCAGGTCACTTCAGGGCAGACCTTCCCCATGGCTCCACTCAGTGGGCTGCTTTTGATGCAGAGATGGCTTCTGGTGAGACACACCATAGAATTGGGTTGGATGCTTACGGAAATCTTCTTAAACAAGCTGATGTGCAGAACAAGTTACGAGAACCGATAGGGAAAGCTGTTAAAGAGACTGGAGTTTGAGCAGAGCAGAAAAATGATTCCCAGTTTCCATCTGTGGTACCTGGGCCCTGAATGTGAGTGACTGGAACTCAAGATGGGCAGGAAGAGTGTTCTAAATGTAAATGACAGTGGTTACATCCGAGTCGGCTGTGAGCATGTATATGTCTTTGTATATTATGTGTGTATATGATTAGACGATGTCCAGTTTTCCTCCCACTGGGCCCTTCTTTAAAGCTTGAGAAAGAAATTTCAAATGTTATTGCTTTATATACATATCGTATTTTCAAAGCAAAAGGGAATCTTTTATGCTTGTTGAATTTCTTAAAGCACAAAGCAGTTCGGTTAGGGTGGACACATACCCAGCAAAACATAAATCACCTCAAACTTCTATTTATGAGTGGTATTATCATATAAAAATACATAAAGACTTGTATATCTGTATGGAGTAGTTTCTTCCAGCTCTGCAGAATTTGGCCTGAGTCATTGCTTTCTTTCTCAGTACCCTCTGGGTTGGACTATAAAGCAGAAATTGACATGGAGTTAGTCAAATTTGAGGTCAAAAATATGGAAATGTTGTGGAAAAGTTTTAGAGGAAAAAACACTTAGATTACTTAGCACCCTGTGAGAGAGCTCAGGCAGATGGCCCCCGAAGCGTCTGCGAGGACAGTGGGGAGCTGGGAAAGAAGGTGGGACCCATTTTCCAGTCCCCTCCCAACCTAAGCCCCTTGTAAGTCGTAACAACAAGCCCTGACAGGCTAGAGAAATGATCGCCTCTTCTGTTTCCACAATGTCCTTCTCGTTTGTGGCTTATGGAATCCTATGTGTTGTAGACCTTGTATCACATCCATTTCACAGAGGGGGATGCTGACCCCAGAAAGAGTTCATTGACTTTGCCCAGTTCACACGAATGACTGATGGGGGACAGTGTTCAGGACTCAACCTGCAGCATCAACCTTCAAATCATGTACTCTTTCAACTGACCCACAAACTTCACGGTGAAAATAGCCATTGAATGATCCCGACATTTAGGTGGGCACTTGTTGTGTGCCGACAGCTTTCTATCACTGTATCATTTCCTGCACTCTTCCCTGAGGCAGATGAGAAGACTGAACCTCAAAGGGGTCCGGGAACTTGTCCAAAGTCCCTCAGCTGGTGGACAAGCTAGAATCAGGGTCCGCGTCTGGCCTCAAGGCACAGGCTCTTTCTTGGGCACGTTCTCTCACACAGACTCTTTGCAGGCCCAGACTCTTTGATTTAGCTCCTGAGATAAAATAACCAGCTCTTCTGACCAAAGAGCCAGGCTCCTTGATTCATTTTTCATTTCATGTGAGCTGTTGCTCCGTCTCTAGGGTTAAACGATGTTAACATGGGAGCCCTTTTCATCGCTCACATCACTTTTCTTCTGCATCCGCATAACCAGAGCCAGCTTCATGGGGTGGGACCTGCCCAGCCTCACAGAGCCCCAGGCTCTGAAGGGCTCCACGCTTGGTTTAATGCTGTGTTGTCGCCATCTTAAAATTCTTAATAAATGTTCAACAAGGGGCCCTGCATTTTCATTTTGCACTGAACCCCAGAAATTATGTAGCTGGTCCTACACATAGCACTGTGGCCTAGAGCTGCATTTGATGCTCTGCCAGGCTCCTTAACAAGGTGAGACTGTGGGCAGGTTACTGAACCTGCTAGAAGCCTCAGTCACCTTGTCTGTAGATGGGGTGGGTGCAGAATAGTACCTACCCTAGAAAACTCTATGCAAAGAGTAAATTAGGCAATGTGCTTCACTGAATGCTTGGAATATAATAAGTGTTCAAGAAATGCCAGTGCTCCAATTATTCTTATTATTCTGGCGGCCTATCCTTTAGGGAAGGCAAGGCAAGGCAAAAAGACATGCAGTTTGTGTGAAGGAACATCCATCTCCCAACCAACCCAGCATCATTTTCATGTTGCAGTGTACCCAGAAGTACACTGTGCCATCAGTACCAGTCCATCATGGAGGAAGGTCACCCATATTTATCTGTATGTGCAGACAGGAGGCCATTTCTAGCTGCTCAGCACTAAACTCCAGGCTATTCTGGGGAATCATCACTAGATGAAGGAAGATCAACAGAAAATAATAGTTTTTGAACTTTGCAGATTATGGACTGTTCCTTTTGTGGAGTTGCAAGGCATTGATTTATGGGACCCACGCCCAGGCCCTGGCTGCTCCTCAAAGAAAACGAGAGCTCTGTGTGAGTGTGATGTTTTCTGAATGCCCAGTGCATGCTAAGACCTCACGAGTAGGGGGTAGGTAGAGGCTGGGACCCTTGACGCTCCTGGAGGACACACACACCAGGGCCCCTCAGTGCCTGCTGGCACCACCTCCCCAGTGTTTTTTGCCACTGGTGGTCCTCTGGGCACCATTGAGAAGGGCTATCAGTGAGGAATGGTGTGCAGGGCTTCCAGAAACAGACCCTAATATGAGGACTGAGGGCGGGTGGTTTACCTGCCAGGTACAGGATCGTGAGTGGGGAGAGCTGCAGGAAAGGGAAGCCGGCCAATTTCAGGTGCCGCGTTGAGCCAGCTACCAGCGCACGCAGTTCTGAGCTTGATCCCTTAGGGAGAGAGGGCTCTGGGAAATGACATAAAACACACACATTGGAGTTAGCCCAGCTCAGGATCCAGGGAGCTGGGCTATCCAGCCCATAAGCCCGGCAGACATCCATTAAGAGCTCTCCCCAGAGGGGCTTTAATTAATTCCCAGGCCCTTTCGGTCAGCTGGGGCCACAAGCAGGGTTTCAGCAAGCTGGGTTCCAGAAGCTCAGGGGCAACCTTCCAACAAGATACAGGAGCTGGCTGTTGCTCCCATGCCTTTGGCCACCCTACCTGTCAGCAGGGGCAGCTGGGAGAAGGGAGCCCACCACCCAGACAGGTGGGGCAGCTTGAGATACATCAGGGGAGGGAGGTAATGGGGGAAATATCATAGTCCTCAAACTACATAACTGAGAAAGATGAATGTCACGTTGACCTTTCTCTTTAGTGAGAAGACAGGACCACAGGACCTAGAGGTGTGTGTTCTGAGTCCTGAGAGATACCCATTGCTTAGTTGTGTGCTGACACTTCTTGAGGCTATTGAATAGAGGCAGGGATTAGCAGCGAAATCCTCATCTTCTAACTTCTGAGAGCCTGAGGACCCGTACCCTCTCTTGCTCCCTTTATTTTTTTTTCCATCCAGTATTTTTACTGAGCATGTACTCTGTGCCAGCAGTATTCTAAGCTCTGAGGGTCCAGCTGTGGACCTGCCAGATGCTGCTCATTCCCTCCTGGTCTGCAGAGCCAAGCAGGGAGACAGGCAACAGATAAATCAGAACTGAAATTGGTGGGCAAGGCAGTGTAGCCATAGAGACCCCTCATCCTAGGAGGGAGGGAAGCCAGCCTCCCTGAAGAGGTGATATGAGGAGAGCAGGGGGCTTTGTCTTTTATTTTATCTCTGGGATCCACCTGAGTTTCTGTTCTTCAAGTCTCAGTTACTTTAATTTTTTTTTTTTTTTTTTTTTTATAATTTTTAAACAAGTCCTACCATGGCAGACATGAGGGAAGCAGCCAATCAAGTGGTCTCTGGGACAAATGGCTGTCCCAGGAGCTCAGCTTTGCTCGGCAGTTGGTATTTTCTAAAACAGCTTGAGCCAAATAAAGATGGTTTTGATATTCGAGAGTTGGTATTTGAGACCTAGCTCAGCATGAATTCTCAGTTTGTTGGTATGACCTGGTGGTAGAGTCCCTTTTCTGGTCACCTGTTTACTTGTTGCAGTAATTGCATGTGGCCTTTTGGTCCACCAGCTCTCCGGTTTTCCTCTGCTGGTGTTTAGACTTTCACATCAAAGGTTCTTCCATTTTCAGCTATTCCAACCAGTCCTGTGAGCTTCTGGAATAGTGGCCATGGGACTACTTTTTTCTTAAGTAGATAAATTTCTTTTAAAAATGAGACTCCACTTTCTTCCCCAGCTTTTTTAAAGTAAAATTACCCTCCAGTCTCACCATCCGGAGGAGACCACAGTTGTCACCTCAGGGAGCATGGTTCTAGGACTCTCCCTGGGCACCTCCACACACAGGGATGCATGCACACACACAGTTTCACAGAAATGGAGCTCTGCGTGCTCTTCTCTAGCTCACTTTCTTCGCCCTGCAGCGTCCTACGGACGTTTTTGTAAATCATTAAATATCAAGCGACATCATTGCTTTAAACAGCTAGCATCCGGATCTACCATCATCTAGTCAGCCAATCCCCTGTTGACTTAAGTTGTTTTCACTTTTCCCTACTTACAATCAATTCTGCAGGGGAGAGCACGTCTCTTTCTACTTGTGTGACAATTTCTTTAGGGTAAATACATGCAAGTGGAATTGATAGGATAAATGATATGCTTATTACATTTTGATGTATATTGGGGTGACACTTGTAATCAGAGGATTCTATTTGTACCTTGGCTAAACTCATGCATGAAGATACAATAGTCTTTCCGCTCACATATGAGCACACTGATGGACATTTATTTATATTTCTGGATTATACCCAATATCTCTAAGGCTTGTGGTCACTTCACTAACTGTGTCTGTAGGCTGTGAACGGCCTTGCTCTAAACTTCTCCCCAGATTGCCTGGCTGAGGAAGAGGACTGAAATTGTTGATTCTGACCCCTCCCCTGGAGTCATTGTTGGAGTCTTAGGGGAGGGAAGTTGACTAGGAACAGATGTCATTAACAGGCTGCAGTGTCATTCAGATTGAATTATGATGCAAATCACTCCAGTGCAGTTGACCATAAAACAAAATTTATGAAGGAGTTGCATAAGCTAATCAGAGACATCTTCCCAAAAGGAAAGTTCCAGAAAATAAAGAGTATCAAAAGTGTTGAGTTATCTGGACTTTGCTACCTACTCAAGAAACTGAATGTCCACCAAGTTGCTTCTAACCATGTCTGGGGTCCCCAAGTGATGTCTTACAGGGGCTCTAAACCAAGCCTATCCACAACCTTGTCGTAGCCATTATTATTTTCCCTCCTTTATACCCCAGCCCCTCCCTGATGGGCACTATTGTGCATGTTGTTGCTGGTCCACTGGTGCCTTGGAGATACCACGGGGCTTGCTGAGACAGGGGAGGACGTCCAGAGCCCTATATTCTGTTCAAAGGATACCCAACCAGTAAAACTGTGTGTCGCATCTTAAATGTGGGGAACTTTGAAAACAGCTCTTCTCATTTTTGTTTGTAGCCCTCTCTCCGCCTAAATTCAGGTATGAGTCAGTGGGGCTAGAGACCAACTCAGGAAACAAACACCACATTGTTTTTGAATCGCTCTTCTCTCTAACCATGAAATCTTTGTTCCTTATGTGTCTGTCTCCCCTCTGCCCGTCACCCACCCTTATGCTCATTCATGTCAGATCTTCGAGGCACTGAGGATAACCCAGTGACCTGGAGAGATCTGGCTTCTGTGCTCATGGAGGTTACTTCCTCATAAAAATAAATACTTGATAGCCCTGACCCACTAATTTGCTGGGTATATTTTAGTCTCAGGCTGGGAGTCATCCTTCCATCCCTCCCCATTTGGGAGAGAGAAGGATTTATGACATCAACTATCGAAAAATAAAATTAAAATTTATTAATTAACTTAATTAAAATAACATAATAGTTTAAAGTGAAGGGAAGGTAAAGAGGCATTGGTAGCCTCAGAAGCTTAGTGATCATTCTACAACATGTTGAAAGAATAAATCCGATGGGGATTTCCAGTCAAAATGGAAATGAGGTGACAGTTGAGCAGCTACAAAATAAATATGAAAACGTCCTTGAGTTGTTAACAGCACCGAGCACGGTGGACTGCAATGCCACTGAAATCCATCCCTGATCCCTGAGGATCCACTCTGGACAGCCCAGGAATTCTTAGTGTTATAGATGAATACAACAGAGTGGCAGGTCCACAATGGCATTAAGCAATTATAATTTTAGGGAAGCACTTATTTCAAATCAATTCCTGATGACACTTCATTCAGCAAAATCGCTTAAAGAAAATTTATTGGGCAGGGTCTATGAGCCGGATAGTGTTCTAGGTGCTGGAGATGCAGCGGTGGCCGAGACCAGTTAGCTCTCCACTCTTAAGGCATTTGCACTGTAGTGGGAAGAGAAAGGTAATTAACAATGAATGGAATAAACAAGGTAATTTAAGACCTTTGGATAAAATAGAACAAGGTGATGTGATAGAATGACAATGAGGTCAAGGAAGATCTCTCCAAAGAGGTGACATTTAAGCTGAGACCAGTGAGAATGCAGGAGCCACAGTGTCAAGGGGCCAAGCAAGGACATTCCAGGCAGAGGGATCAGAAAGTGTGAAGGTCTGAGGCAGGAATGAAGATGGTGGGACAGAGAGGTGGGCATTGTGGTGGGAGAATGTCAGCGAAGGGGCACCTGGTGAGTTCCAGGGGATAGGCCAGCAGAAGTCAGCAAACTGTGGGCCATGGGCCTAATCTGTCCTGCTGCCTGTTCTTTTTAATAAAGATAATAAAGTTTTATTGGATTACAGCCATGCGCATTCATCTAAGCATTGACTATGGCTGTTTTTACATGATGCTCTTAGAGTTGGGTAGTTGGGACAGAGACTCAATGTCCCACAAAGCCAAAAATATATACTACCTAGATACATATGTATTTAAAATTTATAAAATATATATTTATATATAAATACCTAAATATATATATAAACTATCTAAATATATATTTTAATATATATTAAATATTTAAAATATTAAATATATATATATGTATATATATATCCTTTACCTAGTCCTTTACAGAAAAAGTTTACAGACCCCTGAGTTAGAGCTCTGTGAGTTTTGATTACATTTTGAATTTAGTAGGAATCCCTTGGGTAGTATTAAGCAGGAGAGTGGTAAAGTCTGATTTTACTGTTAAAATATGACTTGTGCTACTCAGTGGAGAACAGAAGTAGGGCAGCCAGGAGATGTCAGCACTCCAGGCACGAGAGGTCTGTGGCCTGGACCAGGGTGGGAACAACGGAGGTGACTAGAAGAGGTCATGTAAGATTTTTGCGATGAGCCCATGATGAACGGGAGAATACTGAATATTGACTCATTTTATGGTGCCGGATTATTGTAACCAATGCCATCTATTTGGAATTATGGTAATACTGTAAACCTTAATAGGTTTATACATTTTCCTCAAGTATGAACTGGATTTTACTTTCGGTTTTCTTTCTACGGCATAAGCTTAAGGCCAAGGGACCAGACTGTCTTTTCATCCTCAATTGTCAGCATTTAGCACAGTTCCAGGCACATGGTAGCCCCTCAATAAATTCCGTCAATGAACAGGTAGCCCCAAATGGCAGAAAATATGAATCACAATAAACTTCCCTTTTTATTTGATTTTTAAACAAATGCTGTCTTTATTGGCAATTTATTCCTCTTCTAACAAATATCTCTGGAATGCGAGTTCGGTACCAGATACACTGATGCTCAGTAAGGATGGGGTCAGGGAGGGATGCATAAAACAGACACGGACCCTGACTCGGAGGAGCTTGCAGAGGAGTGAGGAAGGGAGGTGAAAAACACATCCTGAGCCCGCGACAGTGCTGCTTGGGGAAGGCAGGGGCCGCGGGAGCATCTCTCTAGGACCAGGGCAGGGAGGCGGTGCCAGCCCCCCAGGAAAGAAGCCAGGGTAACCACCTGCATAATGTTTCTCGTACTGGACTCTGGTCTAGGTTCTACGCCTATACCTTAATGCAATCCTTACAGTGCTTTTACAGTCGAGGAAACACAGACTCAGGGAGGTTAGGTTACTTCCCCAAAGTCACACAGTTGGTGGGCGATAAAGCTGGGATTCAAATTCAGCCTAACTCCCGTGCCCTTTCATTTCCTCTCAACTACGGCACCCACTGTCCTTGTACCACTTCACCCATGAAAATACTAAGATCAATTCAAATCTGCCACCCTAGGGAGCATTTCCTTGTATGCATATGTGTGAGTGTGTATGTATTTGTGTGCGTGCACGTGTATACACGCCTGTGTACGCATGCATGTACGTGTGTGTGTCGCATTTGCCTTCTCAAATACAGCCAGATCCTCCCCCTAGCGTTTGTCCAGGAGACACTCAGGAAGAACTCTTCTCCAGTATTCATGAGGTATGCTGGCCATCAATCAAGACAGTCCACAGTTGTCAGTTAGAAAAGATTTATAATCAGCAGAAAGCTTGATAAACCAGCTTTCACTGCAGCACCGTTGCACTAAGAATCCTGTCCCTTCTGAGGGCAGAGTCTAGGGCGGCTGCTTCCATCCATCTATACAAATACCTTTGAGTCACTTCACCTTAATATATGAACAGTAGACTAAAAGAAGCCCTGAGTAATTTAGGTATAGAACCACCTCCCTTCTTAAGTAAATGGAAGAGATTCAATATTCTGAGTTCAATGAGAAGAGGGCATATAAAATCCCTTTTAAGTATATGTTCTTATAAAATATAGGTCATGAATTAAGTTTTCCAGTATCAAAGAAAAAAATTTAATAGACTTACAGCTTTCTTGCTTTAATTATGGCTGCATTTTAAAAAATCAATCATAGTACCCAAAGCTATTTCATTATTCAGAAGCCTGGCTATTTTCAAAGATTTCTTTAAAGTTTGGTTTGGGGAATTTCAGTGTTTTCTTCTTGTTCGTTTTTTTGTTTTTTTCTCTTGTGTTTAGTGTGCCACAGTTTTTTTCTGCGATGTTCCTGGTTTATAGTGGGCTGCTAACAGGGACACTCGATTCATGGGGAGGGCAGGCCAGGGCTCATGTTTCTGCAGTTGGCTTTTGTATCTTCAGGAAAGGTCACTTTTCAGAATGATGGAGGACCTCACGGTTCTCTTCCCTTGGCCATCAAAATCAGACACAATGAGGGGCTTGCCGTCTGTTCCTCTGCTTCTATTCTCAATTCTGCAACTTCACCCTCTGTCTTGCTGGGCAGGTTCCATGTTCATTGGCTCACAAAAGTCATAAGCCAGGGTTACAGGTGATGACTTGAATAGTAACGTAGACATGCAGAATTAAGTTAATCTGGTTTTCTGCATGTAACAGATCATTTGAAAATGGCTGGGTGGATTTCTGCTAGTTTGGAAAAGTAGGTTTGACATGGTTTAACATGAAATGTTGACCCATGCCACTAAGACATAACCCAAGAGACCCATGCTGCTGCTGTCAAAGAAACATGTTCTGTGAATGCAGACATCACAGAAAGAGTAATGGTTCAGCTGAGGATGATTTGCCCTCCTCCCCAGGCACGCTGGGTGTCACACTGGGGGAGGGGAGAGTGCAACTGGCACCTCGTGGGTAGAGGCCAAGGTTGCTGCTAAACACCCTACAATACACAGGATGGCCCCCACAGCCCAAGGTTATTTGGCTCAAAAATATCAATAGTGCCAAGGTTAAGAAACCCTTCCCTAGATGGAGAAAATGAAGAGTATTGGTTATGAGGCCCAAATCTAAAGTCTGGAGAGGAGATGCTACAGAGTGTCGGCCCTGGTCGGTACCAGTTTGTGGTGAGCTCGGGGATGAGTGATGGCCAGAACCTCCTCCTCTAAGGATGCCCAGTTAGCACGTAGCTCAAGTTGCTCGTGAGTGCCTGTGAGGAGGAGCGGTGCCGGGCCCTGCGTTCCCTGTGGTAAGGGGCTCCTCTGCAGCACCTCACTGACTCACCCCACGAGTCCTGAGAGGGAGATACAGTGAGCATCTCCATGTCTCCAAAGAGGACATGGAACCTTAAAGTTAGAGACCAGTCTTTCCAGGAGAGCAGAGACCTCTTCCCTCAGTATCCGTTCTGGTCTCTTCTTTTTTTTTTTTTTGCGGTACGCGGGCCTCTCACTGTTGTGGCCTCTCCTGTTGCAGAGCACAGGCTCCGGACGTGCAGGCTCAGCGGCCATGGCTTACGGGCCCAGCTGCTCCGCGGCTCGTGGGATCTTCCCGGACCGGGGCACGAACCCGTGTCCCCTGCATTGGCAGGTGGACTCTCAACCACTGCGCCACCAGGGAAGCCCCATTCTGGTCTCTTTTAGTAACAGACCCCAACGTACGCCACTACAGTGGCAGTGTGTCCATATAAAAACTCTGTTGTCCAGCCTCCCTTGCAGCTAGATGTGGCCATGTGACAAATACCAGCCAGTGAGCTGTAAACAGTGTTGTGTTGGATTTCTGGGATGAGTTGGGAGCCAGGTCACCTGGAGAGAGTGCCCTTTTGTCCTCCTCCTACCACCCATTTCTTATTGCTGCCTGGAATGAGGATATGATGGCTAGAACTCGTGCAGCCACTGTGCTTTGTAAGGTGGCTTTGAGAATGGAAACCATGTCCTAGGGAGGTGTACAAAGATAGAGATTGGATTCTGTTGCTTGTGGAATATCATGTTAGCCCTGGGCTGCATCTCCAGAATTATTTTACATAAGACAATAACGGACTTCTGTCTTATTAAACTCACTGTTACGTTGGGTTCTCTGTATTTGTTGCCAAACCTAATAACAGCTGACATATGCGGTGTCACTCAACCAGTAAGAATGATAACCCAGACCATTTGACTCCAAGCCATGCTTAACTGCTGTGCTGTGCTGCTCAGGACATTCAGAGCCACTTATGCCTCTGTATGCATTCATGCCACCGGTTTTTGTATGGTAATCAGAAAATTGAGCCTTTACTGGAACAAAAATGGTCTTTGTCTCCTCTGTTATCTTAGAGTTCTTTCCAGAAAGCATTCTGAAGTCTGTTTGTCATTAGATATTTTTATTAGGTTAAAAACATACTTAATGCCTTGTGATGGCAACTTTCTAGGCACAGAGGTTTCAATTCCCTCCTGTCAGCAATTCCAGGTCATAGTCCAGTAGTGATTACCTGAAAATACTCCAGTAATGCACGTCGTCGTGTGGCTGCCATTTACGTCAGTGTGCTGACCTCCTGTCCAATCCCAAGGACTAGTGAGGGAGGGGAAAGGTACCGGGAATGTTAAGACGGCCCTAGAAGGTTTTCAGAGAATATTAATTTTTTTCCTTGCCCATGGAAATGCATCGTAAGGATGTGCCCGTCAGTCATCAGGAAGATCGATATGTTCTGACAAGAGCACAGCATGAGGGTTGAGACCACTGGCTCCTGTGTCCAAAAGACTTGGTTTTCAGTTACGTTTCCACTACTGATTGCGAGACCTTGAACATGTTGCCTTACCTTCTGAGCTTTGGGTAACTCCTCTGCAGAATGAGGGTAACAATAATGCCTCCAAAGGGAAGGTGGGAGGTTCACTGAGAAAGTGGATGTCAAGCGTTGAGCACGTTGCCTAACAAAATACTACACGTGCTGGTGGAAATACATTAGTAGCTACTGACCAATTTTTTTCTAAAATGACAGTAGATTCAGGAGGGTCACAGTGCTGTCACCTCGCATTTTGCAGAGGAGGGAGGAACTCTGCCAACCACCAAAGCCGAATTCCAATCCTGGCTCCTTCTCTTATCAGCTGTGTGAATCTGAGCCTTTAGTTCCTCGTTTTGAATGGACGATCGTCCGCTGCAGCAGCGTTTTGTATGAGTTTGAATTCGACAAACTGAAACGCTGCAATATGGAAATACTAACACAATCTCATTTGTCCACGAATTTAGAAATGATGTCATCTCCCAAATTTGAAACATTTGCCAAGAATTAAATACTTCTCAAAGTGGCTGGCAGGGTTTAGTATAAACCTCAATGAAATCAGTTCACATCCCATACGATTCACTGATTCACCCGTTTCAGGTGTAATATTCAGTGGTTTTTAGTATAGTCACAGAACTGTGCAATTACCACCACAGTCAATTTTAGAACACTTCCACCATCCCTAAAGGAAACGCTGTTTTCATTAGAAGTCATTTCCCATTTCCCCCCCCCCAAATTCACCAGCCCTGCGAAACCACAAATCTACTTCCTGCCTCTATAGATTTGTCTGTTCTGGACATTTCATTTAACTGGAATCACACACTACGTGGGGTGTTGTGACTGGCTGCCTTCATGCAGCAGAATGTTTTCAAGGTTCACCTGTGTCGTACGTACCTGGTACCAGTACTTCATTCCTTTTTATTGCTAAAGACAGGGTTCATTTTTAAATAAATCTGCTCTTGCCATAGTTGATGCTGTTTTAGCTTATAAAAATGAATATGTACCATTCTTTGTAAAGATTAGTCTTGAATTATGTGCATTTTCAATTATTTGAGATATTCGAGAATGTGTCCCTTACATAAGGTATGCCTGTGCTCTACTTATTTTGCAGTTTTGTTATAAGAATTAAATGAGATTTTATATATATAAAAGTTCTTGCCAGCCCCAGTATATAGTGCCCCCTCAAGAAATGGTCCCTCTCTGTTTGGGGTTGTTTGTTTTATAGCACATCTAATTTGTCACCTGCTTTTGTGTTTCCCTCACCCTAAGGAATTCCCATCAGTAAAGATTCCAATCAATTAAGTAAAAGAACTACCCGTAAGTGTTTTCTGAGGAGATTGCTTACCAGGTATCCGAAAAATTCTTTTTGAAAAAATCCAGTGTCCACTAAAATGTCGAGTTTTTGGAACAATACAATAGTTCAAGTTAGATACCCCTTCATAAGTTTCCACCAATACCCATATATTCGTGAGGTAATCTAAGACCTTTACTTTTGCCGACCTGAGTACATTTCTGTTATGGCATTGTCATTGTCAGGTGTATGAGATTTAGTGAAAGAAAGCTTTTGAAAACAACCACGCTACAGTCTTCCTGACATATTTCAGCGACGTGTGTAAATGAAAGACATTTGGGCATCCTCCATCTTTTACCCCCTCCCTTTGCCCTTGGTAACTACGTGCCACATCCAACAGACATCTCTGCTCCTTCACCAAGCCATCACGGCTTGCCTCATAGGGGAGAGACACCAGGACAGGCACCTTCACATTCGTCATTCCATTTCATTCTCCCAGTGATGCTGAGTGTTATTATCTCCATGTTTCAGATGAGGAAACGTAAGCTCAGAGATGTTGGCACAGATAATCAGAGGAGAAGCTATGTGAGTCCAGTTGTGTCTGACCTCTAATCCCATCTTCCTTCAAGGGGACTACATTTCCTGTGTCTCAGTGTGGGATAATTACTTCTTAGTACGCCTGCTTATCCTCCACAGTAAGACTGGTTTACCCTTGTGCAGTAGTCTCTGATGTAAGCATTCAGTGCTGTTCCCCAGCCAAGGCTGTGCATCTGAATCAGAAATGGTTATTTTACTGCTTACGGGAGATGCAACAGGCAAGCAACAAAAAGCACAGTGCAGTTTCGGCTGAGAGTTTTTCAGGCTAAGGAGCTGCTCTAGGTTGTGCCTGTCTGCATGGATTTTTCCTTATAGCCTGAGACAGTCCAGCTGTGTCTGGTCCTAATTGTAACTCAAAGGGTAAGGTCAGGCTACATTACAGAAGGGCAAACACCACCAGAAGAAACAGTTCTAGAGTTAGAAAAACCGTAACCAGGGATCCAGCCATTAGATTCATGCAGTAAAATATCAATCAGGAGCACTTTCTGCTGCAGGTAACAAAACAGCAATTTAAGTGGCTTAAACGTCTCGGGTTGATTTGTCTCCTATTTCCTGAAGCTGAGAGGTGGATGGCTGCTGCTTGTGCTTCAGTGATCTGACAGTCAGTGTCTCTGTGTGTCTTTGGCCTTTCTCTTGTGGCTGCAAGACTTGGCCCAGCGCTAAACGCCACAGCTATGTCTGTGTTCCAGGAAGAAGAAAGAGGGGAAAGGAGACAGTGTCATCACTTTTCTTTAGGAATGCAAAGTCTTTACCATAAGCCCTCAGTGGTGTTTTGTTAACCAATGCCCTGAGCACAGCTGTGTTGTGTGATTACCCCTAGTTCCAGGAAGAACCACTTACAAACCAGTATTTTATATATATGCGCGCGTATATGTATATGTGTGTGCGCACGCACGCGTGCACGTATGGCAGGCTAGAGAGAAGGGAATTGGGAATAGATTTGGAATAGGTTTAGGATTAGCCAGTGACTGGTCCCCACACTGTATGCAAAGTTTAAGGGATTTATTTAACTTTTAAAAGGTTAAAATGCAAGAGAAACCAGCATCTTCCAAGATTTTGTTAGGAGTTTGAGAATTAGTTGGAGGGTAAGGCATCACTCAAAGGATTTCTTGGTTAAGTAAATGAAGGAAACAAAGTCAAATTGGTTTCTTTACTGCCCAAGTTCTCAGAGGCTTCAAGATGCTAAGGGTCATGTAAACCACCAAGATGATGCAGCACTAGAGAATCTGCTACAAGCAGGATGTTCTATGAGCCTGGCATACAGGAGATGGTAGACACTTTGCAAAGGCAGCTCTTGGTACTGAACTGCTGGATCATCACGAGATACCCGAGTAGTTATGCTCCCCTCCAGAGTGGCAGTTAGAGACCCAGGTTGGATCTAAGATGGTCTGAGAGCAAGACAGTGAACATAGTGAGGGGTACCGAGTGTCAGGCAGACGTCTGACCTTGGGAATGTCAGGACCAGCAGTGGAGGTAGGGGAGCTTGTGAGTAGCCTGGGCATAGGGACCACATCATTGATACTTCCTGACTCTCAATCCCTGCACATCCACCCCTCTGGGTTTAGCAAGCTTCCTTCACAGAGCCAAAACTCAAAAAATAAAAACTTTGCTGAACGAATATAAATGTTATATAAATCTTAACCAAGAATTTTACATTTTCATTGGTTTTGGAGGATCCCCTCACCTCTTCTCATGAAGGCCAACCTTTTGGCCAGGTCCTTGGTAGGACATTGACCATCGAGGATCCTGAAGGTAGATATAATAAATTCAAATGAAAAATGACAGACACGTTTTCTGCCCATGAATCTAACCAGAATATTGGTAGATGTGTTTTGGCCTTTTAGGTAGCCTCTGCCTCACTTCCTACTTACCAGTAAGTGCCCAGCTTTGCTCTAAGGATAATATGCAGGATCCGGAGCTATGAGTTTAATACACATCACTTCGTTTCAGCCATACCCCAAAAAATAGATAAAGAATTTTTCACTTACAGATAAGGACCTGGAACTTGGTGGGCAGTCAGCTTACCAGAATCTCACAACTTCCCTCCATGTCTTCCCTCATACCATGCGAACACATCAGTATAAAATAAAGCATCTAAGTGAAAATATTTATCCCAGATGGAAGAGGTGACTTTAAACTCATGGTGGCGTTTACCATTTGGCCCGTAGGAAAAATGGGCCCAAACTGCCATTAGCTTGATGACTCTAGAGACCAAAGAAGGTAGAGGGGTAACTTTGGACGTTAGTTTGTGCATGTTTGTATTAGTCAGGGTTCTCCAAAGAAACAGAGCCAGTAGAGATAGATGGATAGATAGGTAGATAGATAAACTAAGGCGTTGGCTCACACATTAAAGGAGGCTTAGAAGTCCCCAAATCCTCAGTTGGCAAGCTGGAGACCCAGGAGAGCCAATAGTGTAGTCCGGTCCAAATGCCGGCAGGCTTGAGATCCAAGAAGAACCAAAGTTTCAGTTGAAGTCTAAAGATAGGAAAAAAAGAATGTCCCAGCTCAAAGCAGTCAGACAGGAGGAATTTCCTCTTACTCAAACCTTCTTTGCTATTCAGGTCTTTAACTGATTGAATGATGCCCACCCACTGTGGGGAGGGCAATCTGCTTTACTTAGTCTGCTGATTCAAATATTAACCTCCTCCAGAAACATCCTAACAGACATACCCAGAAACAATGATGAAATGTCTGGGCACCCTGTGGCCCAGTCAAGTTGGCATAAAATTCACCATCACAGTGTTGTCAGAATTCTGGCCTTCATGATCTCTACCCTCAGGTCTTACCCCTGGGGTTATGTTACCTTACATGGCACAAGAGACTTTGCAATGTAATTAAGGTTACTAATCATCTGGCTTCAACATAGGGAGATTATCCTGAGTTATCCAGGTAAATCCAAATAATCATATGATCCCTTAAAAGAAGAAGAGCAAGGCAGGAGAGTAAGAGAGATGAAGCAGCAGCGTAAGGCAGGAATTAGTTCAGGGAGTTTCAGAGCCTGAGAAGGACTGGGCTGGAAGACGGAGTTGGGTAGGATGAGAAGCATGCGATGGAAATCCATTCTGCTGATGTCCTGAATAAGCTTGGAAAGGAATTTTCCTCTGAGCCTTCAGTGAGGAACACAGCGCAGCCAGCACCTTGATTTTAGCCTTGTGAGACCCTAAGCAGGAAACCCAGATGAGCCCCACTGTGCCCAGACTTCTGACCTACAGACATCGTGGGATAATAAATAAATGGGTGTTCTTTTAAGCCACTAAATTTGTGGCAGTTAGAAATAGAAAACTTAGTACAGTGTGTGCTTTGCACTTCCATACACACCAGCTGTGCGTGAAGTTGCTTTTCACAAGAATGAAAACCAAAAGAACCAACCAAATAACAGAAATAAAATGAAACACACAAACTCATCAACTGTTCAACAACTGTCAAAATTTCAATTTCACATGAATTACCAACTCATAATTGTCAAGTATTCCCAATGCCAACATTGTTCTTAAATTAAAACAGCATCAGAAACAATTTTCAGGTTGTGTTTAGGAACACAGCCTAATGAAGCTCCCGTAATTATGAATTCTTCTGATATTCATGCAACGCCACCAGTTACAATGAGCTCTCCTTTGAGGAGGTCACACTGACTGCATTGAGGCGCTTTGTTTGCAGGTCCCCATCACTCGCCACTGTTCACCTCACTTTCCCAGAGTATATGTCTTTCATAAAATGCTGGAATTTGAAAAGGAAGCAACATTGACAGAGCAACATTATCTTTGCAGTTGGGATAAACTGCTATCATTAATGAAGTTCAGCAAAACCTCGATGACTTAACAGCACACCAGTCAGCAGTCTGAGGACCATGCAGCCTTTCAGTGTCTCCCTAGATATTCTCTTGCAAAATGAACAGGGACCCCATGTGTGGGAAGTGACTCTTTCTGCAAGGCCCCTTAGCATACTTGTTTAGGAATATAACCTCCCCTAGCCGGTCTTCCATTCTGGAATTCCTAGGATATCGGAATTGAAGATCAGAAAGAGTCATGGAATGACCTTCTTCAGGAGTGCAGTGATTGCTAATGTAAGCATAACGAGCAACAGAAATACTGTAGAATTAAAACTCTAAAACCATTTTCCCTAAGTAGTTTGTGGTCGTAGCAATAGAACTGATCACCTGCATCACCAATTTTAATCTTGGCTCTGACAGCTTTTCCAGGATTAGAGTTTGGGAGTGTTTGGAGATTTCCATGATATTGAACAAATATCTGAAAAATGATATTGAACTTGTTTGCTGTTTGTAACCACATCTCAATAAGAAACAGATGGCACAGTCAAATTAAGACAGTTGTAGGAGGGCCCATTTTACAAAGGCCTTATTTAAAAGGGGAAGTGCAAAGGAGCCAGGAAGAACAGAGCCGTTATCATCCCTAGCCCTGGGGACTGAGGGAACAGTTACAGAGCTGGAAGGAGAGAGTCATGTACAGGGGCCACCCTGAGAGGGGCAGAGCCCCTCAGCGTGGGATACAGCCAGCCCAGAAGGGAGGGGTCCAGGGTAGTAAGCACCCTGACCTCACTCAACTCCCACAACTTCTCATCTCCAAACCCCACAGGAAGTCAGAGGGCTTGTGCAGTCCATTCAGGCCACGTGCCAAGGACAGAGAGTAGGGTAGGGAATGGAAGATATTCCATACACAATATAAACTTCTTGTACATTCTTGCTGCTATTCCCTAAAGCAAAGACTAGACCCACATGCTTGGATGGAGAAAAGCTTTAGCTCTACCCCTTGGCCTGCAAATTCTGGACTTTTGGAAGAATCAACAGTGTGTCGCACACACATTTAAATATAATTACTTTTTACCCAAGGTAGAGGGTTTCTTTGTATCCGTTTAATCATTGTGAATGATAGCCATGTAACCTTTGAGAAGATTTCAGGCCATATTCCATTGGTTTCTAGACTATTAGAGGAAATGTCCATCAACAGATGAATGGATAAGGAAGATGTGGCACATATATAGAATGGAATATTAATCAGTCATAAAAAGAAACAAAATTGAGTTATTTGTAGTGAGGTGGATGGACCTAGAGTCTGTCCTACAGAGTGAAATAAGTCAGAAAGAGAAAAAATAATGTATGCTAACACATATATGTGGAATTTAAAAAATGTGGTACTGATGAACCTAGTTGCAGGGCAGGAATAAAGGAGTAGACATAGAAAATGGACTTGAGGACAAGGGGTGGGAGGGCGAAGCTGAGGCAAAGTGAGAGTACCATCAACATATATACACTACCGCGTGTAAAGTAATTGGCTGGTGGGAAGCAGCAGCATAGCACAGGGAGATGGGCTCGGTGCTTTGCAATGACCTAGAGGGGTGGGATAGGGAGGGTGGGAGGGAGGCTCAAGAGGGAGGGGATGTGGTGTGTGCATATGGCCGATTCGCTTTGTTGTGCAACAGAAACTAACACAGTACTGTGAAGCGATTCTACTCCAATAAAGGTCAATTAAAAAATAAAATAAACTATTAGAGGTACTTGCTTTTGGCAAAGTTGAGTGTTATTTATTTTTTATTCGTGCCTTTAAAGAGAACATGTTTTCTTTGCTGATAGAGTCAACTATCAGTGTATGTGCTGCTGTGTTCACTAGTATTTGACTAAATAATGTAATATCTGTGTAGAAAACAGTCCTCACACTGGAGTTTTCCTGGGTTGTGCATTTTGCTTTGTCAAGGTGTAAAGAGCATCTGAGTTGGAACCCATACCCCCTTCAGGATATGAGAGGATCCGGGTCAGTGAATCATTTCAAGGTAGAAGAAATTTAATGAATACACCTTGGGCTAATCCTCCATTAGCATTATTACAGAACCATTAGTCTGTCTCGGATGCTTTCCCCGCACACCTGATGGCATCAGAGAATGACAGGTCTCTCATTACAGATGCAAGCTATCTTACCTCCTATCTCCTCTCAAACTCTGACTTATTCTAGTGTAAATGGTACACTGCTTCTGTGAGAACCTGATGCAAACCAGCTCGATCCTATTCTGAATTATCTCCTTTCTGCCACATCTCTGTGTAGGTAGCATGTATACACACACACACACACATATATGTTAGGTTGAGTCAATTCTCTCATAACCATGGGTATTTCTCATCTCAAGAAATTCTGAAAATGATGTCATGATGTAATGTAGCAGCAATTTAATTTGCTAGGTAGGGATTAAGAGCTGACAAATTCCCACTCTTTAAGTTCCTTTCATTCCAACTACCCAAGTCAGAGCATTCTGCGTATTCCCCAGCCTACCAGCTGAGGTGCTAAAAATGGTCTCACTGTACTGCTCTCAGACATGCAACAAGCTAGGCAAAGCTGTTTAGTTACTCGTGATCTGTTTACATTACATAGAAGGTTGGTTAATTAGAAATACTCATGTTTCTTGATTAAGGAACAAATTAATTTTTAAAGAAGTTCTGAGACCCCCTTGCGTTATGGCAGATAAGGGACTGTGCGTGTGGTCTGTGGTTGTCTGTGTAATTCTTTGCAAGAAGGGTCTGAAGTGTGCAGTGACACAGCCAACAACTTTGGAACCAAATATTTGTGGATTAAAAAATGTAAGCGTTCCACTGACATCTGATGACTATCTTTTGTGTCTGAGAAACTGTGCCAGGGGACTCTGAGAACTCAAAGATGAGTACGTCAAAGTCAGACCCTTAACAGAGCTCAGGGCAGAATGGAGGAAACCATACTTACCAAAAAACTAAATGCTGAAAGAGAGGTGAGCAAATTACCCCTAGAGAACATTGAGAGCAAAGCAAGCTGATGGGTGAAGAAAGGCAAGCATGATGCATAGCAGACATGTTAAGATACTTTTAACTCCTAGGGACAGAAACCCAGCCCCAGTGAGTTTAAGTAGAAAAAGGGTTGTATCGATGCATATGTTTAAAAAGCCAATAGGGACTTCAGGAATGGCTGTATCTAGGTGATTTAATTATATTGTCAGTAATGTTTCTCACTCTAGTCCCTGGCCCCCCTTTCTTCAGTGTTGATTTTCCCCAGGTGGCAACAAACAACGATGTCCACCTGGCATTTTCCCTACTACCTTAGTAACTTCAGTACCGCCCCCCACACACACACTTTATAAAAGCATTATTTACATGTAATTTCTCTGAAAGTCCTAGGTATGGCTCTTTTGGCCCATTTTAAGTGTATACCCATCTCTGAAATGATCAGTGTGTGCACAGTTATGGTAGATTCTAAGTGACCAGATCTGAATCATATGCCCACACCTGGAGCCAGGTGTGAGGGAAGGGTGATGTCAGCTCTCCCTGAACTACAAGGACTAAGAATGGGGGAAAACGGGTGGTAACTCAAAGGAAAGTGAGAATGCTGTTATCAAGAGCAAAGGGCATAAAGAGAAATGATGACTAGCACATGAAGAAGTTTAGAAGTAGAAACACAACATGGACATATTTGCATTGGAAAAAAATATTCTGATTGCGGAGTGGAGAACAGGTAAGAGAGAGCATGGGCAGTTTGTTAACAAGGGCTTGGTCTGAGGTAGTCATGGTGGAGATGGTAAGGGTGAGGCATGTTCTGGAGAGACTTAGAAGGTAAAAGAGATGGACTTGGGAGTCTCTGGTGGATTATAAATGGCTTCAAATTCTTTGAGAGTCTTTGCCCTCTCCCTTTGAATGTAGGTAGTCCCTTTGACTGCCTTTACCAAGAGAATAGGGTGAAAGTAACTCTTGCCAGTTTCCAGGTTCAGGCCTAAAGAGATGAGCAGATTTCATTTACTGTCTCTTGCAACACTTGCTCTGGCAGAAGCCAGCACCATGTAAGAAGTCTGATTATCTAGAGACTGCTCGGAGAAGCCCAGGCCATATGAAGAGAGGTCTTGAAGGATGAGATGCTAGTTGACAGAGGAGAGAGAGGCCAAAGAGTAGCAAATCCTCAGCCACATGACTGC
This sequence comes from Neophocaena asiaeorientalis asiaeorientalis, assembly GCF_003031525.2. NCBI lineage: Eukaryota > Metazoa > Chordata > Mammalia > Artiodactyla > Phocoenidae > Neophocaena > Neophocaena asiaeorientalis. The sequence continues at coordinate 10,798,976 of NW_020185335.1, forward strand.
AGGAGCCATGTTGGAAGAGATTCTCCATCCCCAGATGACCCCATGTGGATCTGAGATGAATCTGAGATGAACCACCCAGCTGAGCCCTTCCTGAATCCTGGCACACAAAATCATAAGCAAAATAAAATAATTGTTTGAAGTCATTAAATATGGGGGGTTTTATTTTGTTCTGCAGCACTAAATAACTAGAACGGGAACTGAATTAAACACGAGAAAGAGGGAAGGGTCCATGTAACCAAGTAATGGCAAGGACTACAGCAAATGCTAATAAATGTCAACACAGAAGGTTAGATCACATATCTAACCCACCCTGCCTTGTGTTCCTAAGAACCCTGGTCCATCCTATCCTCTCCTTGCTGAATCCTAAAGTGTGTCTCTGTCTGTGGGTATAGATCATAGATCTATAGATCTATAGATCATCTCTTCCTCCTGGGATTCTCTCTTTGATGGGGCTATTGAACATTTGATGAGCTTTATTGTAAGTCACAGGGACTGTCAGTCTTCCCATAGCTGTATTTCATTCAGGTCCTTCATTGTGCCCACTGGAGGTGACAAATCCTCTAACATGCAATCACAAGTCGTAAATGTAAAAATAAAACAAAAGTTACTTGATTGAGAAACAGGAGATACTTTTTGAGGCTCCAACCAATGGGCTCTTGTTTCTTCTACCTGATCGTGACTCCCACATTTATGCTATTTCACAAGAATTGTAACCTGAAAGCCTTGTTCTGGGAAGTCAGTAGAATGGATCTTGGAAAAGACAGAAGTAGGAGAGGTAAGATTGGTCTTTGTTCTGGTGTCAAGACGTCTGGTGGAAAGACCCGAGCACACAGGTAACCAGTGGGGCACTTTGTAAATATTAGAAAAAGGTGTCCCCTCTGGGCAGATGAATTATAAAAAAGTACCCCTCTGGGTAGAAGCAGACCACTGAGGTCTTGGTTTGATGAGTGACAGATGAGTTGTTATAAAGAAAAATATACCTCTTCCTACAGGAAGTAAGAGGAGGGCAGGCTGCTCATCAGTACCCTGTGGGCCCTCACAGCCACACAGAAGACCCAGGTCTTTGCTTCCTAGAAGCATCCTCACGGCAGGAGCAGTTTCACCATTGTCACTACCGTTCATTGAGCCCCAACTCTGTGGTGGGCATTGTGGTTGGCTTCGCATATAATATTAGTTCTAATCCTTGAAACAACCCTGAGGTGTAGACGCCACTATTGATAATGAAACAAAGACTGAAAATGTCTGCCTTGCCCTGAAATGTGCTAGGACTAGGAGTGGGAGAGCTGCATCACGAACTTGGCCTTCTAGCCCATTTGTGCCTTCCTCTCCAGTAGAGAGCAGTTTCTTGGAGATGAAAGCACACGCTGTGGCCGTGAGCTTGTGGCAGTATTGGCTCTCATAGGGAAAAATGGGTCCCATGGAGTTAGATTGGTCATATCTTCAGGAAGGATGCAACTGTGGGTCCATCTACATAGGCAAGGAAGTAATACAGCATAGTCGAGTGGTTGAGACTCTGACACCAAATACGGCTGGATTCGAATTCCAGCTCCATTTCTCTCTCTCTTTTTTTTTTTTTAATTAATTTATTTATTTTTAGCTGCTTTGGTTCTTCGTTGCCACGAGCGGGCTTTCTCTAGTTGCAGCGAGCAGGGGCTACTCTTTATTGCGGTGTGTGGGCTTCTCATTGCAGTGGCTTCTCTTGTTGTGGAGCGTAGGCTCTAGGCATGTGGGCTTCAGTAGTTGTGGCACGTGGGCTCAGTAGTTGTGGCTCATGGGCTCTAGAGCGCAGGCTCAGTAGCTGTGGCGCACGGGCGTAGTTGCTCCATGGCGTGTGGGATCTTCCCGGACCAGGGATCGAACCCATGTCTCCTACATTGGCAGGTGAATTCTTAACCACTGCACCACCAGGGAAGTCCCCCAGATCCATGTCTTATTTGCATGACTTTAAGCAAGTTACTTGGCCTCTCTAAGCCTCAGTTACATCCTCTTTAAATTGGAATAGTTGCAGTTAGTTATAAGTATGCTGTTCATAGTGCCTTCGATTTGTACGATAGTAAACACCTATGGAAGAATAGAGCTGTCATTTACCATTGCCCAAAGGTTGGTACAGACACCCCAGTTCAGCCTAAGATCCAGCTAGTGTTCCTAGCCTTCTAAGCTCACAGCATTGGCTCATGGTGAACTTGTGCTCAACCAGAAACTTGAGTATATATTTTGCACAATTATTGCCCAGATAGATCTATCAAACTTAGAACTAGTACATACATATGTTTGTGTATATATTGATGTGTGTATACACATATGCTTATTCCTGATGTCACATTTGCCAATTATAAGTTTTATTTAATTAGCTTTATGCTGTGGAAAGAATTTAATGTCTTATCTCATTAATCTGACTTATTACCAAGTATTCCCAGTTCCTTTTTTTAAAAAAATCTTAAAATCTCATATGCATTCTGAATCTTCACCTAAGTCATAGTGACTCTGTAGGTTTGAGAAGGTACTGACCACATTTGTCTCAAGTGTCAGCTAACAAATATTAATTAGATACCAACCATGTGTCAAGAACTGTGCTGGGTGCTGTTGACTCTTCAGTGTCCAGTGTCTACCATGGCGCCTGGTACAGTGTTCCTCAAAAACATTGGATGGATGGATGGATGGATGGATAGATGGCAGATAAGGTTATTGAATAGAATAAAGTTCTAGATCTCTGTCACACCACAAAGATCTTTTCCTAGAAATCAATTGTACAGTGTTTTGGTGAAGTTGATTAACCAGTTATAAATTCACCTAGGAATATGATCACACAGCCCATATGTTCCCCATTGTATCCGTAATGTGATCATAAGAGGAGTTTCAAATGCGTTTCTCAAGTAATTACACTAAATCTTTGACGTTCTCCTGGTTCATCAGTATGTAACAACAGGCTTCAAGAAGGAAATTAACATACATGTGCACCAGGAGACATACATGAGGATGTCCGTTGCTGCGTATGTTAATCAGCTTGATTATGGTGGTGATATGTATATGGAAGCATCAAGTTCTATACCTTAAATATATACAATCTTTGTTGATTATACCTTGATAAGGCTAGAAAAAAATAATAACTTTGGTTGCATGCAGGAGTAGAATGTCATGCAAAAAAAGTAACATTTTTAAAAAGGTATATTCTTGTTAATATGCTCTGTTCTACTTATTTCCCCTGGATCTTCAAATCTTCATAAGAGTTGCTATGGATCAGCCTCACATACCACCCTGTGGGTATAAGTTCTAGTTATTGTTTACCTGTTTTAAAACAGGTTCACCTGTTTTAAAACCTGTTTTTATTTTTTTTTTCTGAGAATAATGAGTATATTGACTGTTGAAATAAAAGAAAGGATTAAACTTAACTTGGAAAAAAAGGCAATAAATTGAAAATTGCCTAAATGTGCATCCATAGGGGAGTGGCTAGATAAAATTAAATAAGTATTAAATTGCAGTACTTTGTGTATTTTATATGTATACATACACATATATATTCTGTGAAGGTAGAGCTCAGAAACAAGAAAGCCAGTTTTAGTGTGTGTTCCATATGATGCAATTTATTTAAAAATTAATAAGTATATATATCTAATATAATATATTATTCATGGAAACAAATATATGCCTAAGATAACCTGAAATGGACTGGAAGCTTACATACTCTGTACTCTGGTTCTTGTTGGTAAAAATGTTGATGGGGGATAGAACAGGGAATGGCAGATATGCGGACTTAAGCTAGATCTGTGAGGTTTTATTTCTTTGAATAAAATAAAGGCAAAGCAAATATGACAAAATGTTCATAGTTGGCAATTCCAGATGGTGGCTGTACAGATTTTTAGTCTATTGTTCTTTGTGCTTTTCTTTGTTTTCTTAAGATTATCAAAATACAGTACTGGAGAAGGAAGTTAACCCTCACTGGCTGATCATCAGCCCAATCTTTCTATTTTTGTCTCCAGGTTTTTTTTAAGGTGTAAGATATGACAGATACAGTTGAAACCTTCCTCTCTACCTACATTATTTAGGATTAAACTCAGCTGCATGTAACAGGAAGCCATGTGAAATAGCAGTGACAACTTTATTTTTCTCACATAAAAGACATCCAGAGGTCGTATAGACAGCCTCGAGATGCCATTTGGGACCAGGTTCTGCCATCTAAGCACATGGCTTCCACCCTCAAGACCACTTCAGGGCTCAGGAAGGCGGATGGAACTCCAGCCTTTGTATCTAGTTTCTGGACCAGCAGCCCCTTCCCTTCCCATACTGTACCTCTGCTTATATCACATTAACCAGAATCAATCACATGATCACATAACTGCAAGGGAAACAGGGAAATATAATGTTTCACTAGGGGATATTACCCAAATTTGTGTGTATGTGTGTTTTGTTTTGTTTTGTTTTGTTAATTAAGGAAGAAGAAAAAAATGTATGTAACTTGTATGTTCTTCTCCTTCATTTATTTATTTATTTACTTATTTATTTAGATTAGCATGGGCTCATGGGATTTTACTTTTATTTATTGGGTTGTTTTGTGTTGCTGTCTATTTTTAATGCTACACTCAAATTATGCCATGTTTGGCCAGTGGGAGCCAAATGTTGGGGTTGGGGCTTTTGATAGTTCATCATTTTTTTTTGACTACTTTATTACTTTCTTATATAATAAGGTATTCTGGGCTCAAATTGTACTTTTCCTGAGATTGTACCAGTGCTGGATCTAACAACTTCACCAAGGAACACTGGTTTCCTTCAGTGGAGAGTAATATTTAGAAATTAAGGACTGGGTGTTTGGTGAGCTTATTACTGCTCGGATGCCATCGCTTCCAGGCCCTCTCAGCAGACAGAGTGAGGATACATATACACTACACACACAAATATGCGCATGTGTATATATACATGTATATACACATGCATGTGCATAGACATACATCTATAACTACTACATCTGTCTTTTCATCCATATATAGCATTTTAAAACACAAGTTCAAACCAGTATGTCCAGTTCCAATCCAATACCTCAAGGCTTTTTGTAGCCGTCCCACCTTTCCATACCTTCTTCAACAGTGGGAAACCCAACTGACAATATCCTCAGTGTATTTACTAACTGGCATGATCAAATCACTCAATGTAACTGGTCTCCCAACCACGCCAGCCATCCCTTCTGCCTGCCATATCAGCTCCAGTCCCCCCAGCACCCACATCTCAGGCACCATCAGGCACTGGTCCCTCCCTTCATCCCATGACGCCATGCATCCATCAAGTCTCCGTCAACTCCTCCATGCCAGTGAGGAAAGGGAAAAGGTTAATCAGGTAAATTTATAGACAGATAATGTGGGGTCACTAAGAGGGTTAAGGTATACTAGAGGTAATCCAAAGAGGCTTCCTGTAGGAGTCAACCCCTTGAACTGTCTCAAGGACAAAGAGGCATTAGCATGTTAAACACCAAGAAGGTAGGGGAAGAATGTGTCTTCTAGGCAGAGAGAACAGCTTAGACAACGGCCTGGGGGAAGAAAGCTTGGTGATACCTGAGAAATGCATGTGGGTCGGTGGAGCTGGAGTGACGTAAATGGACAGGGGGTGGTGGTGGAGAGAAAGCTGGACAGGTGAGCAGGGCCAGATGGTGAAAAGCCTCATATGTATCAGTTTGGGGTAATGGTGAAAGCTTTCATTTCTCTCTCTTCAGTTACACATTTGGCTTTTAGAGTCTCTAAATACCCTCAAATGAACCCATCTGTCATTTCCAAAGTTCAGTTTCATCTATCAGATGCAAATCTCATGAGGCAGGGACTCTGTCCTAATTACCACTGTACCTCCAGCCTCTGAGAAAGGCCCTGGCACATAGTATTTGCTCAATAAGTATTTGAATCACCAATGTATATTTTTATTTCAAATAGGCTCTTCTGATCCCCATTCAAAACCACACAGTTGGCAAATCTCAGCCAGCTCCCAGCTCAGGCAGCCCCACTGTCTCTACATTTGCATGGAAAGTGTAATGGGCCATAACATTGCATTCATTAGCAGAGGCTTATACATATATTTTGCAAACATTTCACCCTATAAAAATATGGGGCCAAACTACAAAATCCTTGAGAGGCAGCAGCTGGAAGTATTAGTTGAAATTAGGATCATCATTTCCAATAAGCAGTGCCAAATTTTGTAATGCAAGTAACATGTTCATGTTAATTCTAAGAAGCTGCCTGCCTCATTAGGCAGATAAGGCATTCTATGACTTGGACACAGAATAACCCCAGTGATAAATGAACCTCCTATATTATGATAGCTTCCATATCACAAATCCCTCTTTTTGCAAAGTTGGTACAAGCAAGGTGTCCGGATCACATTTCAGAGGCCCATTTTACTAGTCAGGATAAGCTCAGCTATGCTACAATAATAAACAAACCTCACAATCTCAGTGTCTTAACAACGTAAAATGAATTCTTCATGATGAAATCTGGGATACGAATAGGGCTACCCTCCTTGTTGTAGTTGACACATCTAGAACATCTCCATGGTCTCCATGGAAGAGGAAGAGGGATGGAGGTGACATGTGGCTTTTTACCTCCCTCAGCTCAGGAAAGAAACATCAATTCTGTTCTCAGTCCAGTGACCCAGTAGTAGTCATGTGGCCCCAACCTAACCACAAGGGAGGCTGAAAACGCAGGGAAGTGAGTGGACTCTTTGGTGAATACTAGCTATCTCTGCCATCCCCGGCATGTCTCACTCTCCCCATTTGGACTGAGAAAAGGAAAGAGAACTGAGACACCTTTTTATTGACTTCCTTCTAACCCAGGACCCATCTGAAGGTATTTGGGTAGTTATCAAGGCGCAGTTTATATTAACAGTATAGAGGATGAACTTCGACGGCATGCAGCCCCAGCATCTCCATTTCTAGCTGTAGGCGCTTAGAGAATCACTTTAGCTTTCTCAGTCTTATTTTCCTCATCTGAAAATAGAGTAAACAACAGTACCCACCTTGTAGGGTTTTGAGGATTAACCAGTTGGAAACACGTACATGTTCAATAAACACGTGCTACTGAAGTGATGCTGGACCCAAAAGCACACGGGCTCCTTCACTACGACAGGAGTTAAATAGCCCCAGCCAGTGTGGAGAAGGGCATACAGCCACAGTCTCTTGACCAAAACCAGCAGCGGAACCATCCAGACAAACCAGCCTTGGGCCATTGTCCACAGAGGAATGAGATTCTGATGACAGATGCCAGAGGCAGGGATATTTAGAGACACCTAGACACTAACCCTGCTTTCTTCCCATACCTCAGGAAGGCTGCTGGTAATAACAACTTTCTTAAGTGGAAGAAACTCTATTTCTTGTGTAAGTTCTTCTAGCATGATACTAAAACTCATATATAAAAGAAGTGTTAGGTGGCAGTAAATGGGATTCTCAGTTCCTCCTATCCTTCCTTAGTAGTGTTACCAGCAGATTCTAGAAGCCAATTTAAGCAACAGTGAAGTGTGGTATCCTTGCTCTATGTGGCCACTTCACTTCAGGTAAGATTTTGTATTTGTAATTTTATGAGGAATTACACATTTTAGGATTATGTTTGGCTATACATAATAGGAAATATAGCTGCTGTGGCTTAAGTAATTTGTGGGTTATTTGGTGGCTGCTCTTCAGCCTCACAATGATGTCAGGGTTGACCTCATTGTAATTCTCTTAATCTTTTCCCTCAGTATTATAAGATGGCTGCCTCAGCTCCAGCCATCACATCTGCATTTGAGATAGAAAGAAGGAGAAGGAGTGGTATCTATCCCATCTTTTCCGCTGCATCTGAAAAGCCAAAGACTCCCTGAAGCATCATCCTTAGCCCACTGCTACAATAAATTTCTGCCTACATTTCATTGGGCAGAACTGTGTCATATAGCCACCCCTGATTGCAAGGGAGGATGAGAAAATTAAATACTTGTTTTCTTACAAATATCAATGTCTGGAAATGGGTGTTAGGTCAATCAACCCATAATGTTTGCCCCTCATACTTATCCAGATTGTTCTGTAGGAGGAAGAGGAGGCATAGCATCCATTCCTTGGATCACCTGAAAATTCTGTGATCAGTTCCCTTTAATCCATTGTTCCTCAACTAGAGGGTTGTGTCTTCTGCAGGAAGAAAGCACGAGATGTTTCTTACTCTCCACTGAGAACTAAATGCCTGTGGCAGGTCTTGGCTCCCTTCTGGTTGTTTACTGTTGTCCAAGTCACTGTGATTCTGGAAGGTATTTGTCCTCAGTGGAGCTCAGAATGGACATTAGCTCTTGGATGCATTTTATTGATAGGGGCACAGGAGGGAAATTATAATGCTAAGGACTGTCACCCTGGCCGGTTAAAAATCCAAAGTAAATGAACTGAACAAACCTCCCCCTTAAATAGTGCTCAGAAATCAAAGAGCTGAAAAAAATGTAAATGGGATTCATTAACAGCTGCAAAATTAGCTTTCTTGTGGTATTTTGATACGTTTTTCTTGCAAATCTCAAGAACTTTAGTTCGCGGTGAGTTTCGGACATGGTTGTGAGTGGGTTTAGTGGACAGTGGGGGCCAAGGAGAGGAGGTTCTCAATATGCCCATCTTATCATGCTCTCTGGCTCCTGCCAACATTAGCTTTCTGGTTCTTTTATCTGCCTTGGGACAACGTTTACCCAGCATGTCAAAGTGCTAGCTGGAGTTGATTTTCTCTGTGCTCATTTTAACACAAAGGAGTTGAACATTCAGGAATTTCTGCTATGTTTGGAATTTTGCTGTCAGTGTCAGCAAGAATAATTATTGGTTAACTTTTATCCTCTGGACTCATTGGCGTTTGTTATCAGGACTGGGGATTTGACTCCTACTATGGGTGAGACCAGCAGTGCAGCACTGATGGCCCCAGGCTGGATCTAGATGGCAGATGTGTTTTGTTTGGCCTGTGCAGTGTTTTTAAAGTAGGAGATTTCATTTCAGAATCACATTTCTGGCTTCTCTTGAAAAATGGGAAGATTTCACAACAGCCTGAATTCCCCTACTGACCCCACGACCTAATAGCCGCTTGGCCCTTTGTAGGTCTCAGTTTCCTCACCTCCAAAATGTGTGCACGGAGGAAGTTCAGCAGTAGTTCCTACCTCAGAGGATACTTAGCACGGTGCTTGATGGGTTAGAAGTATTAAATGAGTGCTAGTTATTAGTTATAATTTATATTATATATTATTTATGAGTGTCCTTAAAATTGCCATGAATGAGTAAGTGCTTAAAGGCAATGAGCTAAGATTCTGAATGCTATTTCATGGATTCTAGAGAACTGAATTAGATTCTAGAGCCCCAGTTATCCTCGTAATGTCTCCCCTGCCAGAGTTCTGAAGCTGGAGCTTTGAAGCTGTTTCTCGAAGAGAGTCACAGCAAGAACATCACAGGAATGTTCACCCTCTCTTAGATGTGTGCTCTGGAATTGCTTGGCATTTCTCCTTGAATGGCTTCGGGCCCTCACCCAGGACCCCAGCTTCTCCAGACCGAGCCCTAAGTTGAGATGTAAAACAAGAAAAGGTGCCAAGAATACAGCCTGGTTCAAAGACGGAAGCAGCACACGTAAAAGAATAACAATGTAAGAGCTTCTGCAATTACATGCTAAATTATTTGGTGCCATCTTTAAATTATGTAGGAAATAGAAAAAGGAAAATCTCAGAGTAGGCAGGAGAAAGCTTCAAGAGGAGGGAGGCCAGAGCTGGTGCTCAAGGATGGAGGGAATCTGGGTCAGGAGAAGATGGAGGAGGGAGGATGAACAGGTTGAGGGAGCTGGGAGGAGGGTGGCTTAGGTGGCCTGGATGGAGGGTGGTGCCCAGACCTGGGCAACAGCCCTTTCAAGATCCAGAGAAAATTCCAACTAGAAAAAATACATTAATAGTGTATAAGGCAGAATCAGAGTGTCGCAGATGTCCTGACAGCATGACGTATATAGTGTATAAGGCAAAATCAGAGTGTCACAGATGTCCTGACAGCATGTCCCCAGGGATACGCCTGGTGTTATTCCCTGAGACCGTGTCACCCAGAGCTGGTGATAAGCTGATGGCAAGTGGTGCCTGTGGAAATGCTGCCTCTGGGTGGGCAGGAGCCTTTGGCTCTGCACTGGCTCTGTAGTCTGGGAAAGGAAGTGTTCTCATGAGAATACTATTCTTGCCTTTGGGAGGGACTGTGGGAACACGCAGTTACTGCTGGGGGACCTTTCCGAGCACACATGCTTGTTTACGATGATGGATGACGGGCTCAGGACTGAGCCGAATCGATTCCTTTTCTGGAGGTGGCATGAGAACCCCGCCTGGAATTTCTGTTACAGTCTGCTGCCAGAGCCAGTGACTGAGAGACAAAGTTCATGCTTACTGCAAGGTCGCGCCCGCTACCAGGCTGGTGCTCCCTGGCCCAAGTCTTGCGTGGAGGGGGTGCAAGCATGTATGTGACAGCAGTGGTATCTCACGGGTGTCCGGGAGCCAGGCTAAACATATGCATTCACCCATTCATTCATTCATTCTACAGATACTTGTTAATGCCAGGCTTCTGGCCTCATGGAGTGTATGTCTCCCTCTAGTGGAGGGAAACAGTAAACAATGTGAATAAGAATTATGTAGAGTATTAGGTAATGAGAGCTCGAGAGAAAAATCAGCACGGAAAGGTACGCGCAGGACTGGGGTAAGGGTACATTGGGACATTTTCAATAGAGTGGTCAGGGAAGGCTTATCCGAGAAAGTAACATTTGAGCACAGCCTGAAAGAGGTGAGTCACATCCGTAACCGGAGGAAGAGCATTCCAGGCAGGAAATAGATTGTGCAAAGGTCCTGAGGCAGGGACACGCCTGGCTTGTTGGAGGGACTGTAAGAAGGCAATGTGGATGGAGTGCAGTGAGAAGGGAGAGAGAAGCAGGAGGTGACTTTGGGAGAAGCCAGAGGAGCAGATCCTATCCGTCCATGTAGGCATTGTAAGGAGCCTAGCTTATACTCACAAGGAAAGGCAAGACATGGCCTGACCTTCATTTCATAGGACCTCCCTGACATCTGGAAAAGAGACTGAAGTGGATGAAAATCTAAGCAAGGCACCAGTGAGGAGGCTACTTCAGTCATACCAGCGAATCGGGCCAGGGTGGGAGCCATGGTGGGTGACGAGTGATGGGCGGGTTCTACATGCATTTGGAAAGGGAGGCAGAGCTGCCAGATCTGCTGATGAACTAACTGTATGTGGGCCATGAGAGAAAGAGAAAAGCCAAGGAACATCTAGTGCTCATGACCCCCAGCAACCACCTAGAGACCCAAGCTCTCCAAGGCGGTTCTGTTGCCAGTGGTTACCCGCCCCCTCCAGCAGTGATATCCGGAAGGTGTGATGGCCGGAAGTTCCCGCCTTTCAAAGTGGCTTCCCCTGCCAGCAGCATCAGCTGTACGAAGCTTGACCTCCTGGAGGCTTAGCGTGTGGGTGTGATGATTTATTCTTCCGCAAGACCCTCTGCTCAGCTCTCCCACACTGAAGGGTGGGGTAGAGGGTCCTCACAGAGCTTCCTTTCAACCCCATCACTGTTCAAAGGTGATAGAATATAGACCTATGTCAGTAGTGCTAGCAGGCTGCAGGTGTTGGTACAGTAAGGTAGGTATCATGTAGTTATTAAAAGCTGAGGGCAGCTGGAACCTGAATTCTAAATAGTTTCCACATGGAAAACTAACAATTAAGTAATAGGTTAATAATTAATTCAGGTGAATTTATGTCACCCTTTTCGGTGTGTGTTTGTTTGTTTTGGCTGTGCCGCGTGGTTTGTGGGATCTTAGTTCCCCGACCAGGGATCAAACCTGGGCCCTCGGCAGTGAGAGCACGGAGTCCTAACCACTGGACAGCCAGGGAATTCCCTATGTCACCCTTTTGAACATCAGTTTCCTGATTTGTAAAATGGGGTAATCCATTCCCTGCCTCATTAGACCATTGAGAGAAGGATGAAACACTGAGCCCAGTGCCTGGAACTGTGCCGGTGACCAGTTATGGAGGAAGTAAACTGATGCTCTTCATCTGTCACATGTCAGCTAATTCCCTCCTGTCATTTCCAAGAGATGTGGAAGGAGCCCAAGTCCCTCCTTCCTCTGCTGTTTTGCTGGTCTCCTCCCTTCAAACTTTTCTCCTGTGTGTCAGGTCATAATGATTTTATTTTGAATCACAACAGGACTTTTTACTGAGTGTCTATGAAGAGTCAAGCTCTGTGTTAGGGGCTTTAAGAGAACTCTGCCTAACCCTCACCTACCAGCAAAGTGAGAGGCATGCTGGCCATGCACAAGGGGTTCTTGAGATTAATGGCTTTTCTAAGGTTAGTTAGCAAAAAGCAAATGAGGAGGGAGAATCAGATTTAAACCCTGGGGCTGCAAGGGTGTGAGGTCACACTGTGAATGGTGGTGGTGGTGGTGATGATGATGATGATGATGGAGAAGATGAAGATGATGAGAAGAAGAGGATGGTGGAGGAGGAGAGGAAAAAGAAGAGATAATATATTACACATTCTGCCAGGCTTTGTTATTAGAATGTTCTATGTTTTAACTGTTTAATCCTCATAGCGACCTTTTAAGGTAGCCCCTATTATTTCCTCACGTGACAGCGAGGAAACTGAGGCTCTGTGAGGTTCAGTCACTTGCCCAGTGTCACACAGCCACTGAGTGGAGATGCAGGCTTCGGGATCCACTGAAGCCTGTAGCCTTGATGCTGTGCCGTGGTGCCAGCCTCAGGCTGCCATCTGTCCATAATCTCCTGATCTTATCCCCTAGCACGTCCCTCCACAGTCATGGGCACCCCCTCCTTCTTCTCGGGGTGTACCTCTCCCAGTAGGTTGTGTGTCCCCAAAGGACTTTGGGGGTCACAGTGGCACATGTGTCACTTTGATTAAGAAGACATACAGCTGGTGAGAGCCACCCCCACCTCTTTCACACTGAATTTAAGCCAGTCAAGAAGTGCAGCCCTTTAGTCAAAAGCAGGGTCATTTCTCAACAGCCGACGTGTGTTCTTGCCCAGGCTGTGATGTATCTCGATTTCTCTCGGAGTACCCTCAAATGCCCGAATTTAAAAGCACACTAGAAAGTGTATCCACAGGTGAACGTTCTGCTCTGATGCGACTTTTAGAAAGTCTAGCTGTTCTTGATACGCAAACTAATCTGTAAGGAGCGAGAGCGTGCGAGAGAAGCAGGATGCATTATTCATTGGAAACAGCATCTTGTATTTTAGAAATGAGAACACGCCAGCGTTGATTTAATGCCACCCCAGTGCTTAGGAGGAATTTGGCTAAAGATACACTTGTAGCCTGAAGAGTTTCTTATTTGGTAAGTTATGAGAGGTGTTTCGAAGACATGATGCCCATGTGAAGGGAATTGTTTATCTTTGTATCTACTCGTCCTGTTTCTCCAATGAGTTGGCAGAACTCTTGATGGTAAAAATCAAGTCTTATACCTACTTATAACTGCAGTGCCTGGCCCATTGTTCTGTCCCTATTCAGAGCAAAATAAACCTTTGTTGTAAATGAGAAGAACCCCAAGAGAGAAAGCCTTCCAGAGCTGACCTGGAGTAGTTCACTTACCTGCTGAGACTCAGTTTTACTCCAGATGCTCAATGACCATACTTGGTCTATTTGAGCATATCTAGAAAGGCCTCTGCTGTCCTGTAGGAAAATAATGTCCACATCTCTAGCCAGTCATAAATAGAGCCATATATTCAATTACTCAGCGATTCTCAACCCTGACTGGTGGTTCTCAACCTTGAGCATACATCACAGTCACCAGGAGGGCTTGCTGAAATACTGATTGCAGGGCCCACTACCTGGGCTTCTTACTCCCTAGGTATTAATTTCTTAGGGCTGCCGTAACAAACCACCACCAATTTGATGGTTTAAAACAACAGAAATATATTCCCTAACAGTTCTGAAAGCCAGAAGTCCAAAATCAAGGTGTCGGCAGGGCCACACTCCCTCCAAAGGGTCTAGGGGAGGATCCTTCCTGCCTCTCTCAGCCTTTGGTGTCTCCAGGGCATCCTTGGCTCGTGCCTTACTTAAATCTCTTCACATAGACTTTTCTCTCTGTCTCAAATCTCCCTCTGCTTTTCTCTTATAAGGACATTTGCCATTGAATTTAGGGTCTACCTTGATAATCCAGGATGATCTCTTCTTGAGATCCTTAACTTGATTAAATCTGCAAAGACCCGTTTTTAAACTAAGGTCGCATTCACAGATTCCGGGGATTAGGACCTGACACAGCTTTTAGGGAGCCACCATTCAGCCACTACACCAGGCCTGGAATGAGTCTTGAAAAGTTGCTTTTTTTGCATTTCTAACACGTTCACAATTGATGCTGTAAGTAGCTCAGAGGTTGGAATATGAGGGCTGGGCCACTACTCTGAAGAGAGAGAAATAACAATGCCTTCTTTGAAATAGCACCTTTTCTTGAGAGTTCTTAAAGTAGATTTTATCTCATGGGATTGATTCATGGTATCCATTAAGCAAGATGCATAGCTCTACCGCTAGAATTAATTTTTAAGTTGCTAACCCTTAATTATTTGTAGAAGATAGGACAAAAAATGTTGGAAGCAATTTGGAAATGGTCTTTATATTCAGTCTATAATGGATGCTATTTAAAACAATTGGTTTTCATATTCTCATATAAATGGTGCTGCTAACAGTCAAAGCATAGACTGTTCAAGTGCTTTGTATCCTAAAAAGGGTACAAGGACCATCAGACTGTACGTTGTGATTTTTTCTGTGGCATGTTTCAGTAAAATGGTGTTTCTGAAGAAAGAACACTTCATTCTGGATTCAGATCCTGAGTGTGCTCCCTTTTTGTCTGTGAAAAGTTGGGGCTTCGTTTTCTTGTCTAAACAGTGTGGGCGATAATATTTTGTCCTAATAATTAGCAGGCTTATTATGATGATCAATTAAGAGCAGTTTGTAAATTGTCAAGTGTTTTGAAATGTGTTATCTCTATAATGATGTGGTAGAAATATAAAGTGAAGTTAATTCCTGTAAATCTCTGTACTAAAGCTAGTTCTTAAGAAGAACTCTAGTCCAAAACATGTTAATTTGGCTTCTCCCATGTATTGCCTTTTTCAAAGATGACCACAATATTTACTCTCTCACGTGGTCTTCTTCAATGTGACCTTGACATTCCTTTCATTGAGTTATAGGGTCTTTATCATATCCTCTTGGATCTAAGTGGACTAGGGAGTCACTTGTGACTAATAAAATGCAGAAGTGACTTCTGAAGCAGGGTCATAAGAGGCCATGCAGCTTTCCCTTTGTTCCCTGGGAATCTTACTTTTAGAGCCCTACCATGCTGAGGCTACCATGCTGTGAGGAAGCCCAAACTAGTGCACACAGAGAGACCACATGGAGGGACCCTGAGCCTACATGAAGAGAGCAAGAAAGAGGTGCCTGGCCAGCCAGTCCTCACCCCACTACCGCAGCTACATCCGTCCTCTGACTGCAACCAAGACCCCAGGCTGCAACCCCAGAACCAGTCCAGCTGAACCCTTCCTGGATTCCTGAGCCACAGAAGCCCTAGGAGATAATAAAAGCATTGTTATTGTCTTGAGCCTCCAAGCTGTAGGACAGTTTATTACACAACAGATAACTAGAGCGTCCCATAGAAGTCAGTGTAGCCAATGGTCTGATTGTCAATTATGGGTTGAAAAGACCATTAACACGGTAGTTAATCAAATGTGCTGTCCCTTCTAGCCCTACACACCCCCGCCCACAGCTCTTTTGCTACTTTGCTACTTACTTATCTTTTCAATTTCAAATGTACCTTCTAGTAACAGTCTAGATGAGATTCCCTTTTATGCTGACAAGCAAGCACAATCCTTTGCTTCCCAGCCCTACTTTAAATATGTATTAAAGCTTTTATTTGAGTGCAGTTACTTAGTGCTTTGTCTCTTCCACAAGACTCCTGGATTCCAGGATGTCAGGGATTCTGTTGGTTTTTCCTCGCCTTTCCATCCCCTGTACCTAGCATAATGCCTGACACCTAGTAGGCATTCAAATAAATAGCCATTGTTTAAGAATGAGCAAACAATGAGGATTGTACCCAACTCATTTAAATATGTTCTGAAGTTTATATAAAGGACATAAAGTAGGATATCGTAATACCCTACGATGTTACGTAATATAACGATATTACGTTATATCGTTTATATCACGATATAACGTAATATAAACAAGTGCCAAGAAAAATGTATGATGCAATATAGCACCTTGTTGATTTCCTGTAATTGTGTGGTGCCTAAAGGTAGCATCTGTTTTCTCAACTGCTCCCTTATAATGCCTGCCTTAAGGTCCTGCAAGAAAGCAGAAGGGAAGGAACATCCTCAGGCCTGGAGAATTCAGAAGGGTTTCTTTGGAAAGGATTTAACAAATATCTGAGAGAAGTTAGAGGGCATCTTGGGACTCCTTGATGGCCACAAAAGGAATGACTTTAAAAACAATCGATCCAGGAATGTCTGCCTGGCCGCCCTTTTCCTTCTCACTGTAAATTTCCTCACAGTGAACACAGATGTTGGAGAGGGGTTGTTTGGTTTTCTGACACACAGATGCGGGGAGTTTGTCTGCTTTCCTAGTCAGGCTTCTCATCTCTTGAACTATAGCTTGTGAGCCGGGAGGGGTACCAGATGGCCCAACTCCAGGGCAGCAGTTATGTAAATTATGTGAATGGTGACCCGCCCCCCGCCCCCAGGAGGGCAGTTGCCATGTGAATGGAGCCTCCAGAACTAGTGCCACTTGGCAACCTGGGTCTTTCCCACTGCTTCTAAGGTGTGCAAACCATCCCATACCTGTGTGTTATCCATCTTTGATTCTTTACCACAGTGAGGCTCTAATAGGTCCCTGAAAACGTAGACTTAAATATAGGTAAATACAAGATAGTGACTTGAATCAGGTGTGAATTGAGTCCCATCAATCCTTAATCTTTCCATTTGGCCCACAAGTTGTCCATGTTGCCTTGCACGACTGGTAGCCTTCACTTGAGATCCACTCAAGACTACTGAGATTATTTTAAATGTTGGTGCTGTACGCCAGTCTGTTAGTATCATTCCTAGGACTAAGGATGGTAGTAATCACTAGCATTTCCTGAGTACATCGATTACACTAAATTCTTTACACAAATGACCTCGTTAACTCCTCACAACAGCCCCATATAATGTATATAGTAGTAATATTCCCATTTTAGAGATGAAAAACAAACAGAGGCACAAAAAGATTCAGAAACACGGCTATTAAGTAGCAGAGCTAGAGTTTGAACCCAGCCTGGCTCCAGAGCTCAAGGTCTTGAGGACTCCTGGCACTCCAGTGGCCATCCAAGGAATGACTTTTTTAAAAAATAAGAGAGAGCTATTCCAGAATGTGGATGTTGCTATCTTTTTTTTTCTTCTTCTTCTTACGTATTGCCTCATAGCATACACAGGTGTTTAAGATCAAATTCTTGGTTTTCTGCCATCCAGAAAGTCACTTTGAACTTCGATACTATAAACTAGCCTATCATCATCATCATTATTATTATTAATTCAGAGCTGTCTGGCTCCCAGAGTGCATCCTATTGACCATGCGCTCTACCACGTGTCAGCTTTGTGTCTTATACAAGCTCATCCTCACCAATTATTGAAAAGTTGTAGAACAGGACAGAGAACAGTAACCCACCCTCAAAAGAGCTCCCACTGGCACGTCATTGCACCAGGGGGACGTGATTATCTAGGCCACCTTAAATCCACCAGGTTTTATTAGCCAAGTCACAGGTGTCAATCCACAGAAATACTACAGACCATTTCCTTTTGCTGAAACTAAAATACACCTAACCCAGTAATTCTCTCCAGAAAGGATGGCCAGTTTAGCATGATTTGTGTATAGTAAACTCAGGTTGGCTCCTGTACCTCGTTTTGCTAATTTACAAAATAGAGATAATAACTACCTTGTAGATCAGTGCCACTTAGATGCTATGATGCAGGTCAAGCACAGCATTGTGCCTGACACATGAAAGCTAGTAAGAAGTCAAATGTTACATCCATCATTGTCATTATTAATAAGCAATTTGGGTCTTAGTCTTCTCTGAATTAAATTATATTACCTAATTTAAGTAATGAGACTACATTTTCTTTTCTGCCCCATTCTGTTTAAACTTAGATATAGTATGTCCCTTTTCTCCTTGTTGGTGTGTCCAAATTTTTACACTGAATTTGGATCCTAATTTTTTAATCTCATCGATAACCAGTTACAATCTGCCCTTCTGGAGGACGCCCCGTCTTAAGCATATCTGAGCTCCCTTTGCCACCCTGATTTATAGTGTGATATTTAGCACCCTCAGCTGCTTCTAAAACCCAAAGGGCAAATTGGTTACCTAGCAACCACATAAATGCAATTGCTAACGGTACAGTTTAGCCCTATTTTGTTATAATGAAATAATGTCTTACAAGAATGGAAAGCTGAGGTGTGCTCCATGAAGTCAGTGCTTTGGAGAAAAAATGCTTCTTCAAGACAGAGTAGCAAAGCAGGAACTGTTCTGGTCATCCCCTGGTTTTCAATGACTCATCGTTTTCTAGAATGAAGGTCCCACCTGGGAGTCCTCAGGGTGGGAGAAGACAGCAGCCACATTTGGTTTGTCCAGAAATCTTTAAACGCTTTGTAACTTTGGATACTTTGGGGTGGAGTGGGGCGTCCACAACCAACAGCATCATTCCCGGGCCACCTCACACAGGCCTGCCTGACCTCCAACGGCATCTGACTTTGAACCCCTTGGTGAAGAGCATCGTAATGTTCCTTTCTTCCCCCAAAATGAAATCCATCGATAGCGTTACTACCAACACATGCAGTTTGGAAACAATTCTCAATACTCTGCCATGATTTTAATACAGTTATAAAGGAGTCATAAAAGGAAAGTAATTTACAATGAAATAATTTATTTTTTAAATATAAATGTTCAGGCATGACTCTAATGGAAGATAAAAATGACATAGTCATATATTTGCACCTATTTGTAGTGAATCAGCTTGGATTTAGGAGAAGTAAGATGACTCAGAAACCATTTTGTAGAAGAGATCCTGGAAAGGGAAAAGCAGAGGTGCACATGAGCATGAGGATGAAACAGTGCAGATTAAAATCACACAAAGACCTTCTGTTTGTGTGCAGTAGGTTCTCTACTCAGAGAATTATAGAGACGATTCTCACCTACATGAGTCCTGAGAGTAAAGTTCAAAATGGGATAATTCTTTATTTTATTTTTTTAATAGATTTATTTCTTTCTTTCTTTTTGGCTACGTTGGGTCTTCATTGCTGCCCGCGGGCTTTCTCTAGCTGCGGCGAGCGGGGCCGCTCTTTGTTGCGGTGCGCAGGCTTCTCATTGCGGTGGCTTCTCTTGTTGCAGAGCACGGGCTCTAGGCGCGTGGGCTTCAATAGTTGTGGCACAGGGGCTCTAGAGCGCAGGCTCAGTAGTTGTGGCACGTGGGCTCAGTAGTTGTGGCTCGTGGGCTGTAGAGCGCAGGCTAAGTAGTTGTGGCACACGGGCTTAGTTGCTCCGCGGCATGTGGGATCTTCCCGGACCAGGGCTCGAACCTGTGTCCCCTGCATTGGCGGGTGGATTCTTAACCACTGCGCCACCAGGGAAGCCAGATAATTCTTTATTGAGGGGACTGTCCTTCAAATTTTAGAACTTTTGGCCTCTCTGGTTCTGCTACTGAAATCCAATTGATTCTTCCACCGATAGTAGCAACAAAAAACCACCCTAAAAACTTCCAAAATGCCCATCTTGGATTTCAGTACTGGATTTTTCTACCTGTCTGATCTTATTTCTTACTTCCCCCCAAACACTAAATACTCATTCATTTGTAATCCATAGACTATGTGGTCCATGTGAAATGCTTATTAACACAGAGTCTGGGCCAGAAGAAGAGCTTGGTAAAGGTTGTGTTATTGCTCTACTGAATGCATCATTCAGTACTTTCTTTTGTATAGCACTGTAAGACATGGGCATGATAAAATTTCTCATATATATATATATATATATATA
>NW_020185335.1:10819024-10845071 GCF_003031525.2 Neophocaena asiaeorientalis asiaeorientalis
TATATATATATATATATATATGTAGTATTTTACACATGCACGTCAAATATTTCACAGGAGTAGATAGTGAAAAGTCTTGTGCCAAAATCCTCCTCAGTTCCCCTCCCCAGGGCACCTACTATGTATAGTGTGTCTTCCCGAAATCTTTGTTCAGAAGCAAACACATATATCCCTTTTGCAGTGTTTTTCCAGTGATGGTAGCCTTCTCCACAGCCAGTTCTGCATCCTGCTTTTCCACCAACTCTTCCTCTTGGGGACTGTGTACGGACCTTCCTCATTCTCTTTAATGGTTACGTGGTAGTTCATTTTATGGATGAACCCTAGGTTTTAAAAACATTGGTTAGATTGTTGTTTTTATAATACAGAAATGTCTAAAGCAGAAAACAAAGTAGTCCATACATAACCTCAGGATCCAGAAAAGGAAGGTAACAGTTTTCTTTTAGCAAAAGGAAATAGATGCAGATGGTGAAAAATAAAAGCGGGGCGCAGGTGACAGCACGACATGAAGAGTCAGAGTCTCCTTTCCTCTTCTGAAGTCTCAGTCCCTCTCCCTAAAACAACCATATCAACAGTTAGTGCCATGTGTGTTCTTCCAGAAAAAAGAAAGTATAGGGATCTACTGGCTGTGTAGGCTAAATAATGTCCCCCACGCCAACCCCAATGAGATGCATGCATCCCAATCCCAGAAACCTGTCATAATGTTACCTTAGATGGTAAAAGCGACTTTGAAGATGTGATTAAGTTAAGGACCTTGATTTAGAGAGATTATCCTGTTGGTCCCAGTGTAATCCCAAGGCTTCTTATTAAGAGAGTTACGGGTGTTCAGAGAAGAGAGAAGATGCTGTGCTGCTGGCCTTAAAAATGGAAGGAGGATAAATGTCCATGGACAGAGGAGTGGATAAAGAAGATGTGGTACATATATACAGTGGAATACTACTCAGCCAGAAACAAGAAGGAAAGAATGCCATTTGCAGCAACGTGGATGGACCCAGAGGTTAACATACTAAAGGAAGTCAGACAGAGAAAGATGAGTATCATATGATATCACTTATACGTGGAATCTAAAAAAAAATGATATAAGTGAACTTATTTACAAAACAGAAATAGACTCACAGAGATAGAAAACAAATCTATGGTTGCCAAAAGGGAAAGGGCAGGTAGGGATAAATTAGGAGTTTGGGATTAACAGATATACACTGCTATATATAAAACAGATAAACAACAAGGATCTCCTGTATAGCACAGGGAACTATCTTCAATATCTTGTAATAACCTATAATGGAAAAGAATCTGAAAAAATATATATATATACCTATATATACAATATATATACATAACTGAATCACCTTGCTGAACCCCTTAAACTAACACAACATTGTAAATAACTATACTTCAATTAAAAATAAAATTTTTTTAAATGGAGGAAGGGGACCAGGTGCCGGTGAATGCAAGTGATCTCTAGAAGCTGCAAAAGACAGGGAAACGGGTTCTCCTCTAGAGCCTGCAGAAAAGAATGCAGCCCCATGGACCCATTTTAAGTTCTGACCTCCAGAACTATTAGAGAATAAATTTGTGTTGTTTTAAGCCAATGAGTTTGGGGTCATTTGCTATAGCAACCATAGGAAACTGATATTCTAGGAAATATTTATTTTTATTTACCTAAGGGCCATACTCCACCCATGGACTCAGTTGTTCTTTACTAATAACACCTTGTTACCTTATTTTTCACGGGCCCAGGTCTTTCCCTAAATTAGGTTTACGAGCACCGCAGAAGTTGTGCTTGGTTTCTCATTGCATTCCTCTTGGCTTCCCTCTCAACAGGAGGCAACATAGCTGCTTAGTTAAAACTAAAAGAGGACATGGATGAAGTTAGAGCAGGCAGCGGACATGCTCAGTGTGTCCCTGTGCCAGGAGCGCTCAACCTGCCTGGATCTCAGCTGCAGCTCTGGTGGGCTCCCCACCCTCCATGCCAGCATCTTCCCAGTCAAGTGCTCTTTCAAAGCCAAGGACATTGCATACCAATACAGGGCAGCCCAGAATGGGGAAAGTTAATGTCTACAGAGGTAGCCACCAGCTAGCTGGGGACAGGAGTCAGGGGATCAATGTCCAGCCCCCTATCTATGGAAGAGCAGTTCTAAGATGAACCTATTCCTGCTTTCTCAGAGGTGCCCAGTGGGACTGAGCCCATTTCCCACGTGGTACCTGGCTGGTTCAGTAACACATCTCTATAGACTTCTCCCTCCTTATCTTCCTCTGCGCCCTCACTCCTATTTCCTGAATCCACCCCCCAAATAAACCACTGGCTCTCAAGCTTTTGTCTCAGACCCAAGTTAAGACAGCACCCCAGCGTTGCCTCCTTTTTCTAGCTGAGGACTCCTTGCCAAGTCATTCTTCTAAACCTTAACTTGATTCTCTATTAAATGAAGATAGATTCTACCTCAATAGATTCTTTTAAAGTTGAAAAGAGATACTGTATTTGAAATGTCTGGCACATTCTTAATAAGCCACTGTTGTTAAAACTATTTGATGACTATTAAATAACAGTAATTGCTTTATAAAAAGTTAATTAATAAAATACATACATCAACTTACTGATGAAACCTGCATTTTCTAAAGTTGCTCTTGACCTTCAAAGGATTTCTCCTTCCTTCTACCACATTTATTCAGCAGAAATTGTGAATATGTGCCAGGCTGTCCTCTAGGTGCAGGAATACCACAGTGAACACAGCAGAAAAAAATCCACATCTTCATGGAGCTCAGGTGCACATGGATTTGTTCAGCAAATGGCACTTGTGCCCTGGAGGTACCAAGGCCAAGAAGCACAGTTGTTGCCTCCATCTCTGCCCTACCTCTGCCCATTTAGTTAAAATATGCACAGCTTGGGCTTCCCTGGTGGCGCAGTGGTTGAGAGTCCGCCTGCCGATGCGGGGGACGCGGGTTCGTGTCCCGGTCTGGGAGGATCCCACCTGCCGCAGAGTGGCTGGGCCCGTGAGCCATGGCCGCTGAGCCTGCGCGTCCGGAGCCTGTGCTCCGCAACGGGAGAGGCCACAACAGTGAGAGGCCCGCGTACCGCAAAAACAAACAAACAAAAAACACAAAAACAAAATATGCACAGCTGGAAACATTATTGTAGCTTTATTTATTTTGTATGTTTATTAGGCTCCAACTGTCTGCTAGGTACTGTGCTAGGCCCCCTTCTTATATAAAGATAAATACGTTTGGCCCCTGAACTTAGGAAATGTATAGGCTGCTAAAATGTATAGGTTCATGAAGAAGCTCTGCCCACTTTTCTAGCTAGCTTACTTTCACTCCAACTCAGAAAATATTTCTTATGATCACTGGTTCTAATACAAATAAAATGTAGTGATTCATTAATCTCCTTAGCCTATAATTGCAAATTGGATTTTCTCTAGAATATACCTAAAGGAGGTAGGTGCCCATTAAGCAGTTCAGGGGAGTTTTCTTTAAACTGCAAATACAGTTAGTTTACTCATTTTTAATTTAATCCCCAGGAGGCATTTTGGAAGCCTTCCCTTCTCATTTGACCTAAAACCATTTTTTAAAATTATTGTTCTCCTAAATTGAAACCCTTTCCAGCATTGCACATAAGAAGTCTTAAAACTCATCTGTTTTCTTTCTTGTAATTGACTTACAAACGCATAATTGACTCACAAATGCATAATTGACTCTGCATGGCATTTTATTTTATTTATTTATTTTTAAGTTTTAACTTTTATTTTTTTTTATACAGCAGGTTCTTATTAGTCATCAATTTTATACACATCAGTGTATACATGTCAATCCCAATCACCCAATTCATCCCACCACCACCCCCACCACCCCACTCACTGTGGTTTTAACTTTTTCCTGATGATTAATGTTGCTAAGCATTATTCCTTGGCCTTAGTGTTTCCTTAATTTCTCTTTCAGATTTTTCATCATTAGTGTATAAGAATGGAAGAGATTTCTGTGCATCAATTTTGTATTCTGCAGCTGTACCAAATTCATTGATTAGCTCTAGTAGTTTTCTGGTGGCATCTTTAGGATTCTCTATGTATAGTATCATGTCATCGGCAAACAGTGACAGTTTTACTTCTTCTTTTCCAATTTGTATTCCTTTTATTTCTTTTTCTTCTCTGATTGCCGTGGCTAGGACTTCCAATACTATGTTGAATAATAGTGGTGAGACTGCACATCCTTGTCTTGTTCCTGATCTTAGAGGAATTGCTTTCAGTTTTTCAACATTGAGAATGATGTTTGCTGTGGGTTTGTCATATATTGCCTTTATTATGTTGAGGAAGGTTCCCTCTATGCCCACTTTCTGGAGAGTTTTTATCATAAATGGGTGTTGAATTTTGTCAAAAGCTTTTTCTGCATCTATTGAGATGATCATATGTTTTTCTTTTGTTTGTTTTGTTTTGTTTTTTTTTTGCGGTACGCGGGCCTCTCACTGTTGTGGCCTCTCCCGTTGTGGAGCACAGGCTCCGGATGCACAGGCTCAGCGGCCATGGCTCACGAGCCCAGCCGCTCCGCGGCATGTGGGATCTTCCCGAACCGGGGCACGAACCCATGTCCCCTGCATCGGCAGGCGGACTCTCAACCACTGCGCCACCTGGGAAGCCTGATCATATGGTTTTTATTCTTCAATTTGTTAATATGGTGTATCACATTGATTGATTTGAGTATATTGAAAAACCCTTGCATCCCTGGGATAAATCCCACTTGATCATGGTGTATGACCCTTTTAATGTGTTGTTGGACTCTGTTTGCTAGTATTTTGTTGAGGATCTTTGCATCTATATTCATCAGTGATGTTGGTCTGTAATTTTCTTTTTTTGTAGTGTCTTTGTCTGGTTTTGGCATCAGGGTGATAGTGGCCTCATAGAATGAGTTTGGGAGTGTTCCTTCCTCCACAATTTTTTGGAAGAGTTTGAGAAGGATGGATGTTAGCTCTTCTCTAAATGTTTGATAGAATTCACCTGTGAAGCCATCTGGTCCTGGACTTCTGTTTGTTGGAAGATTTTTAATCACAGTTTCAATTTCATTACTTGTGATTTGTCTGTTCATATTTTGTGTTTCTTCCTAGTTCAGTCTTGGAAGGTTATACCTTTCTAAGAATTTGTCCATTTCTTTCAGGTTGTCCATTTTATTGGCATAGAGTTGCTTGTAGTAGTCTCTCAGGATGCTTTGTAGTTCTGCGTTGTCTGTTGTAACTTCTCCTTTTACATTTCTAGTTTTATTGATTTGAGTCCTCTCCCTCTTTTTCTTGATGAGTCTGGCTAATGGTTTATCAATTTTGTTTCTCTTCTCAAAGAACCAACCAGCTTTTAGTTTCATTGATCTTTGCTATTGTTTTCTTTGTTTCTATTTCATTTGTTTCTGCTCTGGTCTTTATGATTTCTTTCCTTCTGCTAACCTTGGGTTTTGTTTGCTCTTCTTTCTCTAGTTCCTTCAGGTGTAAGGTTAGATTGTTTATTTGAGATTTTTCTTGTTTCTTGAGGTAGGACTGTATAGCTATAAACTTCCCTCTTAGAACTGCTTTTGCTGCATCCCATAGGTTTTGGATCGTCGTGTTTTCATTGTCATTTGTCTTTCACTATTTTTTGATTTCCTCTTTGATTTCTTCATTGATCTCTTGGTTATTTAGTGAAGTATTGTTTAGCCTCCATGTGTTTGTGTGTTTTATGTTTTTTTCACTGTCATTGATATCTAATCTCATAGTGCTGGGGTCAGAAAAGACGCTTGATATGATTTCAATTTTCTTAAATTTACTGAGGCTTGATTTGTGACCCAAGATATGATCTATCCTGGAGAATGTTCCATATGTCCTTGAGAAGAAAGTGCAATCTTCTGTTTTTGGATGGAATGTCCTATAAATATCAATTAACTCTATCTGGTCTATTGTGTCATTTAAAGCTTGTGTTTCCTTATTAATTTTCTGTCTGGATGATCTGTCCACTGGTGTAACTGAGGTGTTAAAGTCCCCCACTATTATTGTGTTACTGTTGATTTCCTCTTTTATAGCTGCTAGCAGTTGCCTTATATATTGAGGTGCTCCTATGTTGGGTGCATATATATTTATAATTGTTATATCTTCTTCTTCGACTGATCCCTTGATCATTATTTAGTGTCCTTCCTTGTCTCTTGTAATTCTTTATTTTAAAGTCTTTTTTATCTGATATGAGTATTGGTACTCCAGCTTTCTTTTGATTTCCATTTGCATGGAATATCTTTTTCCATCCCCTCACCTTCAGTCTGTATGTGTCCCTAGGTCTGAAGTGGGTCTCTTATAGACAGCATATATATGGGTCTTGTTTTTGTATCCATTCAGCAAGCCTGTGTCTTTTGGTTGGAGCATTTAATCCATTCACGTTTAAGGTAGTTATTGATGTATGTTCCTATGACCATTTTCCTAACTGTTTTGGGTTTGTTTTTGTAGGCCCTTTTCTTCTCTTGTGTTTCCCACTTAGAGAAGTTCATTTAGTATTCGTTGTAGAGCTGGTTTTGGTGGTGCTGAATTCTCTTTGTTTTTGCTTGTCTGTACAGCTTTTGATTTCTCCATCGAATCTAAATGAGATCCTTGCTGGGTAGAGTAATCTTGGTTGTAGGTTCTTCCCTTTCATCACTTTAAGTATATCACGCCACTCCCTTCTGGCTTGTAGAGTTTCTGCTGGAAAATCAGCTGTTAACCTTCTGGGAGTTCCCTTTTATGTTATTTGTTGTTTTTCCTTTGCTGCCTTCAATAATTTTCCTTTGTCTTATTTTTTGCCAATTTCATTACTATGTGTCTCGGCATGTTTCTCCTTGGGTTTATCCTGTATGGGACTCTCTGTGCTTCCTGGACTTGGGTGGCTATTTCCTTTCCCATGTTAGGGAAGTTTTCAACTATAACCTCTTCAGATATTTTCTTGGGTCCTTTTTCTCCTTCTGGGACCCCTATAATGCAAATGTTGTTGCACTTAATGTTGTCCCAGAGGTCTCTTAGGCTGTCTTCATTTCTTTTCATTCTTTTTTCTTTATTCTGTTCCACAGCAGTGAATTCCACCATTCTGTCTTGCAGGTCACTTATCTGTTCTTCTGCCTCAGTTATTCTGCTACTGATTCCTTCTAGTGTAGTTTTCATTTCAGTTATCGTATTGTTCACCTCTGTTTGTTTGTTCTTTAATTCTTCTAGGTCTTTGTTAAACACTTCTTGCATCTTCTCAATCTTTGCCTCCATTTTTTTTCCGAGGTCCTGGATCATCTTCACTATCATTATTCTGAATTCTTTTTCTGGAAGGTTGCCTATCTCCACTTCATTTAGTTGTTTTTCTGGGGTTTTATCTTGTTCCTCATCTGGTACATAGTCCTCTGCCCTTTCATCTTGTCTATCGTTCTGTGAATGTGGTTTTTGTTCCACAGGCTGCAGGATTGTAGTTCTTCTTGCTTCTGCTATCTGCCCTCTGGTGGATGTGGCTATGTAAGAGGCTTGTGCAAGTTTCCTGATGGGAGGGACTGGTGGTGGGTAGAGCTGACTGTTGCTCTGGTGGGTAGAGCTCAGTAAAACTTTAATCCACTTGACTGCTCATGGGTGGGACTGGGTTCCCTCCCTGATGGTTGTTTGGCCCGAGGCAACCCAACACTGGAGCCTACCTGGGCTCTTTGCTGGGGCTAATGGCGGACTCTGGGAGGGCTCACGCCAAGAAGTACTTCCCAGAATTTCTGCAGCCAATGTCCTTGTCCCCACGGTGAGCTACAGCCACCCTCCACCTCTGCAGGAGACCCTCCAACACTAGCAGGCAGGTCTGGTTCGGTCTCCTATGGGGTCACTGCTCCTTCCCCTGGGTCGTGGTGCGCACACTAGTTTGTGTGCCCTCCAAGAGTGGAGGCTCTGTCTCCCACAGTCCTGTCGAAGTCCTGCAGTCAAATCCCACTAGCCTTCAAAGTCTGATTCTCTAGGAATTCCTCCTCCCGTTGCTGGACCCCCAGGTTGGGAAGCCTGATGTGGGGCTCAGAACCTTCACTCCAGTGGGTGGACTCCTGTGGTATCAGTGTTCTCCAGTCTGTGAGTCACCCACCCACCAGTTATGGGATTTGATTTTACTGTGATTGCACCTCTCCTACCGTCTAATTGTGGCTTCTCCTTTGTCTTTGGATGTGGGGTATCTTTTTTGGTGAGTTCCAGTGTCCTCCTGTCGATGACTGTCTAGCCGCTGTTTGTGATTCTGGTGTTCTCACAAGAGGGAGTGAGAACACGTCCTTCTACTCCACCATCCTGGCTCCTTAATCTCAATTTCTTATGCATAGCATTTTAAAAGGGCAAAGTTTCCATTTGCTTCTTGATTTCTTTGGAGTTTTTCTGTTTTCCTAAGCCCTCTTCCAACAATATTCCAAGTGATTCCTTGGGTCTCCTCCTATTGGTAGCACCATCCTGCCGACATCTTAATGGAGAGATCATTTCTGTTCCCAGCAGTACTGGCACCAGAGGATTTGGCCAAGGTGGGGGACAATTTTCAGAGTCCTTATTAGCAACTAAATATACACCTGGCCTCATTCTTCTGGCACATGGACAATTTTTTCATGAGTCATGTGACTATAAATTATCACTGTGATCATTGTTAGAGTAAGAAGTCAACAACAAAGAATTCTATATTTCCCGTTGGCAAAACTGTAAACCTTATTCACAAGTATGAATACACATACACACACACACACACACACACACAAACCATATACTTTAAGTAACTTTAGAAGAGGCACAAAAATATGGCAGCTGTGATTTGAAGAAGGACTTTCTAAAGATGATATTTAGTTAAAGCAAACGAGCGTAGCAGTGGCTGCTGCTGTCCTGTTGCCTTGTGTGGGTATGGACACTCATCTCCACCCTGTATGAAGCGGAAGCAAGGAAGAGAGCTAAGGAGAAAGAGGAAGGCAGATGCTAAGCCAAAGTTAGGAACACAAGGCTTCTCTGTAAATCCAGGTGTTTCGCTTGGGAAAAATTGGTGACTGACCAATGACTCAGTTGAATCAGCGCATGGAAGGGGTGTCTTATTCTTGGTTTCCCAGAAGCCAACACGGAGGCAAGGATTTGAATGGAATTTGGTTTATTTTGGAGGTGCCAAAAACACCATTAGAAAGTGAGGAAATAAGACAGGGAAAGAAAAGTGACTAATAATGGTTGATTATCCAGCCAGTTACTTCCATGGGTGACTAGAGTCCAATCTCACTGGGAAACACTAGAAAACAGTTAAAAAAAAAAAAGGCTTCAGGGCTTCCCTGGTGGCACAGTTGTTGAGAGTCCGCCTGCCGATGCTGGGGACACGGGTTCGTGCCCCGGTCCGGGAGGATCCCACATGCTGCGGAGCGGCTGGGCCCGTGAGCCATGGCCGCTGAGCCTGTGCGTCCGGAGCCTGTGCTCTGCAACGGGAGAGGCCACAACAGTGAGAGGCCCACGTACTGAAAATAAATAAATAAATAAATAAGGCTTCAGAGAGAGAGAGAGAGAGATGGGGGAGCTGTGGTGTTTATATACCAATTCCCATCAGTAGTTGGTTGAGGGCTGCTCCTAGGCGATGTTAATTCCCCAGTCCTCCTGGCCTGCCAGGTGCTAGAGTGGACTCCTCTGCCTTTAAAGAAAGCCCTCAGGGAAAGGATGAAGGTTGCATAGTCAGAAGTCTGCTGGTAGGGAGTGATAAGACCTGGGGCTGTGGATGAGGCAGCAGCAGCATCTGTACAAGGGATGGAAAGAGTTCCGCTTGGGATGGGAGAGTTCACGCTACCCTAGAGGCACCTGGGTGACTAGACTCAGATCTCAGTAAACACTGACTTGAGTTTCACTGTTGATCTTGATGCATTGTGTAATCTACCCATTGCTTGTGCTTCATAAGGACTAAATTACCACCATACATTTCTCTAGCCCATTTCCTTCTTGAAAATGACATCTCTCGCACAGTGAAACTCCCTCCTTGATTTTATAGAACAACATGACCAGTGAGTCATTCATCTTTTCCCCAGAAGCAGGTTCTTGAGTGGCACAATCTGTGTCATGTCATTTCTCAACAAGACAGAAGAGATTTGATATTCTAGGAGTATCATTAAATCCAGGTTATTTAACTGGCTGCTTCTAAATCCTGACTTGTGTCTGGTTGCTTATCCATGTTAACATGGGATTTCTGAATTAGAAGCTGAGAAGTGTTCCTGAAAGATATTTAAAGCCTCCTTGAGCAGGTTAGGGTCTTATCAAAATGTATTTGACGGGCTTCCCTGGTGCCGCAGTGGATGAAAGTCTGCCTGCCGATGCAGGGGACACGGGTTCGTGCCCCGGTCCAGGAAGATCCCACATGCCGCGGAGCGGCTGGGCCCGTGAGCCATGGCCGCTGAGCCTGCGCATCCAGAGCCTGTGCTCCGCAACGGGAGAGGCCAGAACAGTGAGAGGCCCGCGTACCGCAAAAAAAAAAAAAAAAAATGTATTTGACATTGGGCATGTGAGTAAGTTGGTGAAGGGGTCCCTGGGAGTTGCAAAAACAAATCCTGTTAACAGGTAATAAGATTATGAGCACAACCCATGTAGAACACATGGTTTTATCAGCTGAAGCTGAGCACTGAGATGCCAGGTTGTTAATGGAGTTCAGCTTCTCTGTCTTTCATGGGTTTTTAAGTAGACAGAGTTTATTGCTATCTAAATTATCAACAGAATCAAAGCTACATCCAAGTGTGGAGTGAGTATTTATTTATCTGTTCTACTCCTTAAGGAAAAAAAGAAGAAAGCGTTTTTGCTTTCTAACCATTTTTCCCTCTCTTATACTGCAATTTCCTCCCATTTTCTGAAAATGTTAGAAAATGAACCAAATGTGAAAACTGATGTTGCATTTTGGAGTGTCTGAGCACCATCTACAGACCCAGATAATGCCAGATTCTAATTTCAGTGTTTAGGAGAGTAAAGGTTATTGGCTAATGGCCTTTGAGAAGGGAGAAAAAAGTACTATGTTGAATGCAGCACAAACCCCCATTTTTTGTATTAGGATCTTTTGTAAGCTCTAACTATATAGTGCAATCACAGGATATTCTTTCTTTCTTCTTTTATGTCTTCGTGGGTTGCTTTAAATATGCCTCATTTATATATACTACCCTTAGAAATTCTTTTTTTATTTTGCATTGAACTTTTTTCAAAAGTATTACAAAGAAAGTTCTATTTGATCACATTGAAGCAGCGGAATTCAGTCGTAGTGTTGCGTACCCACCGGTACTACACAGTGAACTCACCCAGATCCCTATTATGGTAAGCTACAGGTGTTGAAACGTCAGGATTGGAGCAGCCATTTATGAGCCAATCAATCTTTTCATCTACTAGTGCTTCCAGTCTTTGCCCAAATATGCAGTATTTAAATTCAAAAGTCAACTCATGCCTGAGTATCTTTTTTCTCTCCCCCATCCAATAGGTCACTTAGTTCATGCTGATCCATCCACAGCAGTGATGGTTTGCATTCCTGCCCACCTTTAGCATCTTCCGGACACACCAGGTTCTTTCTGTTGCCCGAAGATGCCAAGCTCATTCCCATCTCGGGCTTTGCCCCAGATACTCCTTTCACCTGAAACCAGCACCCACTGACATCTGAAGAGCTGAGTCCTTGTTATTCACCTCAAATGTTATTCCTTACAGAGGTCTCTTCTGGTTACCCCACCTGAATTAGCATCCCACTCAGCTGCTCTCTGTCAGACCTCTCACTTGTGTTTTCTCTCTAGCGTTTACCACCAACTGAAAACATCTAAGATGTATAACCATTGCCTGGCCTCTTGCCAGCCTCCCTGTTGCTGCATCTAGAGCGCTATGACAGCAGAGGCCTTGTCTCTCTTGTTCTCAGCAAGATCATCAGTGCCCCAAACAGGGCTTAGCACACCATGAAATATTTCAAACAAATATTTGAAAGACTGAATACATTTGTAAACAAAACATTGAGACACGTTTACAATCCCTTTAGCACTTAGCACATGCTATTTTTAAAGGTGATATCTCAAATAGCTTATGGCGCTGCAAAGATCATTTTTTATCCCTTTGTATCCTTGGTACCGAGTACAGTGTTTCATACATAGTAGGTGCTCACATATACAGGTTAGTGAGTGGTGTGAAAATGCAGGGAAACCACGTACAAGGGAAGGAAGCTAACATGTGCGGAGCATCCATATGCATGCTGGCATCTGCTTCTCATTTAATCCCCTTAACAAGCCCATAAAATGGATAGTGGCATCCTTGTGTTAAAGATGAGAAGCCCAAGCCTGTGACCACACAGAGCATAAGGACAAATCGGGGTCCAAACCCATATTCACAACCTACTAAGAGCAAGATCTCTGTGAATGTTTGTGAAGGAGGGAGAGAAAGGCAAGTACAAGTTCATGCTAGAACTTCATTCCAACAATGAGCCCTTAAAAAAGAGCTAAATCCACTTGCCCATGTGGAACGGTGGGTCTCTTTTCACACTGTAAGACTGTCTACCAACAAAGGTTTGTGAAAGTCAGACATATGTTGCCACCATAGCCATATTGTTGGGGCCACCTTGGAATGGGAGGCAGGTCTCCCAGCTGTACTTACGGTTCCCCAAAGGAAGGAAGCCTCCAGGGGAGGGGGAGGGGGCTCATCAGCTCATTGCAGATGGATGTCAGGACTGGAATATACAGGCTGCTCTAAATGCTTGTCCTCCATGAGTTCTTATCCACTGTGAAGTCATGAGCCCCTTTGAGATCTGATACAAGCAGAACCATCCAGTCTGCACATAGCCACACATTTATGATTTCAGGACATCATGAACCCAGGGTAAGAAGTACAGCTTTAGAAAATCCCCAGAACTATGAGCAGTGGAAATTTTTAAATAAAAGAAGTGATAGTTCATGTTATCTACTTTTAAAGGAAATGTAACTGTGTTATATAACCCATAGACACATTTGGGGGAAAAAGGAAAAGAAAAAAAGCCATTCATCATAACCTAGCTACTGTTTTCCTTTGTCTGACATATTGGCATTTTATTTCCCTATGCATAAACGGTTCTACATTTGGCTTTTTTTACTTAACACATCATAGCATCGAACAGTTATAACAGCGTTTCACAATCCGTATTTAATTGGAAGTATGTCAGCATAACATTATTGTAATATTCAAATGAAGAAGCACAGTGATGCAATGACAATGGTCTCTGTTTTGTCTAAAATTATTTTAGAGCCCATTAAATTTTGTAATGCACGTTCTCTTCTCTCTAGAGGTCCCCCATAAACGGCTTCAGATCTCACAGTAAGTGATGTTTTAAAATGGCACATAAGAGTATTTAGCTTTAATGTGATCACCACCTCAGGCCATAATAAAAACAGAATTTCCCCCCAATTATTATCAGTCACTCCTCCTCCAGACTACACTGTGGTAAGACTGAGCTACTTTCATTCCTCACCAGGCAACTAATCATCGCTTTGCCAAGCATTCTTTATAAATGGAACGGAATGAATTTCATTATGCAATGCAGTAACGTTCCCCAACTAGAGATTAGGGTGGAATGATCTTGGGGAAAGTGACAAGAGGATTAAAACATGTGCACCTTAAAGAGAAATGGTCCCCTCATCGTGCAGCCCGTAAACAGGCTGCAGCACCTCCCACCCATCCTCCAAGCAGCCCTCCCTCACCGTACTCGCCTCATCCACCTGCCGCCTTCTCTTTTTGTCCTTTGAAAACTTCAGAAAAGCTGACAATTCACTTCCTTTAACAAATACCCACTTGTCAACCTGTATGGTTTAGTGAAAGTGCTTTCCAGAAAGTTCCAAAGACGTCCTGATTGCTAAATACAATAGCCACTTCATTTATTTGTTCTGACCTCTCCATAAGAACAATCATAACTTCTTGTGTATCTCTTTATTTTACCTGCCCTCACCTGGCTCACCTAAGCCACACCTCCATGTCCCTCGTTGGATCGTCTTCCTTGTGTAAGTGTCCCCCAGCTATCAGGGAGCGATGCTTTCTTTTCTCCACAGCTGGAAATCCCACACCCACGGGTTGAGCTGTACCATCCATACCAATCCCTGCGAAAGGAACCACTTCAAGCTCTGGCCCTCTCCTGAGTGTCCACATTTGAATTTCTAACTTCCTGTTAGCATTTTCACACAGATGTCGTTGAGGCACTGTTAATAGCTTGAAAAGAAATGTAGAGAGGTGGATAAAAGCACAGATGAGGGAGCCAGAGTGCCTGGGTTTGAAGTCTGGCTTTGCCACTAACTAGCTGTGTGTCTTTGGGCCACCTAATTAACCTCTCTGTGCTTCAGTTTCCTGATCAGTAAAACAAGTATAGAAATAATACTTGTCTTATAGGATTCTTTTATTAGTTCTGCTAAATAATATGTGCAACTCTTTGGAATGGTGCCTGGTACATGCTAAACAGTCTTGAAGTTTTAGCTGTAATAAAATTTAGAAATTATTTTTATCAATAATATTATTAGCTAACTTTTTCTGAGTATTATTTAAGTGCCTTACCTGGATTATTATACTTATCCTTAAAACGATCTTCTGAGGCAGCCAGTACTATTACTTTCACTTTGCAGATGAGAAAACGGAGACAGAGAGAGGTTAATTCACTAGCTCATGGACACACAGCTTTCTCAAGGTAACATAGTAAGTGGCAGAGCCATGATTTCAACTGGTGCAGTCTGACTTCAGAGCCACACTTCTGACACCTTCACTAGGCTACCTTCCCTGCTCAGTTGAAGGTTGAAATCAAGTTATTTTCTTCTTCTTTAAACTGCCATCCTTTCTTATTTTCTCTCCCCTCCCAGAGACCACCTTTATGCCCCTTTTCTCTTAACCTGCCAGTCAGCACATGCCGCACTCAGAATATTGCCTTCATCTTTTCCCCATTCTGTTCCTGCTGCCACAGACCAGTTGAACCCTGCTCTCCAGTTTAACCTGCTATAACAGTGCCTTACTGGTCACACTGCCCTTGCTCTCTTGCCTTTACAATTCATCTTTCTCACTGATACCGCAGTTACTGTTTAGAAAAGAAAGCAAAGAGCCTCCAGATTTATAACATTAAGGCAGAGAGGTTGCAGCAAACAAACACTTGAGCAGGCAAGACAAATACATTTTAAATATTTTTGCAGCAGCCAGAGAAATTCTAAAGCAGCAGTCAATGATTTACACCGATCACCAGGGACATCTCTTATGAAGCAGACAGGCCTTAGAGATACAATTCTGGAGTCAGCAGACATTTTCCCTAGCAAGTAAGCAGTCAGGATTCTCTCTTCAATTTGGATAAATCCCTCTCTGCTTTGATGGGGGGGGGGGGGGGATCACTGAGATGAAAAATCTGTTTCACAGCAAAACAGTTCCAGTCACCTGGAGACAGAAAGAGAAATAATCACTTTCCCCTCCCCTCCCCTGGCATCCTTCTCAACCCCTCAACTTGGAAAACGTCTGTACATCCTTCAAAGCCCAGGGAAGATGTACCTTTTCTGTTGAAGCCTTTTGTTAACTCTGCCAGACACTTACTTTTTGTTTTTTAAATCATGCAGCAGAGCATGGTAGCTAGGAAAATGGGCTCTGCAGCAAGAGACCAGGTTCAGACACTGGTTTTCCTACTGATTAGCTGTGTGGCCTTCAGTGAGTCACCTCACCTTTCTGTGCTGTGCTTTCCACATCTAGAAAGTGGAAGGCTGTACTAGCTCTCACTTCATATGATTGTTGGGAAGATGTTTTAAAATTTTTTTATGAAAAGCAATTCTTGTGGCATATTGTAAGTATCCAGTAACTGTTACCTGCTGAAATTTATAGGCTAAAAAAAGTACAGACATCCTGGAAAATTATAACAGCCATGGCAAGCATTGGGGTTTTTTCCCAAGTCAAAAGAAGATATAGTAGTCTGAGTTTCCATTCTTCTTAAAGAGAAAAGAAAATGTCAGGCTTTCTTACATTCTATAGGTCAGTAGGTTGTCCCTGCAGCTTGGGGGCAAGGGGACAATACAGAGAGGGCGTGGGGCAGATTTCCAGTTACAGGTTAAGGTTTGATCCAGTGTCATGGGCATTTGATTGAATCTGTACAAACCAAGATTCTGTTCAAGAACTCCCTTGAAGAGGAAGTAATGTTAGAACTTGGCCTGTGATCTCTGCCTCCTGGGAATTCGTTTTTAAAAAGGAAGAAGATAGAATCTCGGTGATGAGAGCTAGGACATTGTCATAGCTTTTTTAAGTATGACTCACCAGGTGACAGTAGGAAAGGTGGGGTTGACAGGAAGAGACTTTACAGTTCAAACTGAAGTGATGAAGGGCTTCTTTTTCCCTTCTTTTCTCTCCGTGAAGGTTACTTGCCTTCTTTGGGGAGTTGCAGGCCCATTCGGTAAATGACGTGTCGTATGGAGAAGGTTCGGCAGATGCTTCTGTTCTGACAGGGAATGGCAAAAGTTTCCTACATTCATGAGGCACCGGCAGATACCTCCCAACTTCTCACTGCCTTCCTAACACTTCACAGTTTTTCTGAAACAGCGAACAGCACACGCCGCTCTAGTGAAGTGGGCAGAACAGGGGCTAAAGAGCAGCGTGTGGAAGTAACTGCTGGCCAGCCTAGAAGCTGTCCTTCGTGGATGCTGGCCCTTCCCTTCTGTGAGACCTATGGCCAGCTCCATCCCCATCCCACCCCCACCCGTGGCCAGACTCTTGAGTCTATGTGTAGGTTTATTGAAATGATACGGAGCTCTTCATTAATGCCATCTTTGGAAGACTATCACCTACCCAGCCCAGGTCCATCTAGGAGAGGCCAAATGATGTGTTCCATTTTAATATCTTTTAAGTCCAAGAAACTATCCTTCATTCA
The DNA here is from genome assembly GCF_003031525.2 of Neophocaena asiaeorientalis asiaeorientalis. Lineage (NCBI taxonomy): Eukaryota > Metazoa > Chordata > Mammalia > Artiodactyla > Phocoenidae > Neophocaena > Neophocaena asiaeorientalis. The sequence continues at coordinate 10,835,836 of NW_020185335.1, forward strand.
TTGATTCATTTGCTGGTTGGATTCCAAAAGCATACATTGGTCGTTGTGTGCCTGGTATTATACTAAGTACTGGATACTAGTAAGATGGTATCCTGCCCTCAATATAGTGGGAAATCCAGGTATACGGATGATGGTAGCTCAACAGATACACCCTATTGAGACCTTAACTATATGTCAAATTCTAAGCTCTCAGTCTTGTGTGGATTATATCATTTAACCTCCACAGAAGCCCAGTGAAGTAAATTCTATTTTTACGTCTTTTTTCAGATCAGGAAAATGAGCGTGAACAAAATGAAGTAGCTTGCTTGATCTCACTGATAATAGGGGAAGGGCTGGGATTCAGATCCGCGTGCACCTTGCCTCTGCTCCGCATAGAACGTTACAAAGTCCCAACACGCAAAGTGCTATACGTGTACAAACAAAGGGACAGTCAATTCTCCCTTATAGGCGGGATGCAGAAGATCGTAGGGAGGTTTTCACAGGAGGAAGTATTTGTACTGAAGAGTGAGGTAGGGGTTTGTTGGGAGAAGAGGCATTCCATGTTAGAGAATGTGCATACACAAACGCCCAGATGTTTGAAATGGCAGAGAACCCTGCAGGACTTCCAGCTGGAAAGGAAGGTCACAACCAGATTGTGAAGAGTCAGCTGTGGTGTGCCAGGGATTCATTCATCACTGTGTTCTCTAATACCTACCATAGCGACCAGAATAGGTATTGGATGAACGGATGGATGGGTGGATGGATGGATGGATGGATGGACGGGCAGACGGAGGGGTGATTAGATGGATGGGTGGTTGGATGAGGTATTTTGACCTTACTTAAATGTGGCACTCATAAAAATTAATTAAATTAATCACTTAGTACATGTGAATATTAGTTATAAGTTCAGTTGCTCTATTTGAGACCTACCATAATAGTAACTTCAAGAGATAGAAATGTATTTCTCTCCTTTCTCATGATACAGCACAGTGGCAGAGAATTTCAGGGCTAGTGTGGTAGCTCCATGTGGTAGGAACTCAGCTTCCTTTAGTGTTGTTGTACATACGGTGCTAGGTACCACCCTCATCCACATGGTCCATGATGGCTGTCTACAACATCCATGTTCCAGAAAGCAGGAGAGGGAAAGAGTCAAGGGGATGGCACCCCCCTTTAAAGGAATAACATAGAAATTGCATATAATAATTGTGTGTACATCCTGTTGGCCAAAATTTAATCATATGACCACAGCTACTTGCAAAGAGATCTGGAAAGGGAAATATTTATTCTGGACAGCCATATATCTGGCTGAGAATTATATTATTATGGAAGAAAGAAAGGGAAAACAGTTGTTGGAAACAACCAGTCATTTCTGCTACTACCTGTGTACATGATCAATCACTAGATTCCCAGTAAAGTAGTGATGGTCTCTTGTCTGTGAGGTCAGTTCCCCTTCTGAGTACCAGCTCTGCACCACACCCTGCATAGATGGAGGAGGCATCTGGGACAGGATTCCACGTCCTTTATTGACAGCAATTGAATTGGGAGTTACAGAGCAACTGCCATACTCTACCAGTAAGCATAGCTAACATTTGTGAGCCGGTAACAACTGCCAGCCACTGTGCTTATCACTTCACATTGATCAGGCAAGTGCTCTCAGATTCCTGTTATACCAATGAATATACTGAGGTTTTGAGAGGCTCAGTGTCTTATCTACGGTCACACGGTTAGGAAGTGGTGGAGGCAGGAATCATTCCCAGGTTGGAACAGCAATGCTATAGTTTAGGGATACATTTGGGCCATCTGTTGATACTGATAATCATCTCCTGGCGTCACCCACTATTGCTTTCACACTGGACCATCCATCACACTGAACCATGGCTGTAGCATTTTTCCTATACAGAGAGGAATTTATGCAACCCCATTCCTGATATGCCACCCCAAACCCACAGTATTATATAAGGTGATTTCACTGATAAGTTATCCCAAGGCATTTCTGTAGATATACTGATATGGTGGTTATATACTAAAAAATATATGTTCTAAAAGGCATTTTTCTCTGGTTGTTTCTTCCGGCAGGTTGAGGAGTCGCCTAAAATTATTGAACACTCTACTTCCAATCCAAATAAAAACTATACTGCACACTCAGCTCTAGGTACTAAAAAGAATTTCTTTTCTCTGAATAGGCCAATCTGTTTGAAAGGATTTTTTTTTAGTTACGAATACTATATACCTAGATTCCAGCTTTAGAGAATTGATGACTCAAATTTCATCTTGAGAGGTAGATTAACTAGTGTTAAAGAATGATATTTAAATGGAGGACAATGAATTTCCTACTACAGATGGAGAGAATAAAAATATATAATAGAAGCGAAACTCTCATGATTAGGGCATGGATCTAGGTGCTGTAAATGTTGGCTTGACCCTCCCTCTCAAGGAAGAGCTGTCGCAGTCTCTACCAAGGAATTGTGCAGGTGATAAAAAACATCACCGAACACCACCAGGTGAGGGCATCAGTTAAGGGCAGGTAATGTGTAATTTGGAGCAGGATGTCTGGCTGGACACAGATTTGGAAAATTAGAATTAGTTGAAGTCTCAAGCAGCTTTCAAGCCCAGAGATTAGTGTTGGTTAGAGAAGAAACAATTCAGTACCCAGGATAGCTTCTAATGAAGCTATGGTTCCCAGGGTCTGTGCATACAGCTCCTAGGAATATGTGAGTTGTCTCTGTTCTCTCTCAAGGTAGTTCATGGTTCAAGGGTTCTCAGGTGATAATGTATGCAAGCAACTCAGCACATGTTAGGTGCTGACTGAATGGCAGACATTACCTGTTTCATGAGTGTTACGGTGATGGCCATGCCTTCAGCCTTGGCAGGAGGCTCCACCAGGGCCCCATGTCATCTAATATGTTTAGAGCCTCGTCCTGTTCTCCTCAACAGACTTGTTGTCTAATATTCATTTTCTCTCATGCTGAAAGTATAGAGGGGGCTTTAGGTAAAGGTTAAAAGAAAATAGAAGTTATATAATGGTACAAGGGTGAAGAAATAGTCAAAGAAAATAAGCAATGTCACACTGTCAGTTCCCCAAATGAAGATAGCGATAGCAAGTACTATAACAATTGAAGGGTGCAGAAAAAGAGGTGGGAAAGTTAAAAAACAAAATTTGGCATTTTTTATTGGAATTGAACATTTTGAATAATTCCTAGCTTTTAGTGGGCAGAAGGAAAGTGAGTTCTTCATTCAGAAAGTTGAGACAGCTAAGAAATGGATCCCATTGATGACTGCCACCCACTCTCTCCTGCCCTGAAGCGTGTGGTGTTACTGCATGAGCGGGAGTTCTTGTGGATGGCCCCACCCAATTCACCCATGAGAGCTTTATGATTTATATCATTGTGATTAAGGAAATAAGACAGGTTTGGAAACTATTTGCATGTAGGTGATAGTAAAAGCTGTGGAAATGGATTGAGTTAATAAGGGAGAATATGAAGGAAAGTGAGAACAAGGGCTGCATATAGAATATAGGGGGAATCACACGTATTGTGGGATGGGAGAGGGAAGAGGAACTGGTTAAGAACCCTTTCAAAGGAGAAGAAAAAGCTCAGGAGAGTTCAGAGTTAGTGAAGCCAAGGGAAGAATGAATATCAAGAAGAGGGTTGATTGTTTAGGCTACATTTAGCTGCAAGTAAAGGAATCCAACGCACAGTAGAGTAGAGAATACATTTAATGAATTCACATAAAGTGACTGGAAGTAGGCAGTTAAGGGTAGTTCAGCTCATCATGCTATTGAGAATGTAAGCGCTCTGCATCCTTATACCTCATCACCCTTGGCATGTTGGCTTTTCCCTTGCGTTTGTTGCCTAATGGTTACAAGATGGCTGCTGCAGCTCCAGACACATCAAGCTCACATTGAAGGGGAATGAGGTGAGAGTAGGCAGGGGAGAGAAGGTTCAAGGTCCTTTCTTCTTCCAGTGGGAAAGAAAAACTTTCCAGAAACTCCTGCAGACTTTTCATAACTTTTTTTTTAATTTATTTACTTTTAGCTGCATGGGGTCTTCGTTGCTGTGCACGGTCTTTAGTTGCGGTGAACGGGGGCTTCTCTTCATTGTGGCATGTGGGCTTCTCATAGTGGTGGCTTCTCTTGTTGAAGAGCATGGGCTCTAGGCATGTGGGCTTCAATAGTTGTGACACGCGTGCCCAGTAGTTGTGGCTCGCAGGCTCTAGCGTGCAGGCTCAGTAGCTGTGGCGCACAGCCTTAGTTGCTGTGCAGCACATGGGATCTTCCTGGACCAGGGCTCGAACCCGTGTCCCCTGCATTGGCAGGAGAATTCTTGACCAGTGCACCACCAGGGAAGCCCATAACTTTTAATTATCTAGGACCAATCACATGGACACTCCTACCTGCGTAGGGGACTAGTGAAGTCTCTGGCTTATCTGGGCTCTATTCCTGCCGTTCCTCCTCCTCCTGTTGCTCTTCCTCTTCTTTTTCCTCTTCTTCTCCTCTTCTTCCTTCTCTTTCCCCTTCTCTCTCCCCTCTGTCTTCTTCCTTCTCCCCTTCCCCCTCCATTCTGTTCTGATGACCATTCTTTCAGATGCTGGAATGGTAAATATAACTATGCCTTGTGTTTTCCCTCCCTCCCATGTATTCGTAAATAGTCCATTTATAAACTTCTCTCAATGTATCCCCATTTGAGTGTGCCTTATGTTTCCTTCTGGGACCCTGAGCTACACCATCTAACAAAAAACTGTTATTCTCTTCCATGTCATCCCATTTTAACTCTTTACACAGCTCTTCACATACCTATGTGATGTTGTTATTTGTTTGTTATCCATCTCCTCTCATGGGAATGTAACTACCAAGGGAGCAAGCGTCTTGTTCATCACTGTGTTTTTCCCTAGTGCCTAGAAGGGGGCACTGAATAACTGAGTTAATACTTGATCATAATTATCTGTTAATGAATATTAGAAACATTGAGTATGGATTGTGTGTAAGATTGCATTAATTTTGAATGTCATTTAGTAAGCTGTCCATGGCATATGAACCAAAGAGAGAACAGAGACCAGAGAGAGTGAATTCACAACTGGAGAAGATAATTATGTACCAGACAAACTCGGTGTCAGTTCATCATTTAATGTATTTCATTAAATGTGTCAATATTTTAAATCCCAGATAGAAAACCAGGAGACAGAGTTTGAAAGGGGAAAATATATCTGCAACTGGTCACTGGGAAACAGGTTATTTGCTAATTGTTGTCTTGGGGCATCTTAATATGACTACTTTTAATTTCACTCATCCACTTCCTCCTAAAGAAGTTGGATATTCAAAGGACTGAGAATCATGACCAAAAAACAGGCAATGAAACAATCTCCTGAACACTTGCTAGTGGAGGTGGTATGAGCCAAAGCCCTTACAAATTAACCACAAATAGTCATTGTAACAGGATGGCTATAGTTGGGAGACAGAAAAAAAGGGATGTCAGCTGGTTTCAGTGTTTCCAGTGAGCTTACAGAGCAAGTGGAGATTCTAGGACGTAGATGAGCTTTTCTGGAAACCTAAACTTCCTGAGGGGAATGCATGTGTGATGTCCTCTCCTCTCGCAGAGTGTCATAACTCTGAAGACAATATCCCAAGATTGGTGTGTTGGCACTGGGGAGGATTTGGGAAACAGAATGAGCCTTGAACATTCTTCTTCACTCACCCGTCCATCTGAATTACAGACACAGAGACTTTCCCAGGAGCTGAGTCCAGTAATGGGGGGCACCTAGGCAGACACTGTCTCAATTAATCCCTATAAAACTCCTGGGAAGTAGGACTGAATATTTTACAGTGGAGGAACACTTGCCAGGGAGAACTCAGTCAGACAGCTTCTGAGTGACAGCAGACATGGATCTTCTAGGTCCATGACCGGTGGTAACATTTTTTCCAAGGCAAAGCTTTCTGGGGATGTTGAAGTAGTCACCGCTAGAACATACAGAATATGTGATAGGGAGTGAGGCAAAACCAGTCTGCATTCATCCAAAGGCACATTTTCAGATGCTTTAGGCCTTTAAACTATCACCCTCCAATTGCCCATTTCCTCCTGAGTCAAAGTAGAGGTTTTTCTAAGAAGGCAAAGAGTTCCTACATTGCTCAATAGAGTTTCTACCCCATTCAGAATGCATCTTGAGAAATACACAGCAGATAAAGGAGCAAAGTAAAAACCCACCACACCAAACAAATGAAGAGGAAATAGGCAGTCTACCTGAAAAAGAATTCAGAGTAATAATAGTAAAGATGATCCAAAATCTTGGAAATAGAATGCAGAAAATACAAGAAATTTTTTAACAAGGACTTAGAAGAACTAAAGAGCAAACAGACAAGGATGAACAACACAATAAGTGAAATTAAAAATTCTCTAGAAGGGATCAACAGCAGAATAACTTAGGCAGAAGGACGGATTTGTGACCTGGAAGATAAAAGAGTGGAAATAACTACCACAGAGCAGAATAAAGAAAAAAGAATAAAAAGAATTGAGGACAGTCTCAGAGACCACTGGGACAACATTAAACACACCAACATTTAAATTATAGGGGTCCCAGAAGAAGAGAAAAAGAAAGGGTAAATATTTGAAGAGATTATAGTTGAAAACTTCCCTAATATGGGAAAGGACGTAGTCAGTCAAGTCCAGGAAGGACAGAGTCCCATACAGGATAAATCCAAGGAGAAAGATGCCAAGACACATATTAATCAAACTATCAAAAATTAAATACAAAGAAAAAATATTAAAAGTAGCAAGGGAAAAGCAACAAATAACATACAAGGGAATCCCCATAAGGTTAACAGCTGATGTTTCAGCAGAAGCTCTGTAAGCCAGAAGGGAGTGGCAGGACATATTTAAAGTGATGAAACAGAAAAACCTATAACCAAGATTACTCTACCCAGCAAGGATCCCATTCGACAGAGAAATGAAAACCCTTACAGACAAGCGAAAGTGAAGAGAATTCGGCACCACCAAAACAGCATTACAGCAAATTCTAAAGGAACTTCTCTAGGCAGGAAACACAAGAGAAGGAAAAGGCCTACAATAACAAGCCCAAAACAATTAAGAAAATGGTAATAGGAATATACATGTCGATAATTACCTTAAATGTGAATGGATTAAACGCTCCAACCAAAAGACATAGACTGGCTGAATGGATACAAAAACAAGACCCTTATATATGCTGTCTACAAGAGACCCACTTCAGACCTAGGGACAGATACAGACTGAAAGTGAGGGGATGGAGAAAGATTCCATGCAAATGGAAATCAAAAGAAAGCTGGAGTAGCAATTCTCATATCAGACAAAATAGACTTTAAAATAAAAACTATTACAAGAGACAAAGAAGGACACTACATAATAATTAAGGGGTCAAATCCAAGAAGAAGATAAAACAATTGTAAATATTTATGCACCCAACACAGGAGCACCTCAGTACATAAGGCAAATGCTAACAGACATAAAAGGGGAAATCAACAGTAACACAATAATACTAGGGGACTTTAAGACCCCACTTTCACCAATGGACAGATCATCCAAAATGAAAATAAATAAGGAAACACAAGCTTTAAATGACACATTAAACAAGATGGACTTAATTGATATTTATAGGACATTCCATCCCAAAACAACAGAATACACTTTCTTCTCAAGTGCTCATGGAATATTCTCCAGGATAGATTATATCTTGGGTCACAAATCAAGCCTTGGTAAATTTAAGAAAATTGAAATCATATCAAGTATCTTTTCTGACCACAACGCTGTGAGACTAGATATCAACTACAGGAAAAAAAAGCGTAAATAATACAAACAAAAGGAGGCTAAACAATACACTACTAAATAACCAAGAGATCACTGAAGAAATCAAAGAGGAAATCAAAAAATACCTAGAAACAAATGACAATGAAAACACGATGACCCAAAACCTATGGGATGCAGCAAAGGCAGTTCTAAGAGGGAGGTTTATACCTATACAGTACCTCAAGAAACAAGAAAAATCTCAAATAAACAACCTAACCTTACACCTAAAGCAATTAGAGAAGGAAGAACAATAAAAACCCAAAGTTAGTAGAAGGAAAGAAATCATAAAGATCAGATCAGAAATAAATGAAAAAGAAATGAAGGAAACAATAGCAAAGAACAATAAAACTGAAGCTGGTTCTTTGAGAAGATAAAGTTGGTAAACCATTAGCCAGACTCATTAAGAAAAAAAGGGAAAAGACTCAAATCAACAGAATTAGAAATGAAAAAGGAGAAGTAACAACGGACACTGCAGAAATTAAAGGATCATGAGAGATTACTACAAGCAACTCTATGCCAATAAAATGGACAACCTGCAAGAAATGGACAAATTCTTAGAATAGCACAACCTTCCAAGACTGAACCAGGAAGAAATAGAAAATATAAACAGACCAATCACGAGCACTGAAATTGAAACTGTGATTAAAAATCTTCCAACAAACAAAACCCCAGGACCAGATGGATTCATACGTGAATTCCATCAGACATTTAGAGAAGAGCTAACACCTATCCTTCTCAAAAATTTCCAAAATATAGCAGAGGGAGGAGCACTGCCAAACTCATTCTGTGAGGCCACCATCACCCTGACACCAAAACCAGACAATGACGACACAAAGAAAGAAAACTACAGGCCAGTAGCACTGATGAACATGGATGTTACCTTAATATATGTTAGGTAATATGTTACCTTAACATAATAAAGGCCATATATGACAAATCCACAGCCAACATCATTCTCAATGGTGAAAAACTGAAAGCATTTCCTCTAAGATCAGGAACAAGACAAGGTTGCCCACTCACACCACTTTTATTCAACATAGTTTTGGAAGTTTTAGCCACAGCACTCAGAGAAGAAAAAGAAATAAAAAGAATCCAAATCGGAAAAGAAGTAAAACTGTCACTGTTTGCAGATGACATGATACTATATATAGAGAATCCTAAAGATGCTACCAGAAAACTACTAGAGCTAATAAGCAAACAGTACATGCTGAAGAGGGTGTGGAGAAAAGTGAACCCTCTTGCAGTGTTGGTGGGAATGTAAATTGATACAGCCACTATGGAGAACAGTAAGGAGGTTCTGTAAAAAACTAAAAACAGAACTACCATAAAACCCAGCAATCCCACTATTGGGCATATACCCTGAGAAAACTATAATTCAGAAAGAGTCATGTACCCCAATGTTCACTGCAGCCCTATTTACAATAGCCAGGACATGGAAGCAACCTA
>NW_020185335.1:10845155-11051702 GCF_003031525.2 Neophocaena asiaeorientalis asiaeorientalis
AAAAAAAAAAAAAAAGAACGCATCTTGAAGAAGCTAAATATCACACTAGGCTATAATTTCCTGTGTTATTGGCATGCTATTCAGACTCTCTGGGTACCAATCCTGCATCAGTGACTTACTAGCTGAATGGTCTTGGTCACTAGAAAGATTCCATGAGCTGCATGAGGGCAGGGATTTTTGACTGTCTTGTTCATTCTGTGTCCTCATGCCTAAAACAATACCTTGAAACACAGGTGCTCAATAAATGTTGGAAGAAACGAGGGAGGCAGGGAGGGAGGGAGGAAGGAAAAGTTATTGTATATACTTAAGCCCTAGATTTCCCATCTTTAAAAGGAAGATAATAATGGTATTTTCCACATAAGACTGTTTTGAGGATTACATGTGATACTACAAGTAAGATGCTTAGAATAGTGCCTGGAACCTGTAAACACACAGAGATGTTGAATGAGGGTCATGACTATGAGGAAGAGGAGGAGGAGGAAAGCCTGGCAATTATCTCCTGAGCACCCACTACACGTCTGGCGCTGTGCAGGACACTAGCATCACAGAGACAAATTAAACTTACAGGATTCACGGTCCATAAAGCTTCATTTGTTTTCTTCTTCGATTCAGTGTCTGTCTTTCTTTCATTTATAATTTTACATAAAATTGCAAATTCATCAGAAACATGTTTGTTTCTTTCAATTTCTGCTATACTGACCCTGAATCTAAAAATAACAAGGGTTCCACAAGAATCTCTTTTGTTTCCTTTTGTTTACTTGTGGATAAGGTTTAAGAATTACGTAAGTTCTCCGCAGCTCTAAAGCACTGCAGGTATTTTCAACATAACATGTGTGTGCTTACCCAAGAGAGCTTTTTTTTAACTGCATCATTATTGAAAGTTCTCATATTTGATTCTTATGAAAACTTTTAAAGAGGAAGAAAGGCTTAAAGCAACTTACTCCTTACTCTTTCAGTAGCAACATGACTGAGTAGAAAAAAAAAAAAAAATGCCTGTGTTGTATGGACCTTTTCTAAGAGTCTGAGATAAATTTTTTAAACTGATTTTCAGAATCCCTATAATTTCAGAGGCAAAGGTATATATATTGAAGAATACAATTATAACTATCCTCAAAGACTGTAGTCATGGCCATGTACCTATCGCAGTGAAATTCTTTATTATAAATGATTGCATGTGAAGCCCCAATAATATATGAGATCAAAATGTATTTCTCTGTTTGGGGATTGAAAGATCCACAAGTCCCTCTGCCCCTCTTCCAGTTTCCCCTGGGGCATCCCTGGCAATCTTTAGAGCTCCAGGGAACATCGGGATTGGGTGGGAAGTGAATCCTGGTTGCCTATCCCCATTTCCCATCATCCTAAAGCAGCCTAGGCCTTGGTTGGGTACCATGACTGGACTTCCAGGCACCCACAAGTAAAGGATGTGAATGAGAACTTTGCCAAGAAAAACAGTTAAGGGAAGGGAAATCTAATATGGACTGAAGACTTTCTACATGCCAGCCTACCTCTTACTCATATAGTTACCATTTGTTTTGTGTGTGCAATGCCCAGAGCTCCATCACAAAAACATCCTTAGAGCCATAGCCAGTTAATTCTAATTGCACAAATCAGTTGGATTCCTGAGGCTCCTGCCATGACCCCCACTTTGAAAATGTCTGTTACTATTTCTTTTTGAAGCTGCTGTCATAAGACGTAATGCTGGATAGCATATTGCGTAGACTCAGATAAATGAATATAATTATTATTTGACCATTCTCTTAAGTTTGGAGGGATTACTAAGGTCCATCAAAGATAAAAAGGAAGAAATTAAACATTTTCAAAAATGGTTTTGTAAGAATGAAAAAGTAATTCTTGATCCTAGACAAATGCTCTTGGAATATTATTATGTAATGTCTGATTTTCTTCCTCTCAATTATAGTTATTTCATGCATGTTACAGATGAAGCCATTGTATCAGTCAGAGACCAATTTTAATCCCAAGGTTGATTAGACAGTTAGCTCTCCCTGGCTTGTGCACCATCTCTTTGTTATACATCCTTATACTCACACAGCCATTGATTTACACACGAATAAGAATTTGGCGTGATTCATTAGTGGAACATCTTAATGAACACTTGGTTGTGTTTAACCTTTTGCTGCAACAAAAGTCTCAAGGTTGCCATAGTAATGGGAAATTAAATCTATGGAGCTGTTCCTCCTCCTGAGTAGCTAGAATCTGCTATCGCACCATAGTACGCCTACGACCTGGGTCAAGAGCTGTGATTCAGCTCTTTGCCAATCAAGTTCCAAGCTGTGGGTGATATTTGCAAAAGGTCATTCTGCTCCCGCATCATTAAAATGAATGGAACAACTGGAGTGTAAACTGGGAGGAGGAGGGGAAGATTGTCCCTCTGGCCAGTAATTTGAAGACTCAGTAATTGAAAGGAGACCAAGATGTCATCTCACGTCGGTTCTAACCAATGTTCAACTGAGCCATAGGACATCCCTGGAAGATGGTTATTAGGCTGTTGCTTGCAGCTATCCAGGAAGGAGGGTCCAGCTCTGGAGTTGCACAGCTCTTAATATTCTTTCCCTCCAACCAGCCACTGACTGTGTAAGTGCCCAGCCTCTACCAGGTGTCAGTTCCTGAGTAAAACCAGCTCCCTGTGCTCTGGAGCTTCACAGAAAAAGGTAGCCAGTTTAGAGTGTCCCAAATTAGATCACACTCCCAAAATAATTCCTACTTAGCTCATTGACTCCCTTTGAAATATGTTTCTCCTGCTGATTCCTCTCCCTTGTCCTCCCTTCCAGTGTTGCCTTTGGAACTTTCTATTCTCAACTTCCTTGTGTCTTCAGTCATGTTCTACAACACATCCTTCCTCCTTACCTCTAGAGAAGCTTAGCCCTTTCCAAGCTAACCTGCAGTATAGTGTACAAGTATATCTACCTTTCATTTTCCCCTTCTTCCCTTCTTTCTTTCTCTTCCTTTCTTCCTTTCTTTTTTTCTTCTTTCCTTTCTTCCTTCTATTTATTCTTTCATTCATTCAACCATTATAAAGCACCTAATATTGTCCAGCACTGTTACAGGTCCTAAGATATAGTATTGAACCATCATTAAGCTTATATTCTATTGAGGAGACTGAAAATAAACAAGGTTTAAAAAAATAAAATATATAATAAGTCAAATGATAAGTGATGTAGAGAAAATTGTTTTTCTTCTTAAGTGGAGTTGGTTCTTTCTCCAATTCTCTCAACCCTAATATTTCAAAACTAAGGTCAGTATTTTGGGGGATCCCTTGGAAGAGCCTTTTTTCTATCACCCTGTTTCATCAACTCCTTCTCTGAAGCTCACACCATCTGATTATACTACTTCCACACCCTGGCCTCCAGGTTTCTTAGCCCCATTCATCAGGATTCTGGAGCTCTGAGTCCTGGTTTCCCTGTCTACCCTTTCTCCTTTTATCATCAGAGTGATTTCAGCATCTGATTTGAAGGTCCAGCTTCTTGACTTCCATTATGTCAATGATGTTTATCTCCCTTTCACTTGAGCAGACAACTTATAAGACCACACTTTGCTAATATCCCAACTCCAATATCTCCTACCCTAAAATTTCTCCTGGACCATGACCTTCTGTTCATCCTCTTTTCCTCTCCTACTTAACCAGCTCTTTAACTTTATGAAGATCACAAACACACTTATCTTTTGCCCATCTCCCAGCCTTTTGGGCTCGCTGCATTCTAGAATCAATGACTGTCTTTATTCTACCCTAGACCCTCAATGATTACAAGCCCTTTTCACTTGTTCTATCAAATCTAAATTCCTTATTAATACAACCCCTCTGTTTTCTCCCTTCTTATTCTTAAAGTGTGTGGTAGGTACAATAATGCCCCTTCAAATGGTCAAAGTTGTCTTTGTACTAATCCTCAGGATCTGTGAGTATGTTACCTCACATGGCCAAAGGGACTTTGTGGATGTGATTAAGTTAAGGATCTGGAGATGAGAACAATGGCCTGGATTATCCAGTGGGCCCAAGGTAATCACAGGAATCCTTGTAAGATGGACAGACAAGGGTCAAAGCCAGAGAAAAAGACGTGACGAGATACAGAGGTCAGAGTGATGTCACCACAAGCCAAGGAATGTGGGCAGCCCCTAGAAGATGGAAAAGGCAAGGAGTGGGTTCTCCCTTAGAGCCTCCAGAAGGAACCAGCCACACTGACACCTTAATTTTAGCCTCCGTAAGACCCATGTCAGACTTCAGATCTCTAGAACTAAAAAATAGTAAATCTAAATTGTCTTAAGCCACTAACATTGTGGCAATTTGTTACAGCAGCCATAAGAAACTCATACAGAGTGTAACACCAGTAGATGACGCTGCAAGGCATGCAGGGACCTTCGGGGACCCCCCCCACCCCCCCGCCTGTGAGGCCTGAGCACAGTTAAGCATTGGTGGCCAGCTGCCTTTCCCCTACCACCTCCTTCTGCATAGTTGACCAGGGCCCATTTGTAACAGCATGAACCTCTGTTCCTCTAACAACATTAAAAAGTATGCTTCTGCAGCTCCTTTCAGGGCTGTGAAGATGTTTCTTAGAGCCAGTCAAGAGCCTCTGACAGCTTTGGCAGGTCTGTGTCACTTCACTTGTGAAAGGTGACAGGAGGGCCAGAGTGATCTGTAGCTGGCCCTCTGGTTAGTCCAACGGGCCTGAGCTAAAACCTTCAGAAGAAGTGGTCTCTGGTATATTTTCTATTTGTGCATGACACAGAGAGGAGTCATCCACGTTTATAAGATTAATGTGAAAGCTTCGGTGCCTAGGTATCAGCATTTTAGTAGAGGGAGAATGGTGCATTTTGACTGCTTGTATTTATCCTGTGAGGGGAAAAATGAGTTTTATTATTGGGCTTGATATGACCTTCCATGGGACTTGAGGGGATTCAATGCCTGGGAAACACTGCAAAATAGCAGGAGGCAAAAACAGTTGACTATTATGGGAAATTCATTTTTTATTTTTAAAAACATTGGCAACATTCTGTAAGTCACCGTTAGCTTAGCCTCAGTGGTTAGATTTTTTAACTTCAATACTTTTCTGGTTTGTTTTTCCATTTGTTAGCTTGTTTGTTTTTTCATTGACAAGATTTTCTTACTATGTTGTCAAGTTAAAGGATAGAATTCTGCTTTTTAAAAAGCTATGCCTAGTATATGACAGTGACACTTCATGATTTATAATGCTTTGTTAAATAACTCCCTGAATAAACCATGAAAATAAGCACTCACCTACAAAATCAGATCTTTCAGTGCTTGGCACCTAGGAAGTAAGATGCTCCAGAATATTTGCTGCTAGAATGAAAAATAAGTAGACATATTAGAAATCAGTCCGTAAGACAAGGAAGCGGACAAGATTCTACATCTGCTTGACAGTCTCTTCTTGCCTTTGTTTGTGGAATAAGCCACACATAATCGATGGTTTATATTTTAGGGGAATTCTGTTTGGTGCATTGATTCTGTTGTTTTCAGGTTAAATCAGTTGTTTCAAATTTCCCTATTCTCCAATGCATTCAGCCACTATTCTTGGTTTATTTGTTAAAATAACCATAGAACTGAACCATAAATCCATTGCATCTATCTTTAGTAACCAGTTCTAGGGATCTGTTCTACCAGTTTCCCTCTTAAGGGACACAGATACCTGCTCTCAATATATTTCCTGGAGGCAGGTGTCTTTTCCTCTTGGCTTAGTGGGGCGGTTACAGAGGAAGAGAGTGTACAGCCCGTCATTTAAGGAGATGGTATTGGTGCGCCTGTATTTGGTAGTGGGACAGGATATTGCTGTCTGGGTTAGTTGTGACTTCTCAGTACTCTCCATAAGACGAGGTCAGAACAACAGCTTTCACGGAAGGTCTCTGTTGCGTGTTGTGAAATCGCTTCATGACCCAGAACTGTTACCTCATTTGTGGAAGGAGAGGCGCGTTTTCCATGATCAGTCCAAAGCAGGTCTCTTTGACCCCTCTTTGACTAGGGTCGAACCCAAATGGTTTCTTTATGAGACATGGGTCTACCTTTTTTTTTTTTTTTTGCAAATCTCCCCTCTGACACCGAATCCTAAAGGAAAAGGGTCAGCCCCTTCAGGCCGGCGTTTGTTCATCAGTGTATTCCCCTGCCAGGTGCCGAGTAGATCTGCCATCATGTTTGTGGAATGCACCCGTTGAATTATACACTAAAAGACAATAGAGAAACACGTGCGCGCGCATGCACGCACACACACACATCCACACAGCACCGAAGATGATCCAAAATAAAGAGAAAAGAGCCCGAGGGAAATAAAAGTGTATGACTAGATTTCCTGTCCAACAACCTAGTATGTTATTTGATAATTAGAACAACTCCCTTTTCCTCAGTTAGGATTGGCCATCGGTTACATTTCCACTGGTCCGTGGTCTCAAGCCTTTCACTGTGCCCCACCTCAGCTCCTCCTCAGAATGCCAAGAAGAGCGGGGCCAATTTTCGCTTATGTTTCCAAGGAATTAGTATTTTGCTTCAGTCACTTGGCCCAAGCAGAGGTCCTCCTGTAAAATACCTTTTCAGTATTCCACTATGACATGCACTCTCTGTTGACTTTTAATTGCTTTACAGTTGTTGAAGCTAAAGCAGTTGGTTCTTATTTATTTTCCCTCTTTTCTTCAATATTACAAATAGTAGACTCTCTGAATTGAAGGGGATATTAAATATAGTCTCATCACATCTGCCTTCTGATGTTTGAAACCATGCTTCTCTGTCTCATAAATTTCCAGCCTCTGCTTGAATATTTCCAATGGTGGAGAATTTACTCTCTTGAAAGAAAATTCATTCCATTCATTGTCAAATGAAGTTGTAAGAAGATTCTTTGTCAGCATTGATGTGAAATTCCTATATTCCTATCCAGTAGTCGTATTTCTACTTAGGGGCTTCCCCTTCCATATTCCAGATATTTGGGGGTGGCGTGGGGTGGGAGTAGTTTATCATGCGCCTCTTGTCTACTTCAATCTAAACACCAGTTCTTTCACTTGTTACTTAGTTGGGTTGATTGAATCAACTAAGCTGTCACAAGGCAAGCGTGGGTTAGAGTTCTTTAGAGTTCTTTGGACCATGTTGGTCCTGTCTCTTTATGGCTTTCATTATCCATCCAAGCACCATAGCAGGAGATAACAGCAGAGAGGAAGTAGGGCAGAGGTGTATAAACCATGGAGGTCTTTGTAGGTCATTGTGTGAACTTTGGATGCAGTCTGAGTGACACGGGGAGCCACTGGAAGCTTTTGAACAGAGGAGGGACGTGATCTAACCTGTGGTTTAACATGATCCTTTTGGCCACTATGTTGAGAGACAGACTGAAGAAAGAGGCAAGAGTAGAAGCAGGAATGCCAACTGGGAAGCTCTCCAATCACCCAGACCTCAGGGAATCGTCACTCAGGCTGTGCTAGCGCCAGGATCGCTGAGAAATGGCCATTTGTGAGTATCATCCAGTTGCTCAGTTGGAAATTTATGATTCACAATGAACACAGCTTGGAAGCGAACGGCGATCCCAGTCATATGGAGCTCTGTCTTATCCACCAGGCTGTCGTGCATGTTGAATAAGTGAGAATGAATTGTCAGAATGAGCTGCTGGGATATGACAGATGCACATGCTGCAGTCATTGTTAGAGCTATTCCAGGCCCAGAACTCAGCACTCACATTGCATCCTACCATTCAGTCCTGTGCCATGCTGGTTCCTAATCACAGATGAGGAAACTGAGGCTGAGAAACGTTAGGAAATGTGTCCCAAGTGGAATGACCGGCACATGACAGATTGTGGTCCTACACTTGAGATATTTTCCCACGGTATAGAGAACAGTGAAGGAGGATTCATCACCCCACCCCACCACCTTGATCACAGCTGCTGTAAATATAGTGGTAAAAATGGAGCTTTAAGGGAAACCTTTAG
Organism: Neophocaena asiaeorientalis asiaeorientalis; assembly: GCF_003031525.2. Taxonomy (NCBI): domain Eukaryota; kingdom Metazoa; phylum Chordata; class Mammalia; order Artiodactyla; family Phocoenidae; genus Neophocaena; species Neophocaena asiaeorientalis. The sequence goes on from NW_020185335.1 coordinate 10,853,082, forward strand.
ACTGAAGTCCAGGAGGCCTCTGACCCACAGAGGCCACCACGTGTCTCTTTGACTGTGGGTAAAAAAAAAAGGTATAGAAGACTCTGAGGCACATATGAATGTCATGAGCTGCTCCGAAGGCCCCCAGGAAAGTTCTGGAATGTAAAGTTGCATGACACAGGCAGCTGGGTCTCTGAAGCTGCCTCTTGCACACAGCCTTGGAGGCCGCATATCTGATCAAGAAGAGCAAACAGGTCTTGGGGAGTATTTTCCTTACTTTAAAAATAACCATGACACCTTCAGTGTGTGCTGTTTGAAGGAAGCTCTCACCACTCTGTCTGACTTGATCCTTGTGGCTCCTCTGCATAGTTAGGACTGGATTATTTTCATTTTGCAGAAAAGAAACCAAGGGCGAAAGAGGTTATATTACTTATCCACGCTCTCAGGGGAAGTCTTGGTATTCTGCTTTCCAGTTCCCTTGCCTCTCTATGGCACCGTGCCTCCGGGAAGGAGAGGCACAAAGAAGCCAGCAGCAATATTTATTAAGCACCTACTGTGCGCCAGATACTAAGGAGCAAAACCAAGTCTCTGCACTCCTGGAACTTACTCGTGGGAAGAATGTTAGGACCAGGAGGGAGTTGCCCTGCGTTCTAGGCTTGACTCTTATTCCTTTGGGTGTGGTGATCAGTTGGTTACCCAGTATCTTGGAGCCTCACTTTCCTTACCTGTAAAATGGGGGAAATAGAACTTATCCTACTTTCTCTTTAAGCTTGTCAAGTGGGTCCATTGAGTCAGCAGAAAAAAAAAAAAAAAACTGTGACGTGTAACTCAACTTCCATATAAATAGGGACTTGTATTCCATGTAACAGAATTCATGATGTGAAAATACATGACAAACTACGCTGACCCAGTGTAAGTAAGATCGTGAATGGTTCTCTTCATGCACCTGCTAATTTTACCAAAGGCAGTTGTCTTCATTGTCTGTGATGGGAAGCAGTCCCTCACTTCCATTTTCATTAGCTCGTGGACCAGGTGTGATTTCTCCTAAAAATCTTTGACTCAGGAGCACCGCCCCCAGAAGATTCATTAGCCTGGCACTAGAGAAGGGGGGCCCTCCCACATCCAGCCATGTTGACCTGGTGACAAATGAGGGAAACTTAGGCTGATGTAGATTCCTTGAATATGCCATTAGCCACTGTCATGTCATGTTACACTTGTTTATGCAGGAACCTTGCAGGAGATGAGAGTGTCTTTTAAATGCCCTTACTACTCGGCATCATGGTATTGGTAATAGTTCTCAATGATTATTTTTTTTTCCTCAGTGCAAAACACACTCAATCAAAAAATATGAATTACACTTAGAGGCTCATTGAAAAGTATTTTCTTTGCGTGGGGTGAAGGGAAATCAATCTGTTCTATTGCTTATTTTTCTTTTCATTGTAGCAAGGTCAGTATTCAGAGCACGATCGGATGGACTTTATTTTACAAGGTGAGAGGTTTCCCAGAAGTGCAGCGTAGGGCTCATTAGTCCAGTGCAGAAGAAATTGTTCAAAGCAGTTTGAAGGGGCACCGTTAATAGCCCAGTCTTGTTTGTACATAAGCTGAGGTCCCACCTTGCAGCTCAGGTTAATGACGATTTTCCAGTAACTAAATTCATTCTGCCACAGGTTTAAGATGGACCCTGTTAGATGCAGTTTGTGTTACATTGTGGAAAAACCATAGGGTTTTTCATCATAAGACCTGTGTTTGAGTCCCAACCACGCCTTTCAGTAGCTGTGTGGTACTGGCTCTGAACTTACTTCTCCACTGGTCTGATGGGGGTACTTTCCTCAAGGATCATCAACAGACGAAATGATTCCAGTGTACATGCTCAAAATCTAACTTAGAATCTCTCCTCCACTCCCTCCCTCCGAAACTCAGTAAAAGACCCAGCATCCATCCAGGGTCCAAAGTAAGAAAGCATTTAGTAATTGTAGATACAGTCCTTTCCTGTGTTTCCCCCAGAGCCTACCCGTGCCCCAGCCTTGTTGATGTCACCCCTTAATATGTCTGAAATGTGTCTATTTCTCTCTGTGTCTACTGCCACCACTCTAGCCAAGGGTATGCCATCATTTCTATCCTGAATCATTCTAAGAGCCTTATTATACCTGACACACCTGCATCTGTTAAGCCCCATTTAATGTGTCCTTATTGGTGCAGGTAGAGTGATCTTTTTCCCAAACACTGATATCATGGCACTGCCTTCAAAACCTTCAAAGCTCCTTGTTGCTTCTGAAAGATAAACCACTGTTTAACTGTGACGTGGTCCACCCTTGCTTTCTCTTTTTACCCCACCTCATTCCACTCCTGCATGCCCCCTGCACCCCACCCTGGCCTTCCTTGAACATGCCGTGCTCTTCCTACCCCATCCTGGGGTCTTTGTTAATACCATTCAATCTGCTGACATGCTGTTCCCTGAACCTCACATCTAGGTCTAGGTGACTCTTCCTCAGCCTCCAGACTCAGCTCAGCTTATAAAATGTGGCTGTGCCCCTAAGTGAGGCCAAGCCCCTCTGTGACTCCCTCTCTCCACACTTACCACTTTTGTCCTCCTACATTTCCTGTTGTCACTGGTTGTTGCCTGTCTTCCTCATCACACTGCAAGCTATACTGTGTGAGGTAGGAATCTTGTCTATTTTGTCCCCCATTAAGTGGCTAGTGCCAGGCCTGGCACATAGTAAGCACTCAATAAATACATGGGGAATGAATGGGATGTGAGTGCATGTCATATATTTTTAATTCTTTAATAACATAAACAACTGAGAGCTTACTTTGTACCAGACACTGTGTTGAGTGTTTCCTCATAAGCAAAGTTGTGGTGAAGTCAGCTTGTACCAGCTTGAGCCACCTTGATTGTGAGAGCCAACTGAGTATGTTGCTTCCCAACACCACCTTCAGAGATTTTGGTAGCTTGAAATCGATTGGCCATAGTGAGAGTATTTACACCACAAAAATTGGCAAACTTAGAAATCAGGTTGTGTCTCCCCGCTGCCACCCCCCACCCCGAGGAGAGCTGGTTGTTAAACACTTACCAACGTATCAAATGAAAAGGAATTTCTGATCAAGAGCGCCTGGTGTTTTTATAAAGAAGTGGTATTATATTAGTTATTTAAAACTTCAATGTAGTTGATATATGTCCATGGAGAGGACAAAATGGAGGAAGGAAAAATGCCTCTGCGTGACTGCGGTTGACATTGCTCCTTGTCTTCCAGTCTGTTCTCCTCTTCCTCCATAGGAATAGAAAGATCCTTGAGCACATGTCCGCCCAGAGTAAAGACTACATTTCCCAGCCTCCCTTGTGGCTACATGTAGCCATATGGCTAGGTTTGGGCCATTGGGCCACGTGGCTGCCTCCAGGGATCTCCCTTTGTAAAATGCTGGTGCTTATCCCTTGTCATTCTTCTTCGATCCCTGTTTTCCTTCCTGCTGGGTAAAATGTGGGCAAGAAGATGAACCCGTAAGCAGCCATCTAGGGAATAGAGGGTCCATGTGGCAGAGCAAGGAAATAGAGTCTGAACACCTCCAAGGTTAAAGGGCCCCACCCCAGCTCAGGACTGCTTACATACAGACTTCTACATGAGAGAAATAAACGTCTGTGTTTTCTTTAGAGGTTCTTTGTCACAGCTCAACTGTCTGTTGAGAAGGGTGTGTGTGTGATAAATACATTTATTATATTTGTGTTATGTATATGGGGTGGAAGGTGTATGGAAGAGATCAACTCTTCTACACTATCTAATGAAGAGAGTTCAAACTACTGTGAGTAAGCTGCTTGCAAAGTATTACACTTTGTTTTAGTGGGTTTTTTCTTTTAAATAGTTACAAATCTATCTATAAGAGATAGCAAAGAAATCAAATCAGCATTTACCCCATTATTAAGCTATAGCCCTTGTTCACTATATTTTGCCCACTGCTGTTTCCTCCAAGCCTTTCACCTTAGCTGGCATTTAACAAGCACTCAATAAATAGCTGTTTAATAAATAAACATGTGGTCTCATAGACCCCAATAACAATTCTTTACTGAACAGGTTTTCATAGCCAATCCCACTGCATAGCAATATTCTAGAGTAGTGGTTTTATTTTGGAGTGATCTTGCACGGCCTCCCCAAGGGACATTTGACAATGTCTGGAGGCATTTGGGGTTGTCACAACTGGGGTGTGCTAGTGACATCTCATGGGTAGAGGCCAGAGATGGTCCTTGGTATCCTACAGTGCACAGGATGGCTCCCACCGCAAAGAGTCATCTGGCCCCAAATATCAGTAGGGCCAAGGTTGAGAAGCCCTGCTCTAGAGATTACTGAAGGGCCTATTGCCAGATAAAAAATTTAAGGAAGAATGTAACAAATGCTCTTGGTCTGAAATTCCATTTCATTGGTTATTGTATTCTGGGGCAGTCTCACTGCACATGTTCCTCCATATTGGAGTTTATAGTGAGGTACCACGTGTAGTGTTTATTATCCTAAAGAAAAAAGCATTGAACGATGAATAGTAACATGCCCAAATACTCAGCTATTTTATTTGGCTCAGAAGCCTTTATGATTTTTTTCAAACTGGTATGAGGGCATCAGTCAGATAGTGAATCTCTTAGACTTACCTGGACTGATAAAGTAGGATCTCTGAAAAAATTTGGTGCCTTTAAATGCCTATCATTTAAAGCATATCATCAGTGATTCTCTCCGAGTAATGTATTCCATGTGTAATTTCAGTTACATGATGATAAAAAGAAAACTTTGAAAATTTTGGTCAACTTCTATGTGTGCAGCTGGGAGACCTTCAGAGTCTCTCAAGGTCTGCTGTGAATGTATGATTTAGACCACAGTTCCTCCATTGTGACATTTAATCCATAGAGATAAATCATCATGCTCCATTGGTAGGGCTCCTTATGGACAAACAGGCCTAAAATAATTACGTTTGAAACTCCATCAGAGCCTCCATCAGAAACTCACCATCTTTTTTCTTTTTTTTTTTTTTAATGTAAGAGACTAGGATGATGAAACTGTTTCCTGATTGTTGTGCTTGGGGCCAAATTAAATCAAAGTGAAAACAATAAAATGAACTTTCCCTTGGCTGTCCTTGAGGTATGCTGGGTCCCATTCCTTTCTCACCAGTAGATGGGCGTTCATGAACATTAGATCCTGACCTTGGCCTCAAGAAGATGCTGTAAGGTGTAATGGTTTAAGAGCACAGACTCTGGAAGCCAACTCTCATTTACTGACTGTGTACCTTGGGCAAGTTATTAGATCCCTTTGTGCCTCAGTTTCTTCACCTGTTGGATGAGATAATAATAGTCCCTACCTCATGGGGATATAATAAGTATTAAATGAATTGATATCCATAAAGCACTTAGAACAGGCAGCATGTTCAGCTTGTTAAGCTTGTATTAATCAAATACAAATTTGATTAATAAAATAACAGCTTCATCCAGTGACCTACCTATCTTTATGATTTTTCCAATATGCCACCCAAGCCAGAAAAAAGTTGGGCATCCTTGATTGCCCCTTTTTCCACTTACCCCAGATCCACTCTATGTAATAGATCAGCACTAAATATCCATAGATGGATGAATGGATAAAGAAAATGTGGTTTATACATACAGTGGAGTATTATTTTGCCTTAAGAAAAAGGAAATCCTGCCATATGCAGCAACATGGATGACATCACGCTAAGCGATATTAGCTAGTCACAGAAGGACAAGTGCTACATGAGTCCTCTTGGGATTCAACTTAAGGTAAAAAGCAAATAAAGAGTATTCATTCTATATAAATGCATTTTCTTGCTCCAGGATAGCCAGTCAATGCCCAAGCCCTCTCACATCTGCTCCTGGATGCCTCTCCTACGCTCCCATCTCTCCATCCTCCCGGCTACTCCCGTGGTGCCCGTCCCCAGCCTCTCTGCAGCCCGCCTCCCCCACTCCATCCCACGCTCCCGCTGCAGATAGAGCGGCTTCAAAGGCAGAAACCTGGTCAGGCCACTGTTCTGATGAAAACCCCGTGGTGGCTCAAGAGGCGTGTTCCCAAATCAGAGAGCCTGGGTGGCTGTATCAGGCTTCCTACAGGGGAGCGTCAGGGACTTGTCCTAAAGGCTTTTCCAGAACTAGATGAGACTGAAATGTTTGGTCTGTGATATTTACCAAGGTCCATCAACCCAACTCCAGCAGTGATTTCCAGCTGGTGGAAATTTCAGATCATAGGATGGAGGGGGACTGAAGGTACCGAACGCTGCCTGGACCTAATGACGTCAGGTCTATATCGCTGACATCTTATCTTGCTGTGAGTTCATTTAGGAATTCAAGCATCGGAACTGAATGTATTTAAGGTGGCATCAATGAACACACCCAGCCCAGGGCTGGGTTCACCGTTGACTCTCAGTAATGATCTGTTCAGTCCTTATATGTATACATGCACGTATACATATATATTTCTTTCATTTACCGCCAACCTTGAGTTTTAATTTCTAGGGAAACTGTTAAATTCATTCATCAGTCAGATTTCAAACACAAAACGCAGGAGACGTTATTTAAAGAGCTAGAACACAAAATACAGAAAGCTAATGAACTCTGTCCTACTAAAATGCAAATGGAGAACTACCTTTCTTACAAATCCATTTTTTTAAATATTTTCTCCATTTCACAGTTGTACTCGCCCAAATGGTGGAGTGATTGTCTTAAAATATTTCTTCTGATGCTGAACGTATTCTGTACGTCTGAGATTGTCCCAGAAACTTCCTGTGGCAGTGACGTTGAAAGAGCAGAAATCTAAAATGCAAAAATTCAGAGGGCTGAAACCAATAGGAATGTTAATCATTTCAAATGGAGAAACTAGTAGAGGGAGCACATTTATCATGCCTATCCTCATTACCGGCATACAGCACCTGCCATAGCTTCTAAAGGAAAAGGAGAAAAAGGAAACACTATAATAATGAGAAAACATACAAGATTTGAAGTCAGGAAGGTACAGTTCAAACTGCAGGTCCCCCCCGCAATAGCTGTGTGACCTTGGGAAGGTACTTATCCAATTTGACCTCAATGTCCTCAACTTTTAAATCAGAATAGTAATAGTAATATCTACATTCCAAGGCTGTTGTATTGGAAGGAGCGGTGTCCAGCACGTAGCAGTTAGTCAAGAAAGAGAAGCTATTCTTTGTTGAGTTTTCCACTGTCATTGCCTTTCAATGCCAGAGGCCAACAGGAGCACACCTGTAGTTAAGCAAGTTGGGTTTGTTGCTCATTACAAGGAGGGAGAACATACCACGGGGAACGGTGGGCATCCTTGTAAGAGGGTGGGAGGGAAGGCTTATAGAATTGGAGCTCACGTTAGCTGCCTTGGGGGAAAGTTCATAAAAGTGGAGCATTACTCTGAGTTGGATGCTCTTGGGAAGCAGAGGTAATTCTATGGCTGGGAACCTACATCTCTCTACAGGTGGGTGGACCAGGGCGAGGCCACAGCTGTAGTCAGCAAAGAAGCAGCTGTCACTCTTCTGAGCCCGGAAGGGGGTGGCTTGGAGAATGCTCAGGTCTGTCTGAGCTCAGACTTGATTACAGAGTGGTCTGTTCCTGTCCTGGTCCGCTGTGGTCACGTAGTGGTCTTGTCTGATGTTGACGTTCTGCGAAGTTGTTTGTGTCCAACAAGAAAACACCAACTTCCAGCTACTGGTGCCAGGCTGGCTCCTCGCTGTCAATGGCCCCTTTTCCCTTCCTCCCCACATCCATTCAACAAGCATTTCGTGAGTGTCGTCGACCCCCGGTGTCCACTTCCTGACAGTTTATATTCTATAAAAAATATAACAGCTCAGCAAAACATGACGATGTGCTGAATGCAAAGAAGAAAATAATGTAGCATGGTTGAGACTGACCGAAGAGGAGGGCAACTTGAATCGCTGTGGTCAGTGCCCTCCAAGGAAGCAACATCTGAGTGGAGACCTCAAAGGCAAGAAGAAACTGGTCTCACCTGGACTCAGGGGACACGTGTTCCAGGCAAAGGAAGAGCCATTTCAGAGGCTGAGACCCAAAGGAGCTTTGCCAAGGGAAGTTCCTGGGGGAAGAGGATGCCAGGCAGAAGCAGCAGGATTTCAAATGCTCGGAAGTGGAAATGAGCTTGAAAATGAGTGTGGCTTTTCTGCCAAGATAGCGCCCAAAGGAGAGAATGGGGCTGGAGAGGTGGGCAGGTTTAAGACCGTGTGAGTCTGTGCAGGCCGTGGCAGAAAGTCTGGCTTTTATCTCAGAGTAAGGAGAAATCACTAGATGATTTACATTTTTAAAAAAGTTGCCTTGGTCCCTGCGCAGGTGGAGACTGGATTGTTGTGGGTACTGTAGAGGGAGGGGAGAGGTGGTACATGAAAAGTGGAAGAAAGCTCTCATTGTTAAAATGCAGTAGCGTTAGAAAGTGGGGACATAGAATTATAGACTCTTAGGCTGATGACACCAAAAGGGAATAGATTACTGGTCTGGCCCAGTCATCTCCTTTACATGTAAGAGAATCAACTCTGACCAGGACAGACAAAGTGACTTGCCCACATATTGTTTAGTTAGTAGCGGCACCAAAGCAGAGGCCAGAGCCCCAGAACATTCCTCCATCCTAGTGCCCCCAAGCACTGTGCAAATGAGGATTCACTATAGTGGGGGGAGGGGGTCTCTGTAGCTAGAAGTTCCTCCTACCCGGAACAGTCAGGAGTCAGATGGGGAGGAGGGGAGTCCTGGTGCCCTTCCAGCACTACTGTTTTTTAGCCTTTCTTAATTGTCCATTTGGGCGTGTCTCCCAAGGGAGGAAACACGAGCCGGTGACCATGACCAACCTGGAGGCGGATATCCTGAAAAGCCTGTCCTCTGCCAGCATCCCAAACCTCTGTTTATCCTTTTACACACACATTACGCTTCTAGGAATTCAACCTCATAATATACTTAATGATTTACCATCTGCACTTTCATCAGAAAAGTGTTGCTGTGACCAGAACATTTTTAAAAAAATAAAAGTGAAAGATTTCTAATAAGAAACTGGTTATAGTACAACCATGGCCAGTGATCATCTGGTTTACCCTTATGGTTCTACCAGCTGTTTCTCCCCATTCTGATTGGTTGGTAAATACGTTCTACCAGTTGTTCAATACTTTGAGTATGTGAATGATGGAATATTATGTATCCATTTAAAAGATAACTATTTAATTACTTGGGGAAAACTCCACATTCAACATTGACAAAAAGTAAGCTACAGAACTTAAGGACCACTTTGTTAATCTATATAAAATGTATGTTCCTATCGAAATATTAATGATGACTTTCACTGATCAGTGGAATTATGAGTGGTTTTTATTTCTTACTTTTTGGTCACTGATATTTTCTAAATTTTCATATAGGAACATGAATAAGTTGTGACACATGAGAAAAGTTTGTCAATTTTGCATGCTGTTCTTTGCAGTGAGGCATCTTCTGTGAGTGGACCTAAGCTAAGCTCATGCTTTTCCTGATATGACTCCTGACAGTCACAGCTGCCACCAAGGTGCTGTGAGGGGTTAAATGCCTGAATTTTCCTGAACCAAAATGGAAGCAGGGTCTAAAAAGTATGGGTGTGCCCCCTGGGACACTCCAAGTAGAATTTACGATGACTCAGCTCTGGAAAAGCTAGGTTCCCTGCAGTGATGGGCCCCATACCCTAGTCCAAGAAAAAATGTTTTAGGACATCAGAGGGGATGAACCAATTCATGAGCCCTTGTTGAGTACTGCTATATACAAGGCTTTGTTCTGAGTATTTTTAAATATAGGATTTTATTGATGCAACATCCTTATGAAGTGGGGATTAGTAATGGGGTTTTATATATAAGGAGGATGGAATTGAGAGGATTTAAAGGATTTGGCCTAGGTCATACAGTAAGGGTTGGATCAAAGTCTGGAAGCCAGATGTTTTTTGTACACAACAAAAATGTCTATACCTGTACCTGTCAGCCAGGTTGGAGGAATACACAGTCCAGCTCTGATGTGTGTCCTCCCCATGCCCCACTGCTACCAGCATCCTAACTCTGGGTTTGTTACTAATTGAGTGCATTAACGGACCCACATCATTTATTCTCTCCGGGCCTCAGTTTCCTCATCTATAAAATGGGACATGAAGGTATTTGAAGTAGCCCAACAGCCTCAAAGAGTATAGGATTCTATGTGAGTTGGGATGAGATCTCCCCAAAGACTTTCACGCCTTGTCTTCCACTTCCATGAGCAGCTATTTCAAAGCTGCCAATCTGGTGACTCTGCCCAAACCTCTGTCTTCAAGGGGCACAGAGAAACCGTTGGCCAGCATCTTTCCGGATGCAAATGCTTTGCTCCTGAATCTCATGCCACCTTGAAGAGACCGATGTTGGATGAGCGGGATTCGGCTTTGTCCTGAAAAACTTTTACATGGCATTTCTCCCCCTTTTCTTTATAGTCTTTTGAAGTCAATACTTTAGCTTTTCCATGATGTGAGGCTTGTTTCTTCCTGGGCTAGATGTAACAAAGAGCTTTCCAAATAATCAGTGACACCTCAAGTTAGAGCTGCATTTTGAAATCGTTCTTTAGAATCCTTAAGTTCATTGGACACAGTGAAATCAGAATGTTACCTTAATACCCTGCCGGAAATGCATGGAGAAGATGTAGAATGTTTATAAATGAACATCCAGTGATGTGTGCTTGGTAATTTCATTCAGAGGTGTAAAGGAAGAGATATTACAAGGGACATTGCTGTTATTTTGTCAAATGCTGTTCACCAAAAAATAAAATTTCAACCTATATTCTTGACCTTCAGGGACTTATTTTAAGACCGTATGGCTTTTCCTAAACAGCTGCATTATTTAGTGAGATTGAACTGTCAGAGACTTTAAAATAAAGCCCACCAAGATACCAGCCACTCTGGAGTGCTACAGCTGTTCAGGCCCTGATCTACATATTCCACCTCAGCAGACTGAAGCTCACCACTGAAAAATAGCTCGAAAAATACTTATCACTTTCCATGTCAATTGCAAAAAGGAATTCATCGGAAGCTGAGAATTTGCTATAATGGGTGACCTACTCCTACAGTGATGCTCAGCATGGCTGATGGAGTTCTAGCTGCATTTACACTGCTTTACCCCTGAGTAGTCCACACCTCTGAGAAAGGCATCGGTAGCCCCTTACAAAACAGGTGCAGGACCCGAGTGGGTTAACTTTTAGAGCAAGCGTGGAGCACTGGACCTGCGGGCATGACCATCATAAGTAGCATGTTTTCAGTGCATGTACAACGTTATGAAGAAGTTTAACTTATACATTTTTGGCCTGAACAGAGTGAAATCTACTTTTTTGCTCATAAAGAATTTTTATCAATTGCTAGTACCTCACTTTTCCCAAAGGGTGGAAAAAAGAAATAAGAATTCAAGATTATTGTGTTGAGTACCAGGTACTCTAGGGGCTCCCTACAGGAATCAGTGCAGCTCCCGTAGAGGCAGATGGTGATGACGGTGGTGACAACAATGACGTTGATCCTAATGATCGTGGTGAGGATGACAGGGGTACAGACACGAACAGTCGTTAGTTACAGTGTTGCTGCTGATGTGACGACAATGACGGTGATGGTGACAGAATGTAATGATAATCACGTGGTCATGATGAAGAAAATGAGAGTAGGGACTTACATTTACTGAGCCCTTGCTACGTACCAAGTAATACACTGAGCACTGAATATTCATTGCTTCATTTAATCTTCTGCACCATCATGTGAAGTACATTACATGCTGTGATTTTCCCATTTTATAGATGGTGAAACTGAGACTTAAAGACATGAAGGAACTTGCCCTGAGACAATGCTCTTACATTGTTCTGTGCATTGGAAACACCTGGAAATATTTTTTAACTCTTGACCCCGAGGTTAAGGAGCTTGTCCAAGTTTGCCCAGGTGTTGTGTGGCCAAGCCAGGATTCACAACCGGGCCATAGGGCAGCAGATTCATGCTCTTACCCACCTGTCTGTGCCATCTCCCTTGTGAAGAGCCCCTGACAGTGTGACCGTGCCCAGGGAACTTTCATGGTCCTCATCCGTGCCCTCGTCAGTGTTTTCAGTAATAATAAGGATAGAGCTGAAATGCAATGCTTCAAGTAGTAGATCTTTGTTGGAGTGTGCTAGAACCAGTTTGAATCTCTGTCCACCAAATCAATTTCTGTTTCATTCACAATATCCCTTCCATGCCAGCTCCTACTTTCTCATTTAATTCCCACACAACACTCACAGGTGGGTAAGAGTGTTCCCATTTTGCAGATTAAGAAACTGAGGTTGAGAGAGGTTAAATAATTTTTACAAGGTTAGTAACTGCATCATTTTCACCGAGTTGAGTCATTCTTATACAGAAGAAAGAAAAGGTACTTCAGAAAGGCTTTCTAAGTTTTCCCCAAGATGAATTTCTGGCCAAGAACATCAGATCCTGCTATTTGCACACATGGCCTCAATTTGTCCACACTTCTGTGTCATTAAGGAGGTGGCTTTATCACCTGGTTGCAGAAATGAAGAAGTCAGGATTCCAGACTGATAGCCTCCCCAGCTGCATTAACATTCCACAAAGGTGTCAGAGAGTTTCACACTTAGCTTTAATTTCTCCTCACACATCTTTGTTGGAGATAAAGATAATCATGTTTTCCCTCTCTCTGTCCTTTTGCCTTTTGCCTTTAGAATTCAGGATGGATGCCTTCATCACTTGGCTGAGTAAAAGTGAATGGTTGAGATTTCTAAACTTCACAGTTGGAAGCTATCATAAACATTTCAAAATTTGGTCAGAAAGGAAGGCAGGGAGGAATGTGAAGTCTAGAAATATAACTCAGAGTTCCTAGTCTTCCCTGATGTAGGTACCTGGGGAAACACTGAAGTGGCAGAGACATGATTCCTGCAAATGAACTCAAGCATCAGATAGTTCACAATACCTGTGCCTGTGGATGCAAAAATGCAACTTCAAGTTTTGCAAGGAATTATCCCCTTCCTACTCACCCCAGATATTTTATTAGGGATAAAAATACACAAGGATGTACATCAATTAAATTTAGAAATAGGTACTTAGGCAGAGATAGGTCAGCTGAGCCTTTTTTAATGGAAGTTGCTTACTGAGATCAGTTTCCACCGTTCCGAGCCCCATTCCTCTGGTTTTACAAAATAATTTAAATTATTCCCAGCCTCAGAGAGAAAAAGGAGGGTCAGAAAATGAAAATTAGCAGAGTAAAGAGGTTCTTTCTTCTGAACAATGGAAGAAAACCCACACAGGGATATATAGCATCATTTAACTCTGAAGTTATTCTGGCCTATTCTCTATATCTTCTCTTTCTGGTGCTAATGAAAGAAACAGGAGCTCCAGACAGAGAGGCCTACCCTTTAATTGATTTAAACAAAGTTCAGTAGACTTCTGTTGTCTAGTCAGCCGCATAGAGGAGTTGCTGAGAAAGGAACATCTGGGCAACTTGAACACATTCCATGATGATTTCATTAAGGAATTAATGTAACAAATCCTACCATAAGTCTCGAAGCTATGCTGTTTGGGCTTTTGGCCAGTTCTCAATACTAACTCTAGTGATACATTACTGCCACCTGCTGGCAGCGTACCTGCACTGAAGGGGTTAAGAAGTAAGGAAATGTTTTCAAGAAAACAAATCCACCACCACCACCACCAAACCACCTCCCCTAAAAAAATGGTGTTATTAAGAAGTTAGATGGAAGAAGCAGGAGCAGGACTGTGGAAAAGCTCATCCAATGGGCACATAAACACCATTGAAAGTGTTGGAGCCAAGGAGGTTCAGATGAAATTAGAGCTTTAAGAAGATGAGTCTCGTGTCTGTGTACAGGAAGAAGAGTGTGAAAACAGGCAGATTACTGCAATAAACCAAGTGTGCAATGTGAAAAGAATAATAGAAGCAGGAATATAAAGTCGGAAGTAGACGATTTTTAAAAGTCAGTTACACATACTGTGTGCCAGGCACTGTACTGGGCCTTGAGCAGCGTACAAATACGCGTCAGACCATTTCCGTCTCTCAAGAAGCTCCCAAATAAAGCTGTGCTGATCCAAGTTCTAGCCTTCAATTTGATTCACTCTTTGTTCTCTGAACCCACCTCTCTGGACCCCAGTTTGCTCATTTGAAATGAGGAAGGCTGCATTTGAGAGTTTGCAAAAGCCCTTTGGCTCACAGACACTGACATGAGTTGGTCTACAGATATTTCCAAGGGAAAATATTAGGAAGAGGGCCGCCTGACTCTGTGTAGGTGATAATGGAGTTAAGTGGGTTAAAGTTTGGGGTTTTTTAATGCCAAGGCCCAAGCCAAGCTACGAGGGAATTGTGGCATCACTGATATATAGAGAAGTCATTAAGGAAAGGCTCATTTACAGTTAAAGGGTGGGGGGGGAAGGAGGTAGGTGTGGGGATACCTTAATGTTAGTTAGACGTGCAAATGCCAGGATCCCGGATTCTGCCGTCCAGCTGGGAGGAGCGCCAAGAGTGGAGAAGGGGTTCAGCAGGTCTGTGCATAACAGTTAAAGTGCAGCCTACAGAGTCCCAGATTCCTGGCCTGCTCTTCCCTAGCTGTGTGTCCTTGCACAAGTTATTGAACATCTCTGAGCTTCACTTGCCTCCTATGTCAAGGCAGCAGGGTAAGAGTGCCTTTCCATGGACCTGTGATGAGTGTTCTGTGGGTCAGCATGAAACATGTGCCGGCCCCTGGTGAACATTCAGTGAACCTTAACTGCAATTGCTATTATCGTTCTCCTCCTCGCCATCATCATTATCTATAAAAATGGCAGTTTTTCTCAGAGAAGTGGTGGAGTGAAGAGTAAGACCTGAATGAAGGTCCAGCTGGAGAAGATGAGCTTGGGCGTGGGGGGAACAGAGGAAGGAGTCTTCAGAAGGCCGGGGTTGCATTGGTTCAGTGCTGCTGAGGCAGTGAAGACATGAAGGAGAGCCTAGAAACATCCCAGGGCTTGCTGACTTACAGGTTATTGGAGACTTTGCAAAGAGCAGCATACAAAGAATAGAGGATTCCTCAAGTGGAGACTGAGGAGACTCGACGGAGGAATGAAGGGTGAAGGAACAGAAGCACGCCTGCTCCTGGGTACTGAGTCGCACCCGGCAGCCCTCGAGCCAGAAGACTGGGTTCATTTCACAGCATCAGGAATAGATCAGGGCAAAGTGCGCAGGCTCTGCAGGCTGCAGCTTCCACGTTCACCTACATCTCAGACGTACTACATTCCTCGGGACAAAACCAACCAGCCACGATGTAGTTCATTTCTACAGTGATCTCTAACGATCTATGATGTGTCGTCTTAGAATGCCAAGTCCACAAGGATAGGGGCCCTAGATGGTTTTTTGAGACCCAAGATGAGAGGATAGTCAATAAAAGCAAATGATGAGGTTAATTGTAAAGACCTGATAGCACCGAGAGAAAAGCGACCGACAGACGAGAATGACTAAGCCCCTGCCCTCACGCCTGTACTGCCGGCTCACAACTTTGCCACATCCCCAGGTACAGCTCTGATGCTGAGCAGGAATTGTTGACTTTTTGGTAAGGTGCTTGCTCTGCAAATATCACTTCATGTATCAAAACAGAAAGTAACTCTCTCCTTTAATCACCGCGAACCTGGATTTCTAATCTTTGGTATTTCACTTCTACCACCTGTCCCTTCAGAGTTTTTTGGTTCTCTACCCAATTCTCACGTCATCCCCCACCTGAACATGGAGCTGGCTGATCATCCTGGTGGTGACAAGGCTCTAGAGCAGGACTGACAGGCTCAGGTCCCTCTTCTGCAACTCACATGCTGCGTGATCTCGCACAAATCATTTTGGCCTTGATTTCTTCATCCATCAAATGGGGACATTAATGCTCAACCAACTTCACAGTGTTCTTTTAAAGAGTGAGTTACTGCAAGTAAAGTGAAGACCAGACTGGAGCCTGGTGTATGGAAAGTGCCCTACAAATGGGGGCTGCTGTTATTTTTTTTTATTGTGAGAGGACCTCTAACGAAAGAAAGAGCATTCAGTGCCGAATCACTGGTCTTCACTACCAGAACAGAGATGGATGGTTTCCCCCCCTGCTCATCACTAGGGAGGCAGCGATCAAGCTCGCCCCAGCTCCATCTCAGTGGGCAGGCAAATGGGGAAGGCAGATGTGACTACAGCCCTCTGTGATTGGTGCTATGCCAGGAGGTGGACAAAGTGTGCATCCCTGGTGGCTCCTGCAGGGAAGTTGCATGATGCCCAAAACCCACCTGTGAGACCCTCACACCCTGGATGTTCTCGCTTAGCCATTTGGGCTCTGTTCTTCAGAGACTGAGATGTAGCGACTTCCCTGTGTCACAGTGGTTAAGAATCCACCTGCCAATGCAGGGGACATAGGTTCGAGCCCTGGTCCGGGAAGATGCCGTGGAGCAACTAAGCCCGTGTGCCACAACTACTGAGCCCACGTGCCTAGAGCCTGTGCTCCACAACAAGAGAAGCCACCGCAATGAGAAGCCTGCGAACCGCAGCGAAGAGCAGCCCCCGCTCGCTGCAACTAGAGAAAGCCCACACACAGCAACGAAGACCCAACACAGCTAAAAATAAATAAGTAAGTAAATAAAAATTTTAAAAAACAACAAAGACTGAGATGTAAATGGCACAGAGCATGTTCTGAGTCAGAATTGCATGGGCTCTGAAGTTAGACTGGCAACACACGACTCAGCCTCTCTGACCCTGTATTTGCTCATCTGTGAAATGGGTAGAGGGACAATTTTCTACCTGATAACATCCTTGTGAGAATCTATGTAGAGGGTAGTATCTGATCCATTACAGAGGCTTTGTATATTTTTATTGGAGTGCCAAATACAGCTATATCTTACTTGACTGAATAAAAATTTTTTTTTGAAAATCAAGTTCTGTATTAAGTTTGAAAAGGAGAGTGTGTGACTTACAGCACTTCTTAAACTTGGCGTACATCAGCATCACCAGGAAGACTTTTTAAAATCCGGATTGCTGAGCCCCGCTGCTAGAGTTACTGGTTCCATACATCTGGGTGGAGCCTAAGAAGCTGCATCTCGAGCAAGCTCCCGGGTGATACTGATGCTGGTGGTCAGGAACCCACCTGGAGAAGCAGCAACTTCAAGACGTCCCATGCTTCTAAAGCAGAGGAAAATCATGTCTTATTTACATTTCTCTCCCCCTAATTTTTTTTAACATCTTTATTGGAGTATAATTGCTTTACAATGTTGTGTTAGTTTCTGCTGTATAACAAAGTGAATCAGCTATATGTATACATATATCCCTATATCTCCTCCCTGTTGTATCTCCCTCCCACCCTCCCTATCCCACCCCTCTAAGTGGTCACAAAGCACTGAGCTGATCTCCCTGTGCCATGCAGCTGCTTCCCACTAGCCATCTATTTTACATTTGGTAGTGTATGTATGTCCATGCCACTCTCTCACTTTGTCCCAGCTTACCCTTCTCCATCCCCGTGTCCTCAAGTCCATTCTCTACATCTGTGTCTTTATGCCTGTCCTGCCCCTAGTTTCTTCAGAACTATTTTTAAATTTTTTTTTAGATTATATATATGTGTGTGTGTGTGTGTGTGTGTGTGTGTGTGTGTGTGTGTGTGTAGTAGTTCCAGTTTTAGTATTTTAAGCAACCTTCATATTGTTCTGCATAGTGGCTGTACCATTTTTACATTCCCACCAATCGTGTAGGAGGGTTCCCTTATCTCCACACCCTCTCCAGCATTTATCGTTTGTAGACTTTTTGATGATGGCCATTCTGACCGATGTGAGGTGATACTTCATTGTAGTTTTGATTTGCGTGTCTCTAATGATTAGTGATGTTGAGCATCCTTTCATGTGTTTGTTGGCAATCTTTATATCTTCTTTGGAGAAATGTCTATTAAGTCTTCTGCCCATTTTTGGATTTCTCTCCCCCTAATTTTTATTTTCAAACTTGAAATTTTTATGTTTGGTGTTAATTTAAAAAGGAAGCTTTCAGTGCATCTAGTATGTGTGTGAGTTGGATGCAGCTCTGGGATTTTGCTCTTCCGTTTAATCTTGGCTCATCCCTGTGGATCCATGAGTGTCAGGGCTGATATTTCCAATTCCCCACTTGTGCCAAATTGAGGCCCATCCACCCAGTGAGTCCTGATGATACATGCCCTCCCCACCACCCCATCGTATGAGAGGAGACACATTCCAGCTCGAGGTTCCAAAATACGATTACTCCCGAGACTAGAGAAAAAAATGTATTTGAAATACTTTCTTAAAAATTAATGTTTATTATCAACCTCACAACAGTTGGTTCTATGCCAGTAAATCAGGTAACTTTATGTTTCCTGTTTTATTATTAATATGATTTAGCTACTCATTATCAGCTTCATAATACCTTTCTCCTACGGAAGATGATTCATTCCTTCATTTATTCACTCATGCATTCAGCGAGTGTTTATTGATTATCTACTTGGTGCCAAGCTCTGTGCTAGACTGTGAGAATAGAGACAAATATACACATTGTCTGTTGGGGCAGTAAGGGCTTTATAATGAGTTTTTAGTTGTGCAAGGACAAAAGCATTCATGATTTTTGTTTCATGCAGCATCTCACTTCCTTGGTTAGTTTTGTGTTTGGTTGATTTTGTTGTTGTTTGTTTAGGGGAGGTACTTATAGCCTGCCAGCAATTTTGTAAGTAATAATATATAATAACCAGATATTGGTTTCCCACAAAGATGAACAAGATATTTAAAGAAGCTTGCAATTAAACAGAAAAATAAAACATCTGCAGATATATCTACAAGGCAGTGTGATGACAAACAATAGAAGCAGCTCAGTGGAAGAGATGATTTATTTGTCTGGGTTGCTTAGAGAAATCTTCCTAGATGAGATGATAGCAGAGGTGGGTGTTGGAAGGGGAAAAACTTATTCACACATTGAATGTTAGTTTCTGTCCATTTCCCCTCATGTGGCTCCAGGAACACCAGCATTTCACCAGATTGAGATGCATGGTGGCATAAGAAACCCAATTACTACTTTCTCCTCAGTGCCTTCGGTGAAGATCACTTAAATTTTTGAGCCTCAGTTTCCTCATCCAAAAAATGGGAGCAGCATTACATCCCACACAAGATTGTTGAAAAGGATAAAATGAGATAATATTTGAAAAGTACACTTAATAAGATTAGAGTTGCCTTAATTATTGTAATCGCCACAATGTTGGTGGGTGTCATAGGATACAAAGTGGATTTAGACCCGTTTACAGTCTAATTTAATGGTGGGGTCTTCAGAGCCTTCCATATGGATGGTGCATTGTGAATGGACAGGAGGAATGTACTCGGCTGTATTCCCAAGAGTGTGTGAGAGGAAACCCTTCATCCATTGTGCACCTGCCAGAACCGAGGTTGCACAGATCACTCTTTGGTTCATAGCCCCACCCTGTACCAGCCCACTCAGACTGGGGGACTATATTTGCGTGACTATATGTCACTCCTTTGAATTTCATGGTTGAAAGCTTACCATGAATCTATGGCTCCAGTTCACACTGGTGCCACGCTGTGCCCCTTGCTTTCCCAGGCAGGCTGCAGGTGCAGGTACCTTCTAAGGAACTGGGTCATAGAGATCTTCTCACCTATATCTTTGCAGCTTTATCTACGGTGGTCTCTCAGGGACTTGGGCATGCCATGGTAGCTGTCTTTGGAAGCATGTCTGCTGTTAGGAAATATTAACCAGAAGACATCTTTAAATTACACCCATTCCTGGGCATAGTTTGTATGTGTCTGAGAGACTGACTCAAAAGTAGGTTCTGTTTTATATGCGTGGTGCATATCTCCAAATAAGTCCCGAAGAAATCACAACGGCAATTTGACTTACCTTTATGAATTCAAAAAACACCTTGTCAATATTAACATTAGAAATCAGCCCTAATTGCTTTACTCTGATATTGCAGTTTTTGTGTCTTTCCTTCTAATTTGTGTCCACTTGCATCCTATATTCGTCATTTTATATTTTACTTTCTTTTACCTAATATATCGTAAGCATGTACCAGATTTCCCCCCAGTCATTATAATTATACCCTTTAATGACTACATAATGGTCCATCGGGTAGCTAAATCTAATTTATTTGGCCATTTTCCTATGGTTAAACATCTAGGCCATTTATTTTCAGATGTTTTTAGCTGCAGAAACTGTTTTAAGAAACCATATGTAGAACCAAAAAATACTCTATTGATTCTTTTTTTTCTTAAATATCTAAAGTAAAAGATGATTAACTTCATAAAAAGCTTTCAGGCTATAGTTATAAAAGCCAAGTTCCCATTACCACTGCCTCCATAGCCCTAGCCAGAGATAATCCCTGTACTAGCCTAATTTCTAGATGTTTTCATCTATGTTTACAAACAGAATAGACATATTTGATATACATGGGATAATACAGGGCATATTGTTTTTAACTTGCTTTGTCCGCCACTTAATATGTCTTGAAGATGTTCCTTGTCATTGCGATTAGATCTGCCTTACTCTTTTTACCTTTTGCATAATATTCCCCACATGGACCTACCCAGGGTTCTTCCTCAGGCCCCTCCCAGTGGACAGTTAGGCTGTTTACAGTTTGTATCATTAGACACAGTGATCCAGAGTGCTCCTTTATCTACTCTGCATCCTTTTAGCTCCTGCCAGGATCCCTCGTGGTGGTGGTTCCAGGTTTTAAAACCTCCAGCTGGGAGATTTTCAGCTGCTGTAGATAACAGTGTGATGAACATCTAAAGCACATTGTGCATTTTCCCCCTGTCTTGAATGTCATCAGGAAAAATGGCTGGATGTAGGCTGAAGGAAATAACAGTGGCACTTTTGTGACACATGAGACCTACTGTTTTCCAAAATTAGTTTTACCATTTGCTCTGCCTATAGCATCAAGTGGGGGATCCACGTTCGAGGTCCCCTCGCTCTTCACCCCAGGGCCCTGCGCGTGAGTCAGTGGCTCCCCAACAAACACAAAGTAATAGCAGCCAACACTTACTGAGTGCTTTCTGTGTAGCAGGTGGATGGTGATGCCTTGGCAAATACCTTAGCTTATTCGATTTTCAAAAGTAGCTTGTGAGATAGGTGCCATTATTATTTCATTTTCCAGTGTAAATACTGATGCTCAGAACAGTTCCAGAGTTTGCTCCAGGTCATAGACCTCTTAGGTTATCGACTTGGGACATGAACCCAGGTACTTCAGATTCAGAGATCAGGTTCTTAATCAGTGTGGGATACAATGCAAACCACGTGGGGTGGGACAAGGAAAGTGGCAAGATCCAGGTAACTCACTGTAAGCCCCTGTACATGGTGGATGGCAGCTGGACATTCAATCAAATATTTCCTGTGCATCTAAAATGCACACAGCCCAATGCGAACACTGGTCTACCTGGGGGCGGGGCATGCCCCCCAGGTCCCGCCCATTCTCTTCTGTTCGCCCAGTCACAGCCTTGTCTCTTTGGCCTCCATCCTCCCCAGGGATTTGGTTGTAGGTTCTCGTTCCCTCCTTCCAGATGTTCTCTTCTTCCCTAAATATTTGTTTTGTATATTCCCACTGGGGAGTTCCGACCGTTGCTACAGGTGGCTCCTTTGTTTGCCGTTTACTGCTCTCAGCTGCATTTTTCCCAAAGGCCCCTCGCATCAGCAGTGTCCGGATCACTAAGAACGTCAAGCTGTGCGGTATGTTCCTCCTCAGAGCCCTTCACGCCAGTTGGTGTCCCTTTCTGCCAGCAGCCCTGCGTTCCCTGTGGCCATCTCCCTCCTTTTCTGTGCTTGCTGGAAACAAAGCACTAACTGGATTTCACCTTCTATAGCTCTGGTAAAATGACACGCTAGTGCCTCCAATTAGTTTCTTAGACGGTGTTGATGAAGAGGTATGTGGTGTCCTTACGAGCACAGAAGGGCTAGAGCGGCAGAGTCCCCTGCTGCATCTTACCCACCGTTTTCAGGGAGGTTGGTTTGTGCTCAGCCTTTCTGGCCTGTGTTCCGGATGCTGACCCCACTCATTCACAGGTCTGGACTGCTGCCTTCTTTCATCTGAGTAATAGTGATGGGGAGTCGAATTTGTGCCTGGCACCGGGCGCCTGCTGCCCAGACAGCAGAGAACAGGCCGGACACATCCCCTGCCCGCCAGGAACTGCCAGGGAAGATGGGGAAGTCGGGATGTGGCAGTTTAACTAACAGAGTCAGGTGTCTGCAAAAGTTTAACTAAATCAAATGTGCCAGGGCCAAAAGCGTGGAGAAAGAGAAGGACCAGTTGAGTGGTGGGGCCCTGTGATGGGTGCTGGGATCCACACAGCCCCTACCTTTGGTGAGAAGGCTGCCCAAGAGGTCAGTTACAGCGGAACGTGAGAGGTGCCGCCATGTGAGCGGTATGTGCAGGGGACGTGGCTTCATGGAATGTGGGTGTCACCCTGTTGAGTTCAGAGGTGGCTTCTGGGAAGAGCAGATACTAGAGCCACCTTCAAGAGTTTATCAGATGCCTGGGGGAGACGTCTTACAATACCAATTCTGGGGCTTTCCCCCCAAATTCTGACTTGACCAGTCTGATGCGGCGCCTCTAAATTTGCACTCTTAAGTTCTCCCCATGGGATTTTGCTTCTCCCAAGGTGGCAGATCTGATAACCCTCACTGGACGTGAGTGCGGCTGGCCTGGCCCAGGGCAGAAACAGAAGAGGGTCCCAGGGGCAGAGCAGGGGCTGCTCGGGGTTTCTTAAGTACCCCCAGGCTCTAACTCCATCAGAGGCCAAAACGCACCCATCACTTCTGTGCCCAGGAGGTACACGCTCCTTCCCAGCTTCACCCAACTGGGAGCTTCCAGGAATCCAAAGGGTTGTCTGCATCAGGCCTGGGACTTCTCTGCATCCATGGCCCTGCTTCTGCTGAATCCAAGGTCTTGGACTGGCTTGATCCCAGATCCGCTTCTCCTCTTGTCCTCTGGGCTCTCACTTTGTTGGTCTGTTTATTTACTTACTGTTTACTTTTTTATTTCCCTCCTTTAAATTATGTAGTAAATTCATGCTTGTGGTAACAATTCAAAGCCCAAAAATGGCTAAATTAAAATGAACCTTTCCACCCCTTCCAGTTCCAACCCAATACTCCCCAACATCATCACCGTTAACAGCGTGTGTGTATTCCTCTTAGGTGGTTTCCTCATCTACACATACATATCTTCACACAGGACTTGACTTTGTTTTCATTTGATTTTACAAAGCATGAAGTTACAGAATGCAGTTTATTTTATAACCTGCCTCCCCACCCAAGAAAAAAACTGTGATCATGTTTCCATGACAATACAAATTCTCTCTTTTTAATAGCTATAGTAACACTGTAATTTATGTATCCATTTCGCGTTCTCAGGTTTCTTCCTGTTGTCTTGCAAGCCTGAGCAATCCAGCATCAGTCTTCTTCGTGGTCTGTCTTTAGATGCTGGCACATCTCGGTCCTACTGGATAAATTCCCACCAGTGGGATTGCCTGCTTCTGACATTCAGTCCCCTGATCCTGGCCCCCAACAGTTGTCTCTTCCCTGGATCCAACCCAAGTCTGATGAGATCTCAGTTCCACCCCATGGTTTAATAATGAGAAAACAGCCTCCAGGGACTGTCCCTGGATGGTGTCTAAAATGGGAATGTCATCATGCAAAAGCGGTGTCTATTTACCAGCTGTGAAATGACTGTTTTTCATGGATTTTTCTTTTTATTTGACATCTCAACTGTCAATCTCAACGTAAACACTGGTTTTTGCTCTAGGACTAGTCTGATTTAAATACCATAATTGTCAACTACACAATAGCATCTTTTCTTTGGTTTGTAAATACAGCAAAGTTATATACAGGATTCCCATTTCACGATTTTATAAAAAGAGAAAAAATTTTATCATAATGAACATAACAGAACTCAGAAAGTCCACTGACATTTTGTCCAAAAATGTTCTGTTAGCCTTGGAATGTAGCAGTGCTGTTGATAAGAAAACCATCTTGATCACCTTGTTTATCCTTAAAAAGCTCAAAGACTTTTCTTCTTAGCATGCCTTCCAGTGGGAAAGAGGACAGAGACATGATTAAATTTTCAGGCAGAAACACATGACTATAAATAATTGACTCTCTCATGTTTCATGAGCCTTAACCTCATACTTTCTGAATATTTATTTCTTTTATTTCAAAATGTTTATTTACTTTTCTCCATTGACTTTAATTTTGCCTTTGGCTCATAAGCAGGTGAAACTGAACACTTCTATTTGCATTTTTATCTTGAAGCAAACTAACTAATTAAACTCTCCAGTTTGGTTTCACTACGTTGCACCAGAGCCATAGGAAGGTGGCTGACAGATGCACAGATTTGTGGCTGTTTTTCTAAGAAGGAAATGGAAGGAACTTTCGGAAATGGTGATGGTTTTATGGAAATGCTAAAGGTAAAACCTGTGTTAAGGTTCTCTCCATCACAGGAAGAGAGCTGAGCACATGAGGTACAAAAAGAGGTAAAAGGAAGGGTCTAGAAACTACATGCTGGTGAACTTCCCTAGAGTTCTAGAAAAAGAATTTTTCTAGAATGAATTAATATAGAATGAATTAATATAGAAACGAATTGTGAGCATATAGTTTTCAATAGTGTTACTCAACTGGTGGAGAATAGGAATGCCCAAAGCATAATATATTAGACCTCAGCCTGATTCATGACAAGTTCTTCCATAAAATCTCAGGAATTATAAAAAAAAAGAACACGCAATGTTAATAGTGGTAAAAATCTAAGACTATCTTGGAGAAGATATTTATAGCACATTGAACTAATAAAGGATAAGTAACTAGAGAGTATATAGGCCCCCTAAACTCAGTAGGAAATAAAGCAAAAAAATTTAATAGTAAAAAGTATAAACAGTCATTTTGAAGATAAGGAAACTTAAATGACCAATAAATGTACAAAAATCTGTTCAAACTTGTTAACCATCATGAAATTCAAATAACAGCCACAATTTGATATTATTTTATGTCTATCTGATTGGTAAATATTAAGTCTAGAAATACCAAGTGTTGGCAGCAACGTGGGAAAACAGGGACACTCATTCATGGCTGTTGGGAGCGTAAATTGAAACAACTTTGGAGAACAGTTTGTCATTATCTACAAAAGTTGAATGTATTCCTCGGTCCATACCTGCAGGGAACTTCCATATGTGCACCCGGACACACGGAAATGGATGTTCCTAGCAGCATGGCCGGCAGCAGCAAAAATAGGAAACAGTGTATGCGCGAGCTAAGCGTCCCGTGGCTGGTGAATGACAGCTCAGTCGTGTGATGAACTGCTCTGCGGCACTGACAGTGGACCCCCGCACTCACCCTGCCCCTCAGCCCCCGAACATACCACGCCATGAAAAACACAGTTTGCAGAAAAATACATACAGTGTGATTCCATTTCTAGAGAATTCAAAAACATGAAAAACTAATATGTTTAGATAATATGTTTAGATAAGTTACCGATAACCATTTTCCTCGGAGGGAAGGACAGGGGATGAGATCAAGGGGAAACACGCAGGGGTTACAGTGGCATCGTACGTGATATTTCCTAAGCGGGGTGGTGGGCAGAAGTGTTGATTATATTCTTTCTTATACCTTGCTATATGTTGTATATGTGTGTGTACATGTGTGTTGTATGTATGCGTATATATGTGACTGTGTACATATATTCCTGTGTATGTATGAAATAATTCATAATTTTAAAAAGGAAAGAGAAATATGAGCTAGATGACATTTACCAGGCACTAGTCTTATCTTATTCAACATTTATATCAATAACTTATCAAAATCATGCTTCATCCAGAGTGGATGAGGGATAGCTAATCCATCAGATGATTGAATCAGGTTTTCTAAAAGACATGGACACACTGTAACCATGAGCTGATGATTTAATGTCACAGAGATGAATGTAAAGTCTTTGCCTGAGATTCTTAAAAAACCAGCCTGCTAAATCAGGGTGAGATTCCCTATATTAAATAGTATTTCATGCGAAAACAGTGTTGGGGTCCTAGTTGACCACAAGCTCGAAAGGCATTTCTGTGTAAGTGCCTTCTGAGTGAGTTGATTTCCTCTTTAGGAACAGTGATCATCCTCCCACAGCCAGCGCAGCTCAGGACACATCTTGCATATTTTGCTGTCAGCACCTTGATTTGAGTAGAAAGTTGACAAATTGCAGCGAGGTCAGAAGACTAGCAATGAAGGATGCATAGATAGATAAGTTTTCAGTTCATCAGAGGGAGATGTGGAAGAGCCAGAGCAGAGCGAGAGGTTTGCAGTAGGTTGCTTCCAGCTCAGTGTGCACAGGGTCTCACCAACAGTCAGAGATGCCCAAAAAAGCAGTGGGCAGCCTTGTAAGGTGTACGCTCATGTCCCTGGGTGTTCAAACAGAGACTGCATAACTCACTCTCCCTGCACTCATACTGAAGGTGGACTCCACAGCTCTGATAGCCCTTGCATCTCATGGCTTCCATGACTCCGTGAGAATAACCAAAGAGAAGTCACAGGTGGAAATAGGAAGCCATTTGGTTTAACAGAGACCAAGGTGGAAGCGTGGAGCATCACAGGGCAGACAGCTGAGTTCAGTACCTTCCACACGCGCCCTGCGGTTCCCCCAAGTAGCAGCAGGTGCTCTGCAGGTGACACCTTGGTCTGTTCAGCAGGACCTGTCTCTCTGCTGAACTTGGACCTATAGGAAAGGGGCTGCTGTAGCCCAATTTCTGGCTCTGGACAAGGATAAGAACTTGGATTTGGGAGGCTGGAGACCGGAGTTTGAATCTTCCCCTGCCTCCTGTTTGACTCTGTGATCTCAAGTCCATTACTCTATTTTTCTGAGTCTTTTTTTCCACTGTTAAAACAAGGATGAGGAGGCCTGTTTCAAGGAGTAGAGAGGATTAAATAGGAAATAGGAAGCAGCTGGTGTATTTAACCCAATACCCCTGAGAATTGTGAATAAGAACGCTTGTAGTACTCTTCACTCGTTCACTCATCCATTCGTCCAACAAAAGTCGATGTGATACTTATACCCCAGGTACCCTGGTAGCCTCCTAGCCATTGGGAATATGCCTGTGGAGATGGTAAGCCCTTCCCTCAAGCCGCAGTCTAGTAGCTGATTCTGACACTATGTAGACAGTTGCAACCCAGTGTGCACAGGACTGGGGTGAAGATAAACCCGGGAGGGAAATGAGGCCAAAGAGAAGGAATATTTAATGCTGCCTCAGGAAGGAGGTTGGGGGACAGACTTTCCAAGGTGATCTAAAAGATGAGCAGAAATTACTGAGGTGGCGCAGGACCAGCGAGGGGGAGAGGAGAGTATGAGAGTCCAGGCCTGAATGAATGGCATGTGCTATCATCGTGGCAAGTTTGGGGAAGTTCAAGGTCAGTGTTTCAGCCCAGATGAGCTAGCTCATACTGCTATAGCCCCTAAAATGCAGTGGCTCACCAAGAAATGGTTTATTTCTTCTCGTGATAATGGCCAGCGGGGGCTGTTTGGGGACTCTGCTCCGTGTCACCCCCTCTCTGGGATTCAGGCTGACAGAGCAGAGCAGCTCCCATGTGGAACACTGGCAGTGGCTGTGCAGAGGGAGAGATCGAATGGCACGGGGACCGCCTCTTAAAGCTTCTGACTGAAAGGGACACGCCTCCCTCGTGGTTACGTTTCATGGGTCAAAGTAAGTTGCAGGGCCACACCTAAGTCCAGCAGAGGAGGCGAGCGCAGTCCTTACACGTGGCCAGAAGAAACCAGAAGTATTTGTTGATAGCGGTGATGGCCACCACAGTCAATGTGGCAGGAAGGGGAGGGGACAAAGATGAGGGGAGAGCAAAGGGGAGGGGAACGCTGGCCAGGCCAGGAAGGCCCGTGATGCTTCATTCTAGATTTTTTTTTTTACTGTATCCAGCAGGAGCCATCAAAGTATATCATGTCTGGGAATGACACAAGGAACCGCTCATTTTAGAAAAGTTAAATTGGAGACAGCAGGGATGGTGTTCGTTCATTTGTTCCACAAGCATCCGCGTTGGTGACACAGAGCAGAAAAAGTCCACATTACATTTGGTGAAGGAGGGGAGACCATCAATCAACACACGAAACAGACGGGTTTATAACATTTCAGAGGGTGATAAGGTGTAGAAAGAAAAGTGAAGTTGGAATAATAGTTTGGAGCCTGTTAGAAAACAAACTAGTAGCTTAAAGGTGAGAGAAGGAAATGCATTAGGAAGCCATTAGAAGGTACTGGGTCACCTCTCAGAATCGTAAGAGGGTAAATGAGATAAGGTGTATGGAAATGTCTAAGGCAAGATGCTTCAGTAAACATTAGTTGAATCTGAACTTAGAGTTGGAATAGCTGTTTTGAAGCGTTCAGTCCCCATGGACGCAGATGTGACATGAACACTTTTCAGGGGAGTGGATAATAGACAAGCCACTCAGCTGGTTTATTAAGATGGAAATTTTCACAAGGGCTTAAATAAAGATCAAGTCAATGGGCACTGCCTTTTTAATTGATAAGAGCGACTTGGAGGTAAATGTGAGATGCTTGCTGCCTGTGTGGCTATAGAATTGGGGGAATTCTTTAAACCTCCCTGTCAGCTAACTGTGAAGTGGTGATCTGTATGTGATCTCGTGTGCCTTTCTGTAGAATAAGTGGATGAGATGAGAAACAAAGTTGCCTCTCTTACTCCTCTCTTTCCATTCCTCACTCTGACAGTCAGCACAATTCACAAGTTTATCAGCTGAGGAAGCACCTAACAAACTCTCTCCTCTCCCGCTTCCATGCCCTTTTGGCACTGTGAACTTGAAATTCACTGGCATTGTTCTGTGTGCCAGAATCACAGATGCTAAAAGTTGAGGGAGTTTTCAGAGGTGATCTGATGGTTCGCTCTCCTTTGAAAGCAGGATTCCCTTCTGATACCCAACAGCAAGTGTCGTTCAGTCTACACACACACACACACACACACACACACACACACACACACACACACACACAGCGATGCGAGCTCACCGCTCAGCAGGCAGCGCCTTCCATCACTGCACAGCTCCCTCGGTCGCCATGTTCTTCCCCAAGACCAGTCCCCTGGTCTTGAGTTTCAACATAAACGTGAAATCATTCGAGTATTAGAAGGTAACATACTCCCATTTTAGGACATGCTCTCTTCCAATCATGTTAGGCTAGTTTTTGTCTTTCTTTTTCTCTATCCTTCCTTCCCTTTCAGTCTTAAAAAGGTCGAAAAAAGGGCCCAGTTACTAGAACTAATCTTTACATCACAGTAGCCCTGCCATCTAGACTGCCTGCCGTGCCCTCTCCTCCTGACAGGCTCTTGTTTGTCTCTTTCCCTTGTATATGGGAGCCAGGATGATCCAGGATTCCAGCCATCATCCAAGAAGGGCAGAATCCAAGGGCAGGGGTGGAGGCTTCTAACCCTTCTCCATAAACTTTACTTCTCGGTACTGGCAAGAAATATAACCCGTAATAGTTGACATTCAAGGAAAACATTCTTATTGAGCCCCTTGGACTGGATTAACTCCAAAGCTTCTTTCTGTCAAATGTTTTGTGATTCAAAGAAGGAAAAAAATGCACTGTGCACATTTTTCTTTCCTTAAAGATTGGAAAGAAATGAGGAAAAAGCTTGTCTCGTTCATGTTTTTATAGAAATATAAAGCACGTGCCCTCTGTGACAAAGATATTTCTTTCCCTCTAAATCCAGCAGAGCCCACGAAGAGCTTAAGTGTGAGCGAATGTCACACATTCATCTTCCTGGGCCACTTTGCTACGTTTCTATAAAGATAAAATGGCTTTCGCAGTATTGGAAATCTTGAGATTTAGGAGCTGGTCCCTTGCATGTCTTTGGGAATTGAGCCTGGAAAATGTGTCCATCATTAGCTGACCCCAAGAACAGAATTTATGACCTGAGGGCAGAGGCCCAGTAGCTGTTCTTCACTGAATTGATTCTCAGGAAACTGATCCAGAAACATTCTTGGGGCCATAGATACGCATATGTTTCTCATGTCTGGTCCTGCCCTGCCCTGTCCCCACTGTCTGCCTCCAACTGCCTCATTCTTGGCTGTACAACAAGAGTCTAGCTTCCTTATATGCCTGGGTTCCAACCCCGATTCCACCAGGCACTGGCTGTGTGACCTCAAGCACTTTCGCAGTATTGGAAATCTTGAGATTTAGGAGCTGGTCCCTTGCATGTCTTTGGGAATTGAGCCTGGAAAATGTGTCCATCATTAGCTGACCCCAAGAACAGAATTTATGACCTCTGAGGGCAGAGGCCCAGCAGCTGTTCTTCACTGAATTGATTCTCAGGAAACTGATCCAGAAACATTCTTGGGGCCATAGATACGCATATGTTTCTCATGTCTGGTCCTGCCCTGCCCTGTCCCCACTGTCTGCCTCCAACTGCCTCATTCTTGGCTGTACAAGAGTCTAGCTTCCTTATATGCCTGGGTTCCAACCCCGATTCCACCAGGCACTGGCTGTGTGACCTCAAGCCTGTCACCGCTCTTCCTCCAAGGACAACCTGGGGATGAGAACAGAACCTCCATGAGGTCACGTTCATGCACTAGGGCTTAGAACAGCTCCTCATGCATTGTGAGCAGTGTGGTAGGCTGAATCGTGGCCACCCAAAGATATCAAGTCCTGGCCCCTGGAACTGGTAAGTGTGACTTTATTTGGAGGAAGAGCCTTTGCAGATATGATTGTTAAGGATTCTGAGATGAGGCAATTACCCTGGAGTATCCACGTGGGCCAATATCATCACAGGGGTCCTTAGGAGAGAGAAGCAGAAGGTGTTAACACAGAAACACAGAGAAGGTGGTATGAAGGCAAAGCAGAGAGAGATGGGGCCACAAGCCAAGGAATGCCAGCAGCCACCAGAAGTTGAATGAGGCAAGGGACAGGTTCTCCCCAGAGCCTTCAGAGGGAGCGTGACACCGCCCACACCTGGATCTCAGACTTCTGGCCTCCAGGACTCTGAGAGAACAGTTTTCTATGGTTTTAAGCTGCCTGGTGTGTGCTAATTTGATAAGCAGCCCTAGAAAACGAGTGCAGTCTGTGAGGGGTGCATCAGGAGTGTGCCTGGGACATAAGCCCTGAGGGGGCAGACACCTGGTGACACTGTGGGCAGCTCACGGCCAATCCTCGATGCGTTTTCGCTCAGTTAATGAATTCAGACTGCTGCCATCCTGCCTCTCCCTTTCTCTCAATCTCGTTTTTACTCTGCCTCTCTTCCCTCTGTCCCTGATGAGATTTAACCATCTGCTAATCATCCCCTAGTGTAAGCTTCAGTCTCTCCTGTAGTTGCTGGCTGACCCCTTCCTGCCGTCAATCACGGGTAGTGGGCTTCTGACTGCTCACATTTTAGCAAAATGAGTTGCTTAGGACCCTGTGTCTTACTGTAGTGTTTCTTTTCTCTACTGAGATGGGGTCTTTTGTACCACAATACTTTCCTATTTTGCGGGCCACGTCTGGGGCAGATGGTATTTAAGAGGTTGCATTCAGGGCGACCTAAATGTTCAAAAGCATGGAAGGCAGTGGTTGATGTGATTGATGGGTGCTCAGGACCTTTAATTCGGTGCTTTTTCAACTTGACTTGCAAATTCACTTGTCTCAAAGTTTCCAGCTCTTAAAAATTCTTTAACGTGCCCACTCTCTTAGCAGGAGGGAGAGTTTGAAGATGGCCAGTGGTGCTGTTTTGCAGGCTTTAATACCTCTTTGCGCTCAGTAAATGGGCAGGTTATTCTGTGGAAGGAAATGTTTTAAAGACTTAAATGCTAAGTAATAATCAAATAGTCCAGGGGCGAGCAGACCACTTCCAGTTGGTAATGCAGGGAAAAACAACTTGAGACTGTCCCCGCCCTAAATCGCAGCTGGGAGCTGCTAAAGACATTCTTAAGTCAGTCACCTTATGCCAGTGGAGATCCATGCTGCCCACCACGAGATGCTTTCAGAACGACCTTGAATGTGCTTTTTACCAAGTGCCTGCGTTGCACTGTGGTACAATTTTGCGTTTAAGCGTTTCTGTCTCTCCTAGTTGAATGTGGGAAAGTTGAGGAGCAGGGACTGTCTTATTCATCTCCATATCCACGGTCCTAGCTCAGGACCTGCCACAAAGTGGCCCCAGTAGAGTGGAGTTGAAATAAATGAATATTTGCAACACACAGGCAGAATTTCTGCTTTCCTTGGAGTGGGCACAGGACTGGCCCGTGAGGGCATATCTTTTATTGAAAATGAGGTTCTTAGGTTGTGCAAATGCAAAGGGTCCATTGCACACTGATGAGGTAGCTGTGGTCTCTCCAAGCCCTGCAGGTAACATGGGCTGGTAGAGCACGAAGAGACCTTAAGAGGGGGTCACGTTTGGCTCCCGCCATTTCCATATATCTCTTTTGTCTGTCCTCAAACAGTCTCTGCAACCTCCTCCTCTGTAGCAGGCAACCATTACAGTACAAGAAGCCCTGTCACAGATCCATATGGCTCTCCTGGGCTTTTAGTGCTGGTGAATCACCCCACATACATACACACACACCTGTTTGCACACCCTCACTTTCAACTTTCTGTGTATTTCCTGCCTCCAGAACCCTAGGCCATAAGGGCCCTTAGGAAAGGGAGGCAGAAGGGTCAGAGTCAGAGAAGGAGATGTGATGAGGGAAGCAGAGGTCAGAGATATGGAGAGAGATTTGAAGATGCTGTGCCACGGACTGGGAAGATGGAGGAAGGGGCCAAGGAGCCAAGTCACGCAGGGGCCCCTCTAACCACACGACATTCCCTCTGCCACTTCTTACTCGTGGCATCAGGCCTTTGGGCATTAGAGGGTAGCTCTCCTGGCCCTCCCTTTGCAGGGCAATAGTGGAAGCTTATGAATTGATCTTGGCTAACAGGAAGAATTTCGGAAAAGACAGACATGGCTAAAGGAAAGACCGAGATCAGTTTGGCAACTTGCAAGAAGGGACTGTGTTTTGATTATCTGCGAGTCACCGAGTGCATGGAACAGACCCTGAAATATTACTGAGGCTTAATATTGAGTTAAAATGATGATCACCTCCCTTGTATTTGATAGTCTACGTCTATTTATGCAACCTAAGATTACCTTAAGGAAAAAAAAAATCTATTTCACCTAATCGTGCATTTATTCAGACTTAACTTCTACCTCTTTATCAAAAGAGGTTCCTGTGAGCTGTGCCTGTCTCATCTTGTAATAATAATCATATTCTCAAAGAACACAGAGTCCTGGGTTGAATATTACATATATTAACTTCATTTAATCCACAAAACAACTCCATCGGATGAGTACCATTTTTTATCTAGGGGTGCATCCAGTCAGTCCAGCCTGAATCATGTGTCTGTTGGTTCTCTCAGCTTGGGAAGCAGATGTCTTCGGTCTCTCCCCTGCCAGACTATTTCCAAGAAGAGAACATTCCCATCTGGAAAGGCAGCACCATTAGGAGGCTGAAATACACACACAGGAGAGACAATTTTAAAACATAAATGAAATGAGGAAATGTTCATACAGAATGAGCCAGACGCTATTGGATCTGTTCTCCATTTATTCCATCACTAAATATTTACTGAGCACCTACTGGGTGCCTGACTGTTGCGTTCTGTGTGATACAAGTGTGAGTCAGATATGCATCGCTTAGTCTTACGTGGTGTCTGAGTTATTCCATGAGTGGTGTCCTGATGGCCTGGAAGAGGTAATGCAGCTTTCAAAAGTGACATTCACCCTGGAGCAAAACAGTCATGGCAAGTGGAAATGACTCTCCAGTTCCACATGGCAGGATTGTCAGGGAGAAGCTTTGTCACCCTTCTCCAGGCTGAGAGCCCAGACATCCAGAGGGGTCCTGCTTAGATTTCAATCCCAAGCGCGTTTAATTTCAGATTTGTGTGACCCTGATCAAGCTCCTTCATCAAGTTTTATACTTCATAAAAGATCCAATTCCCCAGACTCATAAAATGACTCCTTCTAAGTCAGTGTTATTTTATAAATACTTCCATTGCTCGCATAAATCACAGGCAGCTGACTTCCCAGCCATAAAACAACAGCTTGCAACATCACTATGGTACCCAATATGTATTTACTTATCAAGTTGAAGAACACATGTTTGCAAAATCAGCAACATTACAGCTCCACCAGCAATTTGCCGACACTTTCTTCCCATTGAAGGCAAAGTCTCGAGTCTCGGATGTGCCGTATTTCCGCATCCTGCCTCATTTTTGTCTTGCTACTGCAGTAATCACCAGCCCCCTCCTCCTGCCTCTGCAAACCTCCCTGAGCCCCTCATTGACCATGCCTGTGACTTCAGGCAGGTTGTTTACCTAACAGGTGCAGTTCTGGGGGCATCGATCGTCTATCTATTCTTCACCACAACTCGGGTTGCTGGCCCTGCTGGTCCTTTGGGCTCCTGACGTGGCTCAGAGATGCCCCAGACAAGCTCTAGTGGGTCAGAGCAAAAGTGTTCTATAGCCAGTCTGCAAGGAGAGTTCTTGAAAATAAACTATTCCACGTGCAAAATGTAATCTGAAATGTCTAAGAGACATGACCTGTGCTGGAGTGGAGTGGGACAAAGGCATTGTGGCTCAGCCACTGACCACTGGATAGCCTGGTCGGTGGGCGAGTGATGTCACCCATTCAGGTGTCTGCCTGTTTTACAGGTGAGGAAACTGAGGCTGTGTGAACTTGCATATATTGCCCAGATGACATGGCCAATAAATAGAGTGTCAAGAGTCTCCATCTGTCTGGCCCCATCTATTGCCAGGATCACATTCTCCAGATTCCATGCCGGGTCAGTAGATTCAGAATGTCTGAGGGTGAGTTTCAGGCATTAGGAGTATTTTTAAATCTTCCCAGTTGATTCAGATGAGCAGCCAGGGTTGCAAGGCATAGTTCCACATGTTCCTTTAATTTCATACTGGTGCGTGACCCACATCTGGTGGGACCCATGTTGTCGAGCATAAGTATCTTATTAAAAAGAAGAAGGCAGCGTAGGATCCAGGAAACAAGGCGGAGGCCAGGAAGATAGCAGCTCAAGAGCTGGGAGCCAGAAGAAGCTTGCGCAGGTCTCCCAGGGCAGAGAACCCAGAGCTTGGGAGGCGGGAGCCGGCACTGAGCAGGTCGCATACCAGCGTGGACGCGGTTCAGACTTCTTGAGCTGTTACGTAATGCTTCCCGCCTAATAGGGATGAAACCATTGGGGAAGCAAGGAGTTTTATGAGCAGTAACCGCTGGAGCCCTAATGATGGAAACAAAGGGCTCTGCATTATGGCCTGATTGGCAGGATCTCTGACGGAGATTCCCGCTGCGCCCAGGGAGGTCTCGATGCCTCTTGTACATTTTCCAGGCCTCTCGCAGGTCTGGCTCCTGGCTCTTAACCAGGACAGGCTGCATGATTTGTGGAATGAAAATGGGGAGCCCCTTGTTCAACAATTATTAAGACTGTCAAGAGGGTGACAGGAGAGCATTAAAACAAGCACAGGGCCCTTCTGAACACAGCACCGCGGCCGACCACACAGGCCGCACACCCGTGAAGCTGGCCCTGCTCTTGAGCTTACCTGAGACACCGACCTGGCCGTAGACTGCAGGTAGTAGTGGTGATCTGCACTTTCTGGATGAAGCACTTAATGAGTCTGCACGTGGCTTTACAGCTCTCTGCTTCTCCCACAACAGTCAGGAAACCACGTGTCCCAGTGGCAAGGCTACAAGATGCCAGTGTCTAGGTCCCTACATCACAACTGGGAAAGGAACCCCTTGAAAGGGGGCCACAATATTAGCTGAATCTGAGGGAGAAATTAACCCTACGCGTTAAGCCACTGACACATGGATTGGTTTGTTATCTCAGTTTAGCCCAGCCTAATTATAGGCTAAATTGAAATAACAAACCAATGATTTTAAATAGCAAAACTGCCTCGCCTTTGCCCTTAAAATGATGAAGCATGGATTGGTTTGTTATCTCAGTTTAGCCCAGCCTAATATAGGCTAAACTGAAATAACAAACCAATGATTTTAAATAGCAAAACTGCCTCGCCTTTGCCCTTAAAATGATGAGGGCAATAGGCCTATCTTCAGACTTTACTTAGGAATTAATATTTAGTGGAAGTCAGGCATTAATTATTTACTTGTTTCTGCTTATACCTTCACTATTACCTCAAGCTGTAATAGAAGAAAGATGATAACAAATAAAAATATTCATCCTTTATTCATTCATTCATTTACCTTATTCATTTATTTATTCACTCGTGCATTCAGCAAATGTTTACGAAGCTCTTACTACTCTTATGAAGCTCATTATCCTGTTATCTTTGAAGATTTTCATGCTTTGAGTTATATAAAATTTAAGCAGGGGGGGCTTCCCTGGTGGCGCAGTGGTTGAGAGTCCGCCTGCAGTTACAGGGGACGCGGGTTCATGCCCCGGTCCAGGAAGATACCACATGTGAGCCATGGCCGCTGAGCCTGCGCGTCCGGAGCCTGTGCTCCACAATGGAAGAGGCCACAACAGTGAGAGGCCCGCGTACCGCAAAAAAAAAAAAAAATTTAATCAGGAAAACTAAATGATGTTAGAATTAGCATGTTGTTCTTTTTAAAAATTTTCTTTTATTGAAGTAGATATACAATGTTGTGCTAATTTCTGCTACAGCAAAGCAATTCAGTTATACATATACATACATTCTTTTCCATTGTGGTTTACCACAGGAGGTTGAATCTAGTTCCCTGTGCTATACAGTAGGACCTTGCTGTGTATCCATTCTATATATAATAGTTTACGTCTAATATTAGCATGTTCTTAAACATTATATACTCTGCATATTTGCATATTCTGTGGTACTAATATTTGAGCCACTGTGAGAGGAATAAATACAGAAGAGATAGTATCTCTGTGCTCAGTGAACTTCACATCTACAAGAGAGAGTTCCAAAAGAGAGGCAAATTGTTTCAATTATTTGGGTATGGGATTTGAAAAGTGCCATTACTTTTAGAGACCCAGGTATAAATAACTCGAAGATGGTGTTTCTCATACTTGGCACTTTTGACATTTGGGGCTGCGTAATTCGTTGTGGTGGGCCTGTTCTATGCATCGTGGGGTGTTTAGCAGTATCCCTGGCCTCGACCCACTAGGTTCCAACATCACATACCTGCCCTGGTTGTGATGACCCCAAAATGTCTCCAGACATTCCCCAGTGTCCCCTGAGGGATAAAATCACCCTCAATTGAAAACCACTGCTCTAAGGAGAACTAGAATTGCTTTTTAAATATCTCTTAAATTGGTTAAGCAAACAAACAAAAAATACACCACAATTTCCTTTTGGTTTATTTTTCTTCAGTTTTATGGAAAAAATATTTTCACATTCGAGAATTTCAGCTACTTTGTACTAATCCAGTACTGGGGATAGAGATTCCACTTAAAAATGCTTTTTTGAAGTATTTTAGGCAAGATCAGTTAATTGAGCAGTGTTTCCTGGATCCTTTTTAAAGAGCTGCACAGACAGGAATTATAGATAAAAAGATTAAATAGAATTTTGAATAGGTTTTGAGAAAAACATTACCTCAAAATGCTGGATGAAACAAAGAAATTAGGGCAATAAAGTGAATCCTGACAGGAGGGACCCCAGTTTTACCATGTGTTACCTTCTATCTCAAAAACAGTTATTTTTCCTAACATCTGGCCCGCTGCAGCTCAAACAACAGCTCACCAGAGAAGTAGGGCAAAGGCACTGTGGAGATTGAACATTTAGCAGGTGCCACGGAAGAATTGAAATAATGATAAGGTGGTTCTGTCGCCACCATCTCTTTATCGCTATAAAAATAAACAACCTTTGAAAACAGATGGGGGACAGCCATTGCTCAACTTGTCATAACTTATTACATATTTGACTGTCAATTTGTGTTTAAAAAACCAACTAGCTCCCGGGAGGGAGAGCAAATTTGAGAGGAGAAGTCAATCACATTTCAAATCAAGCCTGTGGTAATTGCAGCTACACAGAGGCACTCCTGGCTGCTATTAAAGGAGGTGGGCAACTATCTCAAAATTGAAGGTGTTCTCACTTTTAAGAACAGAGTTGTCTTCTTATTTGAAGGTACTTACTCATCTCAAACGTGCGTTGAAAATATATACTTTGTGCCAGTTTGATTCAGTGCTTTAATAGAGAATATCCATTAGGCAACCAACCACGCTCAGCGGTCAGCATATTGCAGTGATTTATGGTGATGTCATTGGTAGCCCCCAAAGCCCAACATTTAGGAAATGGGTTGCATTCTCTTCTCATCAGTTTTTTGCCGGTACCTGTCCCTTTTTAGTTTGGTCCATCCCTTAAATATGGTGTGCTATTTGGTTAGTTAAAATGGCAACTTCCACACTAATTTTTTTTTGCGGTACGCGGGCCTCTCACTGTTGTGGCCTCTCCTGTTGCGGAGCACAGGCTCCGGATGCGCAGGCTCAGCGGCCATGGCTCACGGGCCCAGCCGCTCTGCGGCATGTGGGATCTTCCCGGACTGGGGCACGAACCCGTGTCCCCTGCATCGGCAGGCGGACTCTCAACCACTGCACCATCAGGGAAGCCCCCCACACTGTTTTTTAAATTATACAGTATTTTCTAGCTTCTATGTGAAGGTTAATCCACTTATACTCCTTTACCTGTTATCTATTGCTGTATAATGATATACACCAAAACTTAGTGCCTTAAAACAACAGCCATTTAGTTGTTCATTATTTTGCAAGTTGGGATGGGTTCAGTGGGGCAGTTCTCTTGCTGGTCCTGCCTGAGGTTGGCCATGTGGCTGCTGTCATGTAGAAGCTCAACTGGAGCTGAATGTTCCAAGATGGCCTCAACTTCCATGTCTGATGGGTATTTAGGGGTGTCAGCCAGGGAGCATCAGTTTCCAGACATGTGGCCCCTCCAGCAGGAGAGCCCAGATATCTCTAGGTGGTGGCTGCTTTCCAGGAGGACAAGCTCTTGTGAACAAGTACTTCCAAACCTCTGTTTGTATGTTTCCACGTGTCCCATTGGCCAGAGAATGTCAGACAGCTAAACACACGGTCCAGGTGGAAGGGACAATACAAAGTTATGATTTGCTGGAGGCTACTAATAGGACAGTCTTACCACCTGATAGAAAGATTATCTCTGGATTCAAGATGATTTAGGTGAGTGGAAATCAATTTGAATATTTGAAAATACCTACCAATTGTGATTAGATGTTTCTATACTTGTCTAAATTAGTGCCCTCTAGCTCTAGGGTAAAGCAACAAAATTTACTTTCTAAGTAAAACTATTTAATAAAATGTGTTTATTTTCTTCAATCTTTACTTTCTCCTTTTTCAGAGAACATTAGTTGTGACCACATGAAATAGCAAACTCAGAATGATGATGGCTTAAACAAGATGGGCTTTCACCTTTCTTTCATTTATTTCTCATTCATGTAAACAAAGCCAAAGGGAGGAATTCCAAGCTTTCCTTGAAGCTCCGTGGTCATAAGAGACTCAGGGACTCATATTTTTTGTGTCTTTCTGCTCTACCTTTCTATCATGTGGCTTTTATTTGAAGGGCCACCTCATGGTCCACAATGGCTGCTGAAGCTATAATAGTCATCGCATCTGTATCCCAGGCATCAGGAAGTGAGGCGAGAGGGTGTTACAAAAGCACACACATTCTGGATGAGGTCCCTTTAAGGAACCTTCCCAGGAGTCTCACACACTTTACTTCTAATTATATCTCATTGTCTAAACCTTAGTCGGTGGCCACAGTAGCTGGCAGAGAAGCTGGGACATCTAGCATCTCACCTAGTCAGCAATGTGGCCAGCTAAAATCAGAGTTATGTTACTAAGGAAGCAAGTAAGAATGGATGCTGGGTAGCAACTCACAGTGTGAGCCGCAGTCTCTTCAGTAAAGCAGGGTTCAAATCCTGGCTCATGGGGTGACTATATGGCCTTTTCAGTCTTTGTTTCCTCACCCGTACAAAGGGTTTAACAATATGACATACCTCCTGGAGTTACTATATGATCAAATAAGTTAGCACATGACACATGCATCACATGTTTGTATTGTTGTATCTCTACTGCCTCCCACTTGGCTGGGGCTGGGGCCACATAGGGGAACTTCCCTGTTCCAAAAGGGAGGTGGAAGGAAGAAGGGTGAACTCTTTATAGTGGATATGCCATTTTCTTACACTGTAATCCATCACCAGAGATTATAGTAACAATATTTAGTTACTGTCTTTGGGGGAAAGAATTGCCTGTACCTACAGTCAAGATCAAAGGTTGAAAACTGGTGAGCCTGGGACTAAGCCTGCCATGATCTGTTTTATTTGGCTTTCTTTGTCCCACTCAGTGATCTTCTGTATTTTACATTTGAACTAGTGTCCAGCATGTAAATATTTTGACAGTTTATATGAAAATCCAAATTCCCACCTTGTCTTGAAAAATCAAAAGGTCTGGCTTCTCCAGACTTGCATTTCAGAAATGCAGCACTTACCCTGAACTAAAAGGTAGCTGCCTCTTTGGCGGACATATACCCTCTAGTTAGCCACCACCTCTCCCAACTGTATCAAAATCACTTTACTCATGTAAGTGACCGTGTGGGCACTGGGTGGACATTTGAGCTTCTCACTCCTGCCCCAGCTCCCATGACCCCACTCTGGGAATGGGGCCAGAGAGCCGCACCCTCAGGGCCAACGTGTCTGGGCTACTGTCAAAAGAGAGGCCAAAGGTCATTGGCATCTTCATCAAAACTCACAATTATCAAGAACTTTTTAGGTCTAACACACAGCCTGACCACCAGATGAAAAGTGCAAGAGAGTCTTTGTGCTGGTAAATGACAATCCCTAGATAATTGCGGAACAGAGGGTCAGGCCCCCCAAGGAGAAATGGTGACAAAGCTGAATCTCCCAGCTTGGCCTTGGATCTAACCTGCTTTCCCCCTTCTCTCCCCACCAAAGTCAGAGTCAGAGCACCTCTTCTCTCTCCTCCGGAGTATCGGGCAGGGCTTTAAGAGTCTCCTCACCCACAGCAGGCAGCCCACCTCCTTCCCCCACCCCACCTGCTAGCAGAGTGTTTTGGAGATAAGCAGAAAAAGTTAAAGTGAATTATGAGGAGCAGCTTCTGATTGGACCCCCCCTCAAATGAAGATAAAGCAGGTCTGAAATGCTAATGTAGGTCAATGGGGAAATAAGACATTATTTACGATTCATTCCATGGGTGCCTTTTCAGGAATGCATGCACTGCAGAGTGCGGGCTGCCTCTGGATGCCTATCAGATTGGTTTGGTAACTTCTGTCAACTAATCTTTGACAGTTTCCGTATTAATTCCTGTGTACACGGAAAGATTGACAAGATCAGAGGAAGATGAGTCATGCATGCATGTGCTCAACAGAAGTTTCTAGACTTATCTAAGGGAAGAGAGGGATTGTTTCCTTATGAGATTTTAATTAATCTCTGCTTCTATAGATCCTGGGTGTGAGTCCCAGAACTAGTATGAGTTGCAGTCCATGTGGTTGGGTCCTATGAGACATTTGGCCCATCACCATCGTCACGGCAATGAGGTCCGCCCACCAGAAGTGAGTTGCAAATTGCAGCAATCAATAAAAATATCAATAAAACTTACAAAAAAATTAAAAATTAAAAAAAATTTTTAAATAAAAAACAGTAAATAAAACTTATATCTCACACTTACATTTATCACTGCCTAGGCACTGGACTTTATATTTCTTAATTTATACATACTTATTGGAGACATTATCACCTCCAAGAGGGAAAAAATTGGTGCTTGGGGGGACATTAAAAACATGAGATATTACAGTGGTTTGTGGTCCTCAAAGGGCCATCATAGATATCTATGGCAGGGGATGACAGGTAGGAAAAAAATATCTAAAAAGACTCTTGGTGTCTTATTAGATATTAGTGATCGTGAAAAAATAAAGGTTGAGAAACACTGCATTATTTCATTCAACGCCGCAATAGCCGGTTAAGGGAGATGCTCTTTTGTAAGTGAGGAAGTTGAGGCTCCACGAAGTAAAGGAATTTGCCCGAGGATATCCAGATGGTTCCTGGTGTGGCAGGATTTGAAAGTAGACAGCCCACATCCTCAGCAGTGCCTCTAACACTGGTCTGCCTGCATTTGTTCACCCGGTTCTCCTCTCGCCGTTAACAACTGTTAGGGGAGAGCTGGGTTTTGTCCACGTGTGTGGTCAGAAAGCAGTCCCAGACTGGTTGACCAGTGGGGAGTTGCACGTCCCGGGCCACTGATGTCACAGTGGCAGCGATTTTCATGTTTGTACTCTGACAGTCGTGACCATGAGATATGTCTGTATATGGTAGCAGAACTTGGCCTATAGGGTGACACACTTACTCTGGTTTGCCCAGGTCTGTCCTGGAATGCACTCAGCCCTGGGCACACTGGCTGGTTTGTCATCCCACATCTAGAACACTGATTGGGCGTTTGGAATCAGGATGCCCAGAACCCCTTCAGCCTGAAGGACTCCAACAGAAATTTAGTTTCCAATCAGTGTCAGTCCGACTAGACATACTCCACGATACTTCTGTGTCCCTCCCACCCAGCTAAACAAGTCAAGGTGCCTAGAGTCTAAGGACTTTCCTTCTGACACGGAAATAAACACGAAGGAGTGGGTTATGCTGTGCCGGATCTGTGGCCATGTTCTCTTTTAAAAGTAACCTCTGAGGCACATCCCTGAGACAGTTTAGTCACAGAGACAGACGTTTGGGTGGCCCTACCTCCTCTCATGAGTTGGATGCTTTCTGATGACGTGACATTTTGTCACATCTAAGGAGCTCACTTAGTGATGCCTGCCATCTCTGATCATATCGGTTTTTATGTTTTGCATCCCCCTGGAAAGCGTACAGTTGCTC
Source organism: Neophocaena asiaeorientalis asiaeorientalis (assembly GCF_003031525.2). Classification (NCBI taxonomy): domain Eukaryota; kingdom Metazoa; phylum Chordata; class Mammalia; order Artiodactyla; family Phocoenidae; genus Neophocaena; species Neophocaena asiaeorientalis. Next base: position 10,895,910 of record NW_020185335.1, read on the forward strand.
CGACTGGGCTGTCGAAGTGTATTCACTGCCAAATACAGACGTGAATGTCCGTGTTCATGTCTCAGTATATTACTCACTTATAGGAATATCATTTTTTAAAAAAGGAGTCTGACACTTTTGATCATGTGAAGGAAATGTTTGGGGATGAAGACAAAGAAATGTCAAGAACAGTAGAATTTTGTCAACTGTGGCACAAAGCGAGCTGTCTTTTGGGGTCTCCCACTCTTGAGGCTGGCTGACCTTACCTGGAGATTGAAAACAGCCCCTGACCTTCAGAGCTGCACTCCACTTCTCAAGGCTGTGACTATGCCTGAAATCACAAGGAAGCGGAACTTCAAACACTGGCTTCAAGGCCATGACACCAGGCAGCACATGTCTTTAATCAGAGAAACACAGCCAAGAGGAAGGGGCTACTGGCCAAGACAAAACGCTCCTAATTGTTTATCAGCCTATCACATTGGCAGCCATGTCCTTCGACAAAAGAAAATGATGGCCTGACTTGAGGCTTTCAACTAGCAGCCTGGAATTCTTTTGCTTTGGAGGGACCACTGCTAGTTCACCCAGCTCTGGGAGTGACAGAGTGATTATCATTTATGTTGACACATGGGAGAATATTGTGATGGGGAAGAAGACAGAAGTGTACTACATGGAGGACCCACACGTGTGTCTATCATATAATTATCATTTCTCTGCCATCAGGAAGCACACATAGGCACAAGATAAGCACAGATGAGAAGCCGCTGGGCTGATGGAAATAAATGAGCCCTTCTCAGAGTCCAGCACGTGGGCGTGGGCAAGGTTAAGGCATAGGGGCCATCCATAGGCCGTGGAACAACTGTCCTGGTGCCTACATGCTGAACATCAGCCCTGGACTTGGAATTGGTGTATGTCTGCTAAACCCAGGTCCAACAAGGACCTCTAGGGGGGGAAAAGAGCTCAGAGGTAGTGGGGGAGCATGCCTGGTTATGAAAAATGTCCAGGCAGTGCTGTCCAGTCTTTTCACTAATGAGTTATCCATGACTTCCGGTCACTGTGGAATAAGGCAAAGCTATGGTGAGTTGCAAGAATGCAATTCTACCCAAAGAACATTGACAGAGGACCTATTGAGTGATAGCTACCAAGCTTATAAATATGAATAGAACACAGTCTGTGTCCCCCAAGGGCAAAATTTAGGACCATGTGACCCATCACATAAAGAAGTTCTTAAAATGAAGAGGTTCCATCAATAGAGAAGTTTAGGAAATGCTACAGGTGCTGTTTTCTCTTGGAGATTCACAATATGCATTTGCTTCTTAAGGATGCTAGGAAGTTCTCCAAGAGGGAAACCTGCTCAACTGTGCTTTCTGCATATTTCCCAAATGTGTTTCTCTGATGAACCCATGGAACCAGGCAGGGTCCCTTGGAAACAATTTAGGAAATGGTGATTTAGGAGGCTTACCCCGCCATTGCAGAACCTGGAAGTATGAAAATCATGGTCCAGCCCCCAGAGGAGGAGTAGGATGAGAACAGGGTGTCGGGCCCATCAGATATACCAGGACTCGGGAATGAGCCTTGATCCTGGAGGAGTACTAGAGTACCATATGGAGAAGCAGTGGCGGCTCCAGAATGTGTGTGTGAGTGTGTGTGTGTGTGTGTGTGTGTGTGTGTGCACGCGTACGCTTGCATGCATGCACACGCATGTGTATGTGTTATCATAGATTTGTGATCTCCACAGTAGAAACCCAAATCTATAAACTAAGACTGTGGACAAGGCGGGAGGGAGAGGGTAAGGCAGGGCAACTCTGAGGTGATGGGCACCGGGGCTTCTGCCATAGCAGGTGCCGGTTTCTATGGACAACTTACTTCTGAGCTCCTTCGTCTGAGGTCATTGCCTGCACCGCCATGATAGGCTCAGAACTCAGGACAAGACAGTGATAAAAGGCACCCTCCTCAGAACTCTAACATACCAGGCGCGGCACCAAGTTAGTTAATGTATTGTCCCATCAAGTCCTTACAGTGACCATAGAGAAAAGTGTTACTAATGTCCTAACGTTATGAGGGGGCATATGGGGAAACTGAGGTTCAAGGAGGGTTGATTAACTTGCTCAAGTTCACACAGTTAGTTAAGACCTGAACCTAGATGTTACCCCAAGGTCGTTTCCTTCAATGCTGCAAACCTATTTAGATGACTTCAGCAATGCTCATTGTCTACAGAAGTGGGCCTCAGAAGTAAATCCAGGTGTGTATTCACAGCAGGGTAAAGACAAAGGCAGGGCTTAAGACCAAGTTCACTTGCTCCCTAACAATTCATTAAAATAAAAAACATCTTCTGTGTAACCTTGGGAGTATTCCAGGATAACTTTTTATCATCCCATATTATCAAATCTGTAAAAAGTAATACCAAAAAAGACATTATCAATGAATGCCCTGGTGGAAACTAAAAATTCATCACCCTGAGAGGTCTTTTTTTCCTTCCTATGAAGCCATGACACTCACAAACCATGATGGCTTCATTTTTTTTATACATTCTTTTGCTTGTTCATTTCTGACTTCAATTAAAGGCATATTAAATAGGGCACAGATTCCATCAGTCAAGCATTCATTAGACGCTAACAAAGTGCAGGGCACCAGGTCACAGGTCCTTAGCTGAGGACTGTTTCCTGTGGCATCCGTGGTGTGGAGGCCTCCTTCCAGGTCTTTGCCCACACGGAGCTCACTTAGCATGGCCCGGGGTGAGATGTGGACCTGGAATTCGCCTTTCATTTCTGACAGAGACCCCCAGGTGGGCCTGTTTTCCTAGACCAGGAAGGCAAACGAGTGTACCCTTGACACTAACGCTGACAGACTGGCAGCGGCTGCCTGGACCACTGGGCAGAGAAAGAACCCTGATTGCACAGTGCAGCTCAGTGAGCGACAGCACAGGAACCAGATGGCTTGCTGACATCGTCCGAAGGCAGGGGGCAAGGCAGTGGGCTGCACGTGCCGAGGATCTTCTATTCCGACTCTGTCCCTGAGGCCTGCCCTGGGACAGTTTCACAAAGAAACAGAGAAGGGCAAAGACACAACACAGAGTAGAAGATGTGTCTGGATGCATCTGGTTTAATGGCAACATTGGTGAAATTAAGTGAGACTATTTCACAAATTGATGAGATGAACTGAGACTACTTAACAGATGGATCTTTAGGACAGTCAGATCCGTTTGCCTGATCATTCGGACCTAATGGCTGATAATCTGATTCTGATTATGGGAAAAAATAAACCGGCTTTGATGGCTTGGGAAGCACTGTTATGAAAGGGAAAGGAACACCGGGATGGTGACTGCACTAGATGAACTCTGTGTTTCCTTTAAGCTTGAATATTTTCTGTATATGAGTATTCCTGCTGGGGACGATGGGTCTGCTGGTTCCATCTCTTACCCACTAGCTCACATGTTGTGGACTCAGAGGATTCAGAATCAGAAGATGGGGCCCTTCATTCACAGAAGAGTAAACTACAGTGAAAAATTAGAGTTGGGCACGTCACCCTGAGCCAATATGGTGGCTCTCAGTTGTCAAGACCAGCAGGTAAATGTGCCAGATTCCACTCTAGACCGTGCTTCTATTGGTGTTTACAATTATGATCCCTTTAAATTAAATTTAAATTAAATTTTAATCACAAAATAATACATGCTCCTTGTAAAAATGATCAAACCATTACAGATCGGCCACCATCTTCCCTCGTCCCTGCATCACCATTAATCCCAGTGCCCTCTCTCCTTTCCCAGGTTTAACCACCAAAGCCAGTGTGAAGTTCACCCTTATAGACCATCTTCTATCCATTTATGGACATAAACTGTACCTGAAAAATATATGCATAAAGTTTGTGGAATTTTCTGTTTGCAAATAGGTTCATAAAAATGATGTTATACTATGGATAACATTTTCCAACTTGATATTTTTCAGTTTTGGAGAGCCTTCCATGTTAGAGCACATTAGCTGTACAACCTTTTCTAAGTGCTGCAGAATATTTCACAGTGTAGGGATAACATCATTTTAGCAATTCCTGTGTTGTTGGATGGTTAGGTTCTTTCCAAATGTTTCTCAGATCCTCCGTAAACATCCCCGCCAAAACCCCTTGTCGACACGTGCAAGTGTTTCTTGAGGGTAAATGCCAAGAGAGTGAATGCATTTTTTTTTTGTACTAGTTGCTATCCAGTTGTCTTCCAAAGCACCTAATGCCAGTCGCCCTTCATATCAGCTGTGTGTGAGCGAGACCTGTATCCGACACCCTTCTCAACCTTGTTATAATCAAATAGTCCCCGTCACCCTCGTCTTTATACCATCTTCGTCTCTAAAGTGTCAGCATTGCGGCTGCGCACAGAGCATGCTCAAGTAACATCCACGCCCATTCCCTGTAACCGGAATTAACTGCAGTACCTTTCCCTTTGAGGCGCCCCTCCTTCCCCTCGGTTACACCTACTCACCCACCTGCACCGGCGACCTTTCCTGAGCCCGTGGTTAGATGAGGCTGTTCTCATCCGTATTCACATCACCCTCTCTCAATGCGCGTGAATGCTTTATTATTTTCAAACGCTCTCTCTCCTGCTTAGCGCCGACCTGCCGGACCCCAGGGAATGTGACTTTTTGGCACCTCTTTTTCCCGGACACCCAGCCCAGGGCCCCCCCACGTGGTAGGCATTCAATAAGAGATTTTAAAATGAAGGCCATTGTCACAGAGCCACATCCACAATGAAATGAAAGCCCGTGGAAATAAACAGCATATCAGGAGAAGGAAAAATTAAGCTGTCAATCTGCTGAACAGGAAAGATTTCTTTATTTCAGGTCTTTTAACGTGATGGAGGAGCGAGGGAGGGCGGAAGGAAAGCTAAAACCTAACGGAGCCAGGGAAGGGTTTTGCTTTTTTAATTTGGAAAGTGATTGACACATCACTCCACTGCCATTGCCCAGGTGCGGGGAGGGGCTTTGCCCATCGCTGTCCCCCAAGTGACCATCCCCTGCTCCTGCCCCCTCAGGGACCACGGTGATGCGGATGACAGCCTTTGACGCGGACGACCCGGCCACGGATAATGCCCTCCTGCGGTATAATATCCGTCAGCAGACGCCTGACAGGCCCTCTCCCAACATGTTCTACATCGATCCTGAGAAAGGAGACATTGTCACCGTCGTGTCACCTGCACTGCTGGACCGGGAGGTGAGCTGCAAAGCACACAACTTCTTTTTCATGAGAATTGAACATGGCTTTCACATGAGGGAAGATGTGCGGCTTCCGTCAGCGGCACTTTATATGTAGCAGCGGAAATGAGATATTTACACATGGTTGGATCGGGGAAAATCTGTCAAGGGTGATGGGCTGTTATGTGACCCCAGAAAACACACACTGGAAAAGCCATGTCCTTTGCGGTTATTTGCGTTCATTCAACTCGATGCCTGTTTCCTCACTGACCCCTCTTTTTTTTTTTTTTTAATTTTTATTGGAGTATAGTTGATTTAGTTTCAGGTGCACAGCAAAGTGAATCAGTCATACATGTACATGTATCCACTCTTTCAGATTCCTTTCCCATATAGGTCATTGCAGAGTACTGAGTAGAGTTCCCTGTGCTGTACAGCAGGTCCTTATTAGTTATCTATTTTATATATAGTGGTGTGTATGTGTCACTCCCAATCTCCCAATGTATCCCTCCCCCCTGCCCTTACCCCCTGGGAACCATACATCACCGACCACTTACTCTTGAGGCCCCAGCGACTGTGGGCTCTGCCTGCCTCGCCTGTCTGCCAGGAGGGTGGGGGAGGGAGGGGGAAGGAAGGGGGAGGGAAGTGACTGTCCCAGATCACTGACACTCTCCTCCTTGTCACAGAGTCAGGTAGCTTTGACTTACTTCTTTCTCAAACCTTCTGCTGCCTGCGCCAGTGTTTCCGCCCGAGGCTTTCTCTCCCCTCAGTCTCTGCTCTTGTCCTGCAAGACCTTCTCTATGGAACCTCACCCATCTTCCAGGTCACGTGTCACAGACAGGTGCCCCATGGACCTCAGTCAGCCCACGTGCCTGCTCTTTGGTTAGGCCCAGGGTGTTTTAAAGTTTCACGTTAGTCGCCATATCCAAATATTTTGATTTCATATTTTTTTAAATTCCAATTTCCAGCCTTTCTGAAAATCAGAAATTCTGGAAAACGGGGCCCCAGTGTGGACATGTGGACAATGGGTCGGACCACTTGTGACAGTCAGGTGGAGCTGGTAGCAGCTGTCGCACTTAGGGTGGCATGTGTTCCTGGCCCACTTACATCCCCCTACGTTTGTCTGCTGGCCCTGGCCTATTTCCCAAGTTCCAGGGCCACCCTGTCATCCCCCAACCAAGGCTTTCTCTCCCCTCAGTCTCTGCTCTTGTCCTGCAAGGCCATCTCTATGAACCTCACCCATCTTCCAGGTCACGTGTCACAGACAGGTGCCCCATGGACCTCAGTCAGCCCACGTGCCTGCTCTTTGGTTAGGCCCAGGGTGTTTTAAAGTTTCACGTTAGTCGCCATATCCAAATATTTTGATTTCATATTTTTTTAAATTCCAATTTCCAGCCTTTCTGAAAATCAGAAATTCTGGAAAACGGGGCCCCAGTGTGGACATGTGGACAATGGGTCGGACCACTTGTGACAGTCAGGTGGAGCTGGTAGCAGCTGTCGCACTTAGGGTGGCATGTGTTCCTGGCCCACTTACATCCCCCTACGTTTGTCTGCTGGCCCTGGCCTATTTCCCAAGTTCCAGGGCCACCCTGTCATCCCCCACAGGCTACCTTCCATAGGAGAACCTCTTGGCCCTTCACACAGCATGTCAACCCACTTGAGGATTCTCTGCCTCCATCACCCCCCCAGATCTGCCCCCATCCTGGGATCCCTTGTTCCCAGCAGGGCATCGTTCCATGGACGTGCCCCCTGGCAGTCACCCTTGACCTTCTGCAAGCACCATCTGCCGCAGGACGAGAGCTGGGTTTCCTTCACAGTCCTGTGCATTTCCCCCCCTGTGTCTTTGATTTAAAAACTCCCTGGGTGAGAAATGCCTTCTCCCCTCCTTTCTGTTTTCCTCGCTGTAGCTCTTCACAAGCTTCTGGGTTAGATGCGCCCCATCTAGGAAACGGTGCTCCACCGCTGAGTCTTCCACAGCCTTCTCCCTCCTCCACTCTGACTGCTCTGAGCTGCAGCCCTCGCGTGGCATTTGTCACATGCTCCTTTACACTGTCATCTGTCTCTTTAAAGAATATCCGCTTCCATTAGACTTCCCTGGCGGTCCAGCGGTTGAGACTTTGCCTTCCAATGCAGGGGGTGCAGGTTCGAACCCTGGTCGTGGAACTAAGATCCCACCTGCCGCGTGCCCCGCCCCCCGCAAAAAAAAAAAAACCCACAAGAATATCCCCTTCCTCTTGGTCTAGACCTGATGCAGTAACCGCTAGTCACATGTGGTTATTTAAATTTTAATTGACATCCTTGAATTTAAAATGTAAAAATCAATTTCTTGGTCAGACCAGCCACATCTCAACTGCTCAGGAGCCCTGTGTGGCTAGTGGCCACCGTACTGGCCAAGACAGAGACTGTTACCACCATCACAGAAAGTGCTAGTGGGCACCGCTGGCCTAGACAGTAAATTTCTTGAAAACAGATGTGATCATCGGCATGTTTGTTTGCCCACTACCTACCACAATTTCAGCACTCCTAATTATAGGTTTCTTGGCATATTGGCAAGAATGAATTGGAGATGACACTAAGATTTTACATGTGAAAAGTGGGAAACAGTAGCTGGAAATGGGAAATTATTGGAAAGAGAGGAAGAGATTGAAATTTGCATTGAAACTCTGATTGTCACTTGGAAAATGTAATCGTTTCTCGTTAAAAATAGGAAGCAGAAAAAAGAACATTTTAAGTCCATTTCCTCCATTTTGTCTCTCATTCTTTTTCCAAACCTCCCTATTTTTATGACTGCCTGACTGACGTATTATCTTCTTCAGAGGCAAGTAAGAACTTTCCATTTCTCCCTTTATTCCCCTCCCAGCACGCATGTGCGAGAACGCACACACACACACACACACACACCAGCTTTCCCATAACCTCTGATTCTCCTGAAGGCACTTGCAAATTCTTCCTACAAGAGAAAGGTGATTTCTCCATCTCAGCTTCTCTTTTTACTGGTAGAAAATGCATTGTAAGTCTCTATTTATAAACCAAAATGATAATATAGTAGATCATTCCATTTTTAAGGTTTATTTGGGGGACAGATGTATCTCAAGTTCATGTTCTTGTCATTTGGGTTTTTGTTAAGTAGCAATAAGTATATTACTATGGGAGTTGAATTAATAAGCCTTTTCAGCTACGATACATGAACAGCTCCAAAAAGGGAAAAAAGATCAACGCAATTTAACCAAAATTGGAAAATCAATGAAAATGAATGAAAAGTGATACGTTTCTGTGAGGGTTTCCAGAGTTCAGTGTTGACCCAGGCAACATGGCTACAATCTGAAGGAAAGAAACGTCCCTGAATACAGGCAGGCCTTGTCTGTTTACTAGTGCTGTGCTAAGGTTCTCTTGGGCAAGTTTGCTGAAAGGGTAAAACGTGACTTCAAGTTACTTATCTTTAAAGGGCCAGAACTTGCGCGTCAGGCTTCCCCTGAGTGTGTCCCAGTGTGCAGTGCTTTCGTCTCACCGTGCCTTTCCCAGGGCTCGTGTCCATATGGCAAGCTCCCGCAGCGGGATTATGGGATTGTTTGTTGCTATTTCTGGAGACCTTCTGAGAAGGCATCCTGTGTTAGGTGTGGTTTCAGAAGTCTGCTTCTGGGTCATCTGGGCAGAGCACTTAAAACAGATTTATGCATCATTCGTTTTTAAGAAAATGCTCCACTGGGACCCCTACAAACTTTGATATGATTTAAACCATTGTTAAGGGTGGTTACCATGTATTCACTGACAGTAACTCAAATGGCGTGTTTGCGCATTGAATGGGTGTTAACAAATAGGATGGGACTCCTCCTAGAGCCGGGGGGCCCCTGAGATTTCGCAAATGGTTTGCTCCTGTCTGGCCCCCGCCTTGTGGGAGTGGAGGTTCCGGAAGTTCAAGCGTTGACCTGAGCTCGATTGATGTAAAGTTTTCACTTTGATTTTCCATCTAGTACGTTCCCAAAGAGGACCCCGACAGGACCCCAAGAGGGAGGTGACAGAAGACCTCAGGGAGGTGGGAAGGCACTGTTTCTTTTGAACCTGCCCGTCCACCTTCCCTGCCTATCACACAGTCACTCTGTACTAAAGCTTGTCATGGAGGACAGGCAAGGACGCCAGTCAGTGCTGTTTAATGCTGCCATTTTGGTCGCTGCCCTTTCTTCTTCCCAGGACGTCCTGAGCGAGGCCAGGGGAGACAGGTGCCTTCACTGCGCTGCCCCTCCCCACGCTCTGAGGAGGAGAGGACTGTGTCAGTGTGTCCTCCCTGCATGGTCCCAGTCCTTAGCTCAGGAACATCTTTGCTGCAAGGTGAAGGGAAGGAAGGATGTCGGGGAGAGAGAGAGGCAGGCAGCGCGAAACGTATGGCCCCTCTGTGTGCTCAGGCCGCTATCTGGCCAGGTGACCTCCTTTCATTGCCCAGGGTGTCGTTGCGGCCTCTGGACCCGATTGCAGTGCAGAGCCGGGAGCGAGACCGCCCATCTCTCACCCACCCTGGGCAATGGGAACATGCTAGAAGGCAGCTCATCCACTTCATCTTCTGAGGACCCATAACTGACCCCCTCCTCTCCCTCCTAACTATGATTAGCCTCTGCCTTGGCTCCAATTCTGTGGGCCACCAGCCTTGCCCAGCAGATGCTGTCTGTCCAGTGGGCATCTCCCTGAGATGTTCCGCCTCCACTGAGCTGTGACCTTGGGGAGAACACCAGGCCAGGTGGAAAATGGTATGGTCGGTGGAAGGGATAGTGGGTCAGTCCCTGCTTTCCAGTCTGTCCAAGGTTAACTACATTGTGGCTTCCCCCAAAGCGGGTGCATTTGCAGGCGCCATGATTCAGGAGTCCTCTGGGGCAGCACAGTTGGCTGCGGGCCTCCTTTGGATAGTGGACCACCTGGGAATGTGTAGCCTGGAAAAGGGGGGCTCAGAGGAAACAGGAGGGCTGGTCTTCGGAAAGAGAGAGTGGATTTGTTCTGCTTACTCCCCTAGAGGGGAAGAGTGGAATCAACTAGGACACTGGTTCTCAAACTTTGCTGAGGAGCTTTAGAAACCTCAGTGCTGCGAACAAAGCTGGATCCGTAAAATCAGTCTCGGGGGGTGGGGGGGGGCGGGGGGTAGAACACAGGCATCAGTAGTTGAAAGAAGAACCCAGGTGATTCAGATGTGCTGTGAATTGCACGGTCTTCCTGCCTTTGGAGAGCATGTTTCAGTGTTCCTACTGACAGGAGGTGGGATCTGGGGAGAGAATCCTGGCCCCATCATTTATCTGGCTTTTGACCTAGGTGAGTGTATTCGTCTCCTAGGACTGCTGTTATGAAGTACCACAGCTGGGTGGCTTAAAACAACAGAATTTTATTCTCTCACAGCTCTGAAGGTCAGAAGTCTGAAATCAAGGTGTCAGGGGGGCCAGGCTCCTTCGGAAGGTTCTAGGGGAGAATCCTTCCTTGCCTCTTCTAGCTTCTGGTAGTTGTCAGCGGTTCTTGGCGTTGCTTGTCTTGTAGACACATCACTCCAGTCTCCAGCTCCATCTTCGCATGTCCTTCTTCTGGAGTAGTGTATCTTCATGTTTTCTTCCGTCTGTGCATGCCTGTGTCTTCCTATAAGACACCAGTCATACTGGATTAGGACCCGTCCTAAAGACCTCATCGTTGCTCGATTACATCTGCAAAGACCCTGTTTCCAAATAAGGTCACATACACAGGTGCTTGGGGTTAGGACTTCAACATTTCTTTTGCGGGGACACACTTCAATCCATAGCAGTGAGTTATTGGACCTCTCTGTGCCTTGGTTTTCACCTATAAAATGGGAATAGCAGCACCTACCTCAGGTGGGTTGTTGGTGAAGATCAGATGTGTCAAAATATGTAAAGCACATTGTCTATTCTGAATAAACACAAGCTATCATCATTATCATTATTGATTTAGTAGTAAATTTTAAGAGTAGTTAGTCAGTTCCCTGCTGTAGGATATAGTCAAACAGACTGCCCCTTGTAGGACATAACAGAAGGGATTCAGTTAACTAGTAAACGTTATATCTTTAATGTCTTTTCCAACTTTGAGACTATAGTTCTTAAAGAAAACATTTATTGAATGCCTTGGGTGTGCGATTTGTTCTGTAGGATGCCACCTGTGAGTGCCAATTTCCCACCTGGCCAGCTGTGTAACATTGGGCAAATCATTTACCTTCCCTGAGCCCATTTCCTCATCAGTAATCACTGGTAATGACATCTGCACTACCAACTGTATCGCCTTTTCGAGATGTGCACAACCCCCTCTCCTTCTGCAGATAGAAAAGCGTTGTACAGTCATTACCATTTGTCACACTTCCTATGACTGCTGATAACTCGGGCTCCAGTTCCCATCAGATGCTGCTGAGAGCTTTACGTACTGTTTCTACCCACATGTCACAGACATAAGAAGAGTCTCCCCAGATGGTGCAGGGTATGTTCACTTTATTCTGTGAGTCATGACTCTTCATTTTTGCCAATGCTGGGCTGGGTTTTACTGCAGTTCCTTGGATTCACAGCTGAGTCGTGAGAGCAGCTGCAGTGACCATGTATTGCCCTTGCCTTATCATAAGTTCGATGTTAATAGACATCAAGTTTGACTTGGAAACTTGGTGTATTTTCCATTAAGAGCTCTTCTGTTCACTTTTTCTGAAACCATTCCAGAACATACCCTTTCTAAAGAAAGAGATCTTGGATCTCTGTCCCATCTCTGTATTTCCATTGCCAAACATAGTGCCAGGTAAATAAGACACTCGGTAAAGACTTGTTGGATGGATGGACGGATGGATGGATGGATGGATGAAGGGCTGGATGGAGGGGTGGATGGATAAAGAGATGGATGGAGGGGGAGGGATGGAAGAAGGGATGGACAGAGGGATGGGTGGATGGAGGGATAGATGGATGAACAGATAGATGGAGGGATGGATAAAGACATGAATGGAGGGATGGATGACTTATGTTCCTTCAGTTTGTATCTATGAGTACATAGTTAACAGACTGTCTCAGAACTTAATGCAAGATCCACATCCTAGCATGGGTATATAAACAAAAGAAATGATTTTATTTTAGTTGAGAGCTTACTCTTGCCCTTGTGTAATCATCCAGCAATCTAATTTATTCACCTTATACGTACCCTGTGTGAGGAACTGCACTAGGCTCTAAGAATACCTTGGTGAATTGGGTGGTCACAAGGATCTGGGCCTCTTGCTTAAATGGGGAAATGTTTGGACAAAATAAGGACCATATCCTACTAAACGAAATCGGGTTCATTGGGGGCACTGTTTTATTCTTTTGTATAACCATACTCAGCCCCTCATTCTGATAGCTCTGTCTATGTTTTTAAACTATGTCTGGCTGCACTACAAAGTAAAATCAGATAGAGGTCCGTAACATTTGATAAATGGTTTATTTAGTCGATCATCTTGGCTGCTAGACTGAAATTCATCAGCTGAAATCTGCCAGCTTTTCTGAACATAGCCAGAGCAATTTGCAACTAATCAAAGTAGCTAATGGTCATTTTGGGGGGTTTGTTTTCTTTTTCTTGCTTGCTTTTTTCTTGCAAATGTAAACAGTCTCCAAATGAGGCCCTTAAAATGCAGTGTTAACATTTCCATTGTAAAAGTATCATTAGTCTTTTTAAGGAGTTTGAGCTGAGCACTTTTCTTTGTTTGAATTCTCCTTTATCTTTTTTTTTAACATCTTTATTGGAGTATAATTGTTTTACAGTGTTGTGGTGGGAATCATATTAGGCATCGTGGCCTCTGCCAATATTGCTAGGATCACAGGCAACATATTTAAACTGTCAGGAAAGAATGTTTTTAAGGGTGTATTAAGGTAAATCTTGTCAAAACTTCCCCACTTGAAATGATAAGCATTCTCATTGCTTCAAGCCACATGGCCATGGCAGTGGCTTTCCTTGTCAGGTACATGTGCTGCTTACCTTTCCTTTCATCGGTTCCAGCAGGCAGCTTAATAGATATAGTGTGGTGTGTGTTTCTGTGTTTTCAAGACAGCCATGGGAAATGAAATTTTTTTTGACCTTTGCAAAGAACAGCTGTAGAAATGACTGTTGAAATTCAATGAACAGCATCTCTATTTATGGACCTCAAAAGTAGGAACCAAGATTAAATTCCTTTAGATATTTGCTCCCCTGTGTCTTACAAACCGTTTTGCAGACTTCTTTTACTCCATGGAAGACTCCTTGGGTTCTAATTCTTGTTTTCTGTCTCCTTGAGCTCTGGATTTCTGCGATGGGGAAGGATGGAAAACTCCATTCTTACCTCTTCTTGGTGCTCGATTATCTAATACACGGGGTAGTGTATGTTGTACTTCCACTGGACATCTACGGTGTGAACAATTACAGCATCGATTTTTTCACCCAGGCATTAAGTCAGGGCCATAACCCTCGTAGGACCACCATACCCATTTTCCACAGGGGCAGCCAAGTTCCCGAGGGCTGACGTGACCTTCCTGATTCACATGCTGGAAATCCATGTGAGAATTGGACTTGACCCCCAAACTTCTGCTTTGTCTACTCCCCGCAGGCTGCTGAGAGAAAAGCACAGACCATATTGAGGGGAAAATCTGGATGCCTAAAGGACAACCTTATAGTTCATAAAACTTCTTCAGAGATTTCTTTGTTCTTTGCTCTGAGCCTCTTCACACGGTTGAAAAGTTTTACTCGGTTTCCCTCAGTTCTCCAGTTAGAAAGGCCGTGGGGTGTAATGGCTCAGAACACGGGCCTGGGAATTTTAGAGCCCTGAGGAGGAATCCTGGCTCTGTATCTTGTTAGCTGTGTGACCTTGGACAAGTCACTTCACCTCTCTGAGCTTCAGTTTCTTCACCTCTAAAATGGTGCTTATAACGTGACCTATAGGGTAGACAGAATATGCCCCTCAAGACGTCCTCATCCTAATCCCCAGAGCCTGTGGGTATGTTAGGTTACAGGGCAAAAGGAACTTCACAGATGTGATTAAGTTAAGAATACTGAGATGCAGAGATTATCCTGGGTCTTCTATTTGGACCTGATATAATCACAAGTGTCCCTATAGGGGGGGAAGTAGGAAGGTCAGAGTCAGAGAGAGATTTAAAGATGCTGTGCTACTGGCTTTGAAGATAGAGGAAGGGGTCACCATCCAAGAGATGTAGGCAGCTTCCAGAAACCGGAATAGACAAGGAAACAAGTTCAGAGAACTTCCAGAAGGAACGCAGCCCTGCCAACACCTTGATGTTACCCGGTGAGACCCACTTTGGATTTCTGATCTCCAAAACTATAAGATAATAAACCTATTTTGTCTTCAAGTCACTAAGCTATGCAAGATGTTACAGCAGCCATAGGAAACTGATACAACCTGCTTTGCATGGTTTGGAAGAGCGAAGGTGATGACATGTGAAGTACATCAGCTTTGGCACGTAGAAAGCTCTCAACCAATAGTAGCCATTGTTACCAGTAATAAAATAATGATGAGACTTGAGGATGACACAGATGTGTTCTATCCAGGGGTGAAGTCCGCTTGGCCAGACCGTTATCAGGCCTATCAGTTAATAGCTCGGGGCCTGTCTGGAAGGTTGAGTGTCTGCCATCCAACCCAAGCAGCCCGCTTGAGTCAGTGCAAGGAAATACCAGTGTTGCCTGCAGGAGGTGGCTTCCATTAGCTCTCACTAAGGGCACAGGAGAACCTGTTGCTTCTGCTTTAGTTCTGTGCCTTACAGAGTCTGCACCGGAGTGTGGATTTTGCATCCTCTGGAGAGCTGTAATCACAGGTGCTGGATATATGTTGATGAGACTAGGCACATCCTCATTAATTAGGCAAAGGGTATAAGGTGAGTGCTTTCTTCATTCAGGCAAATGCTACAGTGTTGGGGTGCTAGGAGTCCATGAACAATGCCCTTCCTTCTTTCTCCTCCCAAATTAGAACCCCCCAAGGAACAAGACACAGGACAACTGGAGACCAAGCTGTAGGCTCAGTTACCAATGAAGCTGATCGACAATGAGAGCCATGAGTCTGTGGCCAAGGAAACTTGCTGATACTTTATGCTTGAATTAGAGACTTGGCCCCCCTGAGTCACAGGCAGAGTGGGACAACCAGAGGCTACACCCACCTGCGTGGAGCCCACCCGAGGAATCCTCTCCCAGGCAGAGAGGCAAAGCCTGGGGCAGAGAGAGATGGCGGGGAGGAAGAAAGAGAGACACAGAGGGAGAGCCAGCTGGGGAGATGCCACTCTCACAGCCCAGTATCTCCATCCACTTCCCTGGGGTGGAGTGAGGGCAGGAGGATGCAGCAGGACAGCCTTGGCCCATAAGCTACCTTCGTGCAAGATAGGGAGAAGGACCTGTTCCTCTGAATGGACGCAGGGCACAGGGGAAGGGCCCAGAGTGCCCACCAGCTCAAGTCCTTCCACAGAGAAACCAGAGGATGGAAAAATGGAGCATGGCCCTTGGTTCTTCTCTTCTGAGGGCTCTCTGGGCGGGAGGATTTTAGAGGGGTTTCTTGAACCCAGCGCAGAGCAGATTTCCTGTTAAAGAGACAGAAAAGGGCAGACACCATCAAAAAGCACTCAGCGTACCGAATGTCCCCACAGGCAGAGGGGGCAGTGAAGGCTTTGCTGGCCACTTCTTTTTCTGTGCGGGGTAGAAAATGGAGCAGGACGTTTATGACCTGGACTCAGCGTTTTCCGCTCTGGCAAGATGGGAGCCAGCCCTGGAGCTGGGTCCACCCTGAGTAACTGGCTGGTGTGGCTTCGGGCCAGATATAACAGCTTCATCCTCTCCACCAGACACCCAGCCAGAGCTCAGCATGACAGCAGCTGGTGTTAGAGCAGATAACGAGATTACCTGGCCTCCCAGGGTGACCAGCGCAGCCGCTTCAAAGAATGTCCTTCTTAAATAACATTTGTTTATAGTGGTTTTTTAAAAATAGGGAATATATTCATACAAGCCAGCAGTTAGTATCCTGCCGAATAAGTCCCATGGTGACATGTGAATGTAGTTATTATAAAGAAAAATCAGCCTCAAGTAAAGCATCAAAATGTCCAACTTTAAAATCTCCCTTCTCTGTAAAAAATCCCTGTAATTTTTCCTGGAGGCAGGGCCCTAATCTGAGGTCTGTGGATAGAATCTAGGGGGGTGCATGAACGTGAATGAGAAAAATACTTCATATTTATTTTCATTAACTACTAGCTACAATTTGTATCTTTTTCCTTTGGGAGCGTAGGTAAACCAGTACAGCGCTGGCTGTTTCGGCAACTCTTGATAACCAAAGTCACAGATATTTTCATATCCCATCACAGTGGATGGAGATATATCCAAAATATTTCCCCTGCAATTTTTCTTTACTTCTTTGAAATTAATGTAATAATTAGATTTAACACTCAATCTTTTTACTGATGAGCTGATAAAGAAGCACATGTACCATCAAGTTGTTTTCCTTCTATTTTGATAACTGTGTTTAAATATAATTGTCTTCCTTTGTTATCCTATGCATTTATTTTATGTGTTTAAAAACATATTCTGAGAAGGTGTCCACAAGCTTAATCAGGCCCCTAAAGGTGTCCATGGCACAAAATGTCTAAGACTCCAGCTTGGAGGAACTGAGTGGAAGCTACATCTCCCTTGTTTAACACTCCCTCTTCCCTCTGGGAGAGCCCACGTGTGTTGGGTTCATTCTCCTGCCCTCCATCTCACTAAACAGAGACATTCTTGATGGCCACTCTGTGCCTTCCTTGTGACTGGCTGTCACAGAGCCCAAGCATAATGGGTCCCTAGGGATGCTTTGTTAAGTGACCTATCAGTGATTCTCTGAATTGATAGAAAAGGAAACTTATCAGGTTGTAAATTTTAAACCTTGGGCTTGTGTGGCCCCCAAATGAATCCATTGATTCAGTCCAACAGTTGGTTCTAGGGAAGGAATAACATCCTGGATGTTAGTTTGGCGTGGTACTTTGCTTGGTTGGCAGATCTTGTAGCCAAGGAGAGAGGTAGCCGTGGTCTACACAGTTAAAAGTGAAATATAGCTCTAAGTTCACATGCCCACTCTGAAGGCTATCAGTGGCTTTCTGGAGTGCTGTGTTGGGAAGGATTCTGAGTCACATTTGGTTTCTCCAGTAGTTGATTAGTAATGTCTTCCCTGAGAGAGGAAGGTAGGAGTGGGGACGCTCTTGCCATGTCATTTGTCATCTGTGACATGGACGGATAGAAGAGGAAAACATGGGGTTATTGAATCTTTGATCGAGGTGGTCAGTGTTTATTGAGTTCATCTCCTCTCCAGCAAACTCTCCAGCATACTGGCATGACAGAAATAAATAAGTCATAGATACAGACTTTGAGATGCTCGGCCAAATTCGTGTCTCAAATACAACGAGAGTTATGATACAGTACCTACATGCTTACTGCTACAACACAGGGCCCTGCCAAGAGCAAGGAAGAAGGAATTCTATGACCGCTTGAAGAAGATGAGAGCTATCCTGCTGGCCACATTAGCCACTAAAATCTTTCACCTCCCCCAGTATTCAAATTTTGATCATCCAAACAACATCTTCCAGACTACTGCCTTCTACATTCAGAAGCAGCACAATGATTCTCTGTCTGAGCATGGGTGCCGAGAGGATCTGACAACAACAGTGCCTCCAGAAAAGAGAAATACTACTTCAGCGAAATGATAGTATCTAGAAAAATGCCGTCTGTACCAGGGACCTGCTTGGCTGTTGGCCCTACTCGGTTCTAGATAACAGGTCAAGGGAAAACCTTTAGCCACCCGTAAGTGCTCGCCAGCCTTCCATTTATCAACCTTATGGGTTTGTCTGTAGTGAAGGGGAGCCAGGATGTAGAGACATGGGGGGGGGAAGGGAAAGAAGAAAGGAGAGGGTGAGCATCGTCACCCAACTGTGGCACCATCTCTGTCTTCGCCTCTTACTGTCATGCAAAGAGGAGAAAACATGATTCCCTAATCCCAACCTCTGACCTTAGACTTGAACTTAGTTGTCCCTGTCTCTGGGGAAATTTAAGTCAAATACATTTGAAGCCAATGGTATTTTCAAAGCAGTCTTCATTAGAAAGACTAAGTCCTTTAAAGGGGTTTAGATGCAGTATTAACTAGTTCATACTCTTAATCCCATTCTTAACAGTAGAATAATGATATTTGGTTGCTTCTTTGGAAGGGAATTAGAGAACAACAAAAAAAAAGTTTTTCCAAAGACAACTGGAATGCTTAACTGAGCTAGACTGTTGGTATCAAAAGCCACCCTGCCTGTTGGCATAGCTCTCTGAATTGCCTAATCCTGTTTAATGGTGCATGCTCAAACATCCTCGTTTTTAAATAAAAATTGACCAAGAGTCTTATCACTTAATTTAAAAATAACTTTTGCTTAGTAAATGTAGAGTCTTCTGAATCAGAGCAATAATTTCCTTCTAGTGTCCCTGGTTCAACAACTTACTCACTGGGGCTCTGAAGGGGAGAGTGAGGAGATGGAATGGAAAATTGGGGATAAACCGTGCATCCCCCACCCCTGCTAATGCAATATGGTGGTGGCATCGACCCTCTGACTCTTGGGTTAGATAACGTGGCAGTGCCCTATGCTCACCACTGTCAGCGTAGGACTGTCAGTGGACTGTCATCCCTGCAGCTGTCAGCCTGGAGACTTCTCTTCTGGGGGAGTTCATGCTCAAGGAGCAGCCATCAACCCTTGAGAGACAAGAGTTATGGTTGATAAATATCCCCTCCTCACCCTTTGAGTAGGACAGCTCTGAGACGTGTTCTACCCAGTCTCCTGATAACCCCGCAGGATTGAACCCCAACTGCCCACAGTGATAACCTGCTCATTACCGCCCCATATATTGGGTTTTTTCTCATTTTCTGTCTCACTTCTCCTATTCACTCACTTGTGCTTCTTGGGATCACCTCCTGAATAAGCTGTTTGCACCCAAATCTTTGTCTTAGGGTCTGCTTCTGGGAGAACAAAATGAAATCAGAGAGCCAGCTTGATCCATCCTTCCCTACTGGTCTCTATATTTAAGATGTCATGCAACAGATACAGGTGCCATGTAGGACTGAGGTGTGTCGACTGAAGAAAAACGCACAACCTAAAAGTTGAGAGTTAATGTTTTATTTGGCAGACATTCTTAGGACTTCAAGCGTGGGAGACAGGACTCTCAGATAGCTCTGAGGGACTGCTCTGAAGAGGTGGGGCGGGGTGGGGGGAGCCAGGATATACAGGAGTTTTTGCAGCAAAGACCAGGTAGTCAGAACATCTAAAGGTTATTGTTAATTAAAGAAAACCAGACATCTCAAGTTAATAAAATTAGTGCTTTTCTATGTATGGGAAGATGCAGAGTCTGGGCTCATTGATATCATTCCTTTGATACGCACCTCAGCTATCTGGACCAGTATCCTCTGTGTTCTCATCCTGAGTCTCCTCAGGGTGCACTGTCTTGTCGGGGTGGCTGCAGCAGCTGACGGCTAGATGGCTGGCATCCTGTTTCCATCCCGAGATCCCGCAGGGCTCACCTTCGGGGGGCGGCTGTAATGTGGTGGCTTGATGGCTGCAACATCCTTTGTTTACTGATACGGCAGGCAGCATTCCTGGTTCACAGGTGTGAAGACCCTACTGATCTGTGTGCATTTGTACTTTGCTATGCTGCCAGTGGGTGCATGGAGTTACGGGCTATGCAGCGTGTGTATATGTGAGCATAGCTGTGTGCACAGGTGGGTGTACACTTGTCTGTGTGGGATGTGTGTAGCATGCACACATCGCAAAAGCCCTCTGTCCTCCCTTCTGTGACCCCTACTGGAAGCTGAGATTCCAGAACCCCTCCACGCAACCCTCTTCTCCTCCACCCCTCAGGGCCTTCCTTCTCCGAAGGCCTTCACCCTCCTAGCCTGGGCTTTCAAAGATGTGAGAGCTGATGCCCACCTGCAGGGTGCTCACACAGTGTAGCAGGGAGACAGGCGTGGAGATGATTGTTTATAGCACAGTGATATGTAGGACCAGGGACATGCATGGCCAGAGAAGTAGCTTTGTCTCAGAGGACTGGGGAAGATGGCCACGAATGGGATGACTTGACCTGGGGGTTCAGAGCAGCGATCTGCAAACTTTATCTATGGGAGGCAACATGGTAAACTTTATCTATGGGAGGCAACATGGTCTCTGTTGCAATTACTCAACTTTGCCATTGTAGCACAAAAGTAGCTACAGACAGCACAGCATAAACAGATGAGCATGGCTGTGTTCCAGTAAAACTTTATTGACAAAAGCAAGTGGTGGGCCACATTTGGCCCATGGGCCGTAGTTTGCTGACTCCTGACTTAGTAAGAAGAAGGTTTCTGCGAAGAGAGGGAGGAAGACTGTTACTGGCAGAGGGAAGAAAACATAAAGGCAAAGAGTAAGACATCAGAGGAAATGAAACAAGTTATCAAAGAGTCCTTATTTGGCAATAAAGAGTCATACTAATAACAGAACTAACTTTTATTGAAGATTCAGTATGAGCCATTCATTGGGCTGAATACTTTCCATGAATTCTCATTTCATTCTTACACTCTCTGAGTTTGGGGGACTGTTATTTTCTTCACGATACACATGAGGTTGCTAAGCTCGAAGGTTGGTAACTTCCCCAGGATCACGCAGCTGGTAGGTGGCAAGGTGACAGGAACCTGGTCAGAATAATGGAAGCCTGGTATGATTCTGTGGGCATGTCTCCTTCATGTCTATCATTAACTCAACTTTACAGGATTTTTTTATATGTTTTTGCTTCGTTTTACAGTGGGATTGGATTTGTCAGCTCAGTCCAGTAAGCCCTCTGAACGGACGGCTGAGATGTAGCTGACGGGTTTCTCCTGGGGCTATTTTGTGAGAAAGAAAAGAAAAAGAGTGAGATACTTAAATTCTTCAAGGATATTGGTTTCGAATAGATAAAGTGGAGAACATTTTTTATTCATATTAGAGGTGGTAGTTGGATGTGTGTGATTTTTTTGCTTTCTGAGATGGAGAGAGAACACAGCACAGATCTCAGAATGTGAAATATGAATTTAAATGACATTTTGAGGAAACTGATAAACACACCGTTGCACAATTGGACTGAACTTGCCTGGGAAAATCTTTTGCAGCCCATAAATGGTATAGTACAATTTGAAATTACAGAGATAAGTGGACGAAGTCTAATGGAATATTAAAAATACACAACACGCCAATGAGAGAATAACTTTCTTTGGCAAAAGTTTCCACTTCTCAAAATGTTATCAGGAAATTAGAGGTACCTTGACAGATGAAGTAATCCTTGGAATAAGGAATTTTAAGAGAAGGATCACAGTAGTTGAGAAATCCTTTCCGGAATTCTTCCATGGAGAGGATGAGACCGAGAGGCATGAGGCTAGAAGCTGATGTCCTCACCACCAGTGTTTCATTTCCCACATGTGCTTGGGATGCTTGTCTGCCTACTTAAAGACAGAACCACACATTCTGTGTTTTCAACAAACTGTCCAGATGATGTCAACGCACACAAACATTGAGAACCGCTGATCAAATCCAGCGGGCTTTTAAACCCTGATCCTGGAAAATCAGCTAAATCCAGAAAGTATTTCACAGATGGGCAAAAACATGGGAAGAAAGAAAAGCCCAGATCTCTTTCGGTTGAACCTCATGTTAAGCTCCAGGATTATGCTTGCCAAACAATTCACCAATTGTCTTTGAGCCTCTGATGCCTGCTAGCACCACAGGAAATGGACTTTGAAACAAAGTAAGTTGGGTTGGATTTACTTTTTTTCCCCAAGTTGCAAAGCATCAAGCAAAGATCAACGGTCAGGTCTGAATATGACCCAAATCCCATAGCCTGTCACTCAGCCCCTGCCCCCAGGATGCCCAGTGGAAAGGGTGACAGCAGAGGACTTGAAATGCTGCCTGCTCCAAAGTATCGGGTCCCCTTTATCTGAAAAATTTCTCCAAAAGGTACAAGACAAATTTCTTTTATATCTGGTTCAGAGGCAAAGATCAGGGTTTTGCCAGCCCTTCTCCAGTCTCCAAATAATTGATGAAGACTAAGATTAAAAGTAGGGAAGTAGGGCTTCCCTGGTGGCACAGTGGTTGAGAGTCCGCCTGCCAGTGCAGGGGGCGCGGGTTCGTGCCCCAGTCTGGGAGGATCCCACATGCCGCGGAGTGGCTGGGCCTGTGAGACATGGCCGCTGAGCCTGCGCGTCCGGAGAAGGGTGGAAATATAAGAGAATGTTTGGGGCCAAAAGTTACCCCATATACCCAATAGGAAGCATTTTGGAGTGTAAAAATGTGTCAAGAGAAGCTGAAAGCATCGATGTTAGAATGAAATTATCCTGTGTGCTATGTAGGAATACAGCCTGGGCTTAGAGACAATTCCTAATACAGCCAACATTTATCATGCTTTTACTATGTGGCAGACATAGTTCCGTATATTTATTTACATGCTTTTAATAATGCTCACCACCACCCTATGCAGTGGATGTCATTATCGCTTTCCCTACCCGGTGCAATAGTGTCCCCTAAAAATTCATGACCCTCAGAACCTTGGAATGGACCTTATCTGGAAATAGGGTCTTTGCAAATGTATTAGATGAGGTCATGTTGGATTAGGGTAGGACTGAAATCCAGTGACTGGTGGCATCCTTAAAGAAATGAGAGACACACAGAAGATGCTGGAAGAATGCCATCTGAAGATGGAGGCAGAGACTAGAGTCATGGCCACAAGGAAGAACTGGGTCACCAGCAAACCACCAGAAGCTGGGAGAGAGGCCTGGAACAGAACCTCCCTCAGAACCTCCAGAAGGAACTAACCTTGCCGACACCTTGATTTTGGACTTTCGACCTTCAGAGCTATGAGAGAATACATGTCTGTTGTTTAAGTCACCCAGTTTGAGGTGCTTTGTTATAGCTGCCCTAGGATACTCATACACCCCCAGTTGGACATGTAGAAATGTGGGCTGAGAGAGGTCTTCTCCTGCCCAGGCTCACGCAGCCCTTCTGGGTCAGCTGGGGAGGGCTTCAAGCAAGTCATTTCACATTTCTCAGCTCTGTTTTCAGAAGAGTTAATATATTTTTACATGAGGACTCATACGTCGTCTGGATGGTTGGATTGGATTACCTTTAAGGATTCTCTGAACCAAAGATACCAAACTTTGAGCCTCTTCGATTAGATTCTAGAAGCTTTGAAACAACCCCTACAAAGTTCATTTACACGGCATTTTCCATTTAAGCATTGCTCTTTTCTCTGCAGTAACTTCAGAGTCACTGCTGTTTTATGGACTTAGGAAGAGTTAACAAGCAGTAATAAACAGGCGGGACTGGTTCTTATTTCAAATGTCTGCATGTGTTTGGTCTTTTCAGTGACACAATTGAAGATGAGTTCTGTAATCAGGAGAGGAACCTTACACTGTATTGTAATTTCCCTTGACGGAAGCTAGAAAAAGATAACAGTTTAGATTCACAGGGGTGAATGACTAGAAAATTACCCCAACTGTCAAAGTTTTCAGTGTTAAAAAGCAATGCAAATTTTCTCAAATACTTAGAATTTCTTAGATGTCAAAACAGAGATATTACCAAAATATAAAAACTGGGGCTTTATATGCAGGTTAAAAAAAAAAAACCTCATTCTTTTTCCAAAAGCCACAATATTTTGTTGAGTGAATGAAGGAGTGAAAAACACACCAAGCCAAGCATTCATTTTGTTTAGAAATAAATTAATAACTTACGTTTTATAATGTATTCACATACTCTAGCATTAAAAAGTTGTGTGTATATATGTGTATGTATGTGTGTGTGTGTGTGTGTGTGTGTGTATATATATATATACACACACATGCGCTAGGAAAAATAAAAGAAATGAAAAGCTGCCATATGTGGGTGTAACATTATCTTGTTATGTTCTTTGTATTAGATGAGTTGCTTCTATTTTCTATTCCAACCCAGAAATTTAATTCAAAACTTGCTCCTAGTGGTTTATTCTAAAACTTGGTGTTTGAAGACCCCATCCAGGAGTATGTGGCGAGTTGTTATCTTTGCCATGAAAACGTGTAACAGCTATCCTCAGATAGCTCTTGTCACGTGTTGACTCAGCGGGGTGGGTAGAAACTTTCCTCCAAGTATTTTGCACTGTCAGAAGATTTTCTTTGCGGTGCTAAAGAATGAAAAGTGAAAACAATCTGACACCGAGACTGGAGAGCGTTGCTCTGTTGAGGTCCTTTTATTCTCAGAGTCAGGAGAAGTCTCTGTAATTTGGATCTTGAGCCAGACTTGCATGACATTTCTCCTTGTGAATACTCCACTAATTTCTAGCCCATAAAAATCATGCCAGCACCACAGTGAGCTTATGTGTGAGGCAGAATCAAGAAGCCAAGGATCTGGCTTTATTTCACATTTTCAAAATGAAACTAAGCTTTGCAGAAAGCAGTTTGTGGGGAACAGTTCTTTACAGTGCAACGAGTTATGGGTTATCTCAAAGGAGCGTCATCTTATTCTAGATATGGGATTTTAATGTGAGAGCTGGCTTACTCGTGTTGGGGGGGCATCTATCTGAATTGTTCTCCCTCTTATTTATAAAGGCAGATAATTTTTATGGATCAGTAGATAATTCTTGAGCACCAACTCTCTTCCAGGTACAGAATTTGGAAATGAGTGTATAGTGGTAAATAAGCCAGCTGCAGCCCCATCATCACAGAATTTATAACTCAGCAGAGAAGACATTAAATAAAAAATGCAAATGCTCTGAGTGTTACCTGGGGCAAGTTTGGGAGTATACACTAGATGGATCTTCACCTAGCTGGGGAAATCAAGGAAGGCTTCCTGGAGGAAGTGGCACTTATTTTGAGACTTGAAGGTTGTTAGCCAGGAAAGGAGGTAAAGGAAGTGGTAGGGATTGGCACAAAAATATTACTGATAAAGGGACCAGTGAATTTATATTGCTGGCATATTTAAAGAATTGAAAGAAGTCTAGATACATTGGCTGTCATGTTTTCCTGGATGAGTGTATAGTAATTCTGGCAAAGGTAAAAGTGAAGTGAATTCCTAGAATCTCTTACTGACTCCAGAAAAACTCTTTAGAGTCATTGGCTGTGACCAGATCTTTCACTCGGTACAATCAGTTCTAGCATAAGAAGATGCTCAAGAGGATGGCTCTGAGAGGGTCCTGGGAGAGTAGGCCATATTCAACCTGAGAACCCCTCCAGGACAGTTAAGGAATGTGGAATGGCCAAAAGAGGCTCATTAACAGATTGTCAGTCTAAAAGCAAATTAGTGTGTTAGTCAGGGCTAGACTAGGTTATGCTGCAGTAACAAGTCAACCCTAATAGTTTAGTAGACATAACACAACACAGGTTCTTTCTTGCTCAAGCTACTTGTCCATCATGGACCTGCTGGGAAGCTCTGCTCCACATAGTTACCAAGGGACCCAGGCTGACAGAGGCTCTGACAACTTGTCCTGCGTGGAGCCCGTGACCTCCTTTGCGGCTGTGGCAGAGGAGGAAAGAGCCGAGGTATTGAACACCAGCTATTAAATGCTTCAGCCTGGAAGTGACACTTCCCATGGGCTAAAAGGAATCACATGGCCCAAGAAAGCTGAAAGGGGGTGAGCATCCTGGTGGATCACCAGGAAGTTACTATCCTTGTTGCAGCTGGAGTCCGGGAAACAAGGCAAACTGGTTGAGAGGCTGGAAGACGGATCCAGAGGGCAAAATGCAAAGGAGAGAAAGAATTGCTGAGAGTCTGAAATAAGCTGATTAGGAACAAAGCAATGTATGAATGGAGGAAATGGGCAGTGTGGTGACTTTCTTTTAGCATTAATAATAATAACAGTCAGATTGTCAGTTGTACTCACTAAATGCTAGCATTGGGCTTTACACAGACTGTCTCGTTTAATTTTCACATCAACCTTCTAGGTGTCAACTTAAAAAATGCACAACGTGAAAGTGGCAAGTTAAGTTTTATTTGGGGCAAAATGAGCACTGCAGCCCAGGAGACAGCATCCCAGATAGCTCTGAGACACTGCTCCAAAGAGGCAGGGGGGAAGGTCAGTATATATGTGATTTTGGCGAAGAGGGAATACATGCAATCAAGCACATTTTTATTTTATTTTATTTTATTTTATTTTATTTTATTTTTTACAGAAGCTTCTGCTAGTCTCGTGCAGGTTACTGCTAGTCACAAGGGACAGACATCTCCATGAAGGATTTTAGTGCTTTTCTAGATACGAGGAGATACAAAAATTGAGCTTATAAAATTGGCTCCTGAAAATATCTAACTATTTGAAGACGTGTTCTGCCAGTTTTTCCCAGAGCACAGAGTGCCTCATCTCTGCTCTCCACCCTGAGCTCCTTTCAGGGGGTGTTGCAAGTCGGCAGCTGCAGCAGCAGGTCTTACTCCTTGTAGAGGTAGATGGCAAGTGCCAATGGAAAATGCCAATTTGTAGTTGACACAGGGTAGGTGCAGCTGACTTCCATTTTACAAATGAGGAAACTGAGCCCTGGTGAAGTGACTAACCCCACACCTCAAGTTAGTAATATTGGAGTTAGCATTCATCGATCCCAGTTGCAGCATTGATCCCACTTCTCAGAGCCAGTAAACTTTACCATTGCCCTTAAGCCTGTCAAATCTGGAGGAATGGAGAGTGGAGTCTGAAAGAAATTGGACACATTGGAAATCTGAGGTCATTTAGTTAGGTTAGAAGACAGTTTCTGCATAGAGATGGAGAGAAATGCCTGGAGTGTTGTCTCAGCCAAGCAGGATGACTTCGGAGGGTATGATCAGGAACGTGGGTTTCTCGGGCCCAACAGTAGAGCCCAGTAATAACCAAGGGCCTTTATGGGGTGGTTTGTGACATGTGGCCTCAAAGCAGCCCCCAGCTTGGAGCCTCTAGAAGAACTGTGGAGTGGCCTCAGTAATATTCCAGATACATAGAAAGAACCAATACTTCAAAAACCTAACACTTCTGTGAAAATGAATTTCGTATCATATTTTTATATTCTTCATTTGAAGGAATCTCAGTGAGTTAATAGAGAGAGAAAATTAGCTACTTTATAATACCTTGAATATTAGACTAATCCAGTTACAAGTTTATAGACCCTTTGATCAGGAGCCAGAGAAGTTGTCTAGGAAATGAATTAAAACCATTTCTAAAATGTCTGAAAAGAGCTGTTTAAAGAAACCTCTTTTACTGAATTTAAAATAGTCTAGGCAAGAGACAATGGGGACTGAGAGCAGAGGTGGTGTGAGAGGAGAAAGGAGGGACCCCAATACAAGAAACATTGCAGAGGTACAACCCTCCAAATTCGAGTGGCAGGGGAACAGAAGTAACTAAAGATGCATGAGCGATTTAGCACTTCGGGAGTTTATTGGAGCTAGGACAGAGGAAGTCTTGCAAATGGTCAGAAAGGAGATATGAGTCCTCAGCCGACAATGTTGACTTTGAAAGACACATGAAAAGAATTTAGGTGAGAACAGACAGCGAGCAATAGCAAATAAAGGTCTGAAGTTCAGGAAAAGAGACAGGGTCTGGGGGCTTAGGCTTGGATACCTTCAAGATATCAACATTATCCAAAGGTGAAATCGAAGGAACTGACAATGTCAGGTCCTGGCACGGATGCAGAACAACCGGGATTCTTGAATATTGCTGATAGGAGCGTACATTGGATCACATTGGAAGTGTGTTGCGATACGTTCCAAAATCCAAATATCTGCATACCTTATAATGTAGCAATTTATCTCTGTAGACTGCCCCCAAGAGCATTAAAAAGCTTATATCCACCAAAGACACACAAGAATAGTTTCAGCAGTGTTTTGTATAATGTCCCCAAATTGGAAACTATAGAAATGTCCACTAATGGTAGAAAGTTAGGTAGGTAAGTAGACAGACAGATAGGTAGATAAAGTGAAGTAGGCAGTAGTGAAAAGAATGGACTGCTCTACGCACAACATGGGTGACACCTATGGGCTCAATATTGAGTAAAAGAAGCCAGACACAAAAGAGTATATTGTGAATGATTCCATTTCTATGAAGTTCAAGAATAGGTACAACAGATCCATGGCAACAGAGGTCAGAATAGTGACTACCTTGGAGGGATGGCAGTTAGAGAGCCTGCTGGGTTGGAGAATGTCCTATCTCTTTATCTGGGTGTTGGTCACACACAGATGTTTACTGAAGTGGGCTAAAGGGTCTGGCCTGTGGGAAATGCTTGGGCTGTGTTTGGTCTTGGAGACCATGAATGATGTGTTTAAGAAAAGATAATCCATGTCTAGATGTCATCACAAGCGTGCGCTCTATGATGGCATTAGAGCCATGTTCTTGCCTGCATATAATTTTGCCAAAGTGTCTGCCATTTGATTGCCAGTTTTGATTACGGCTTCCCAGTCTGTAAAATTGTTCTGGAAGGGTTTAATGGAATGCTCGCAGGAATGAGGTATTATCAACTTTAGAGCCAGAATGGGGCCTGGCTCCCTCTGCAGCTGACTGGGCAGAGCCCGGAGGATGCTGATGGGCACTGGCTAGAGAAAAGCATGGGGTCTGCCATGTGACTCTGCACAGCTCAGGGTCTTCATCCAAGAGAGAAAAGTCCCTCAAAAGGAGAGCAATGGGCTGCCCCAGAGTGCCTCTCCTTAGGTTTCAACCAATGTCTCCCAAATGCCAACTTTTAAAGTTTCACCTTCATAATTTTTGCCATATCTGTTTAATACCTGTTCTAACATTTACTTCCTATGCTTTATAACAAACACACTTGCATTTATTCAATAAACATGTCCAAGTAGGAAATACCATATCACCATTGGGCCACTTTAATGGAAAACCAGTATTTTTCTGCCACATATTACATTTAAATTATTACCTGTACCACCTCATAACTCTGAGTAATTATCTCTCACTCCTTTGGGTCCCTTCTGGCTTTAAGGCTTTATAGTTTAAATTATAAAGTAATCATCCCCCATGTGTGACTTGGGAAGTCTTTCAAGAGAGAGGGTACTCTTTGCTCTCTGAAGTTAAAAACAAAGCAAAAGTGGAAAAACCAATAATCTAAAAATAAAACACCTGAATTCTCGTGCTAGTATTAGTATTAATAGCCAGGAACCCTCTGCAGGGTTCTTAACTTCAGGGTGTCAACAACATCAATAAAATTCGGGGTGAAGACAGCTCTCTCCAGGCTCTCCTGAGAGAATTGGATGACAATACTGCCGAAACCCCTTGTCAGGCGTAAAGGGATGTAAAAGTTTCACAGATACTGACGCAGTCATTGGCTGGTGCAGCTGGATATTAGAGAAATCAATCTAAATTGTGTGTGGAGTGGCCAGCCACCTACCGAAGAGAAAGTGACGGGGTGATTCTTACAGCTGTTGATTTTTCCATGGGTGCCAGCTAGCTTCAGAGTCAGATGGGCCTGGTTAATGTTGCTTCTGCCTCTGACCTTGAGCTGACCGACCATGAGAAAGAAATTCAACCTCTTGGCTCTTCAACATCCTCACCTATAGTCTGGGGATCATAATTCCATTCTGGGAGATTGCTGAAACAGCAGAGAGGCTGGGCTCAGAAAGTGTTGTTATTTTTCAAGTGATTTTCTCAGAGTGAGCAGCCCACGTGCACCCAGCTCCCTGCCCTCTGGGTGCTGCCCACTCGGGGAGGCGACTCCCTGGCCTGCCCTGTTAGCCGCCCCTCCGTTGCAGCCTCCACGTTTTTATCGCATCTTCACGGAGAGGCCATAATGGTTGCTTCACATCCATTTTAATGGATCACGTCAAAATGGGTCCTGCCATTTTTTTAATGTCATCTATTATTTACCTGCTGGAGCATACACTTCCATCTTATGTCAGTTCACGGTACGGACTGTCAGAAGTTAAGATGAGTGTATGTAATAAAGCACATTGGGGAAGAAAGTTCCACGGCATAATATGCAACTACAGAGTTTCCAATGTGAATAATTCAGCCGGTGCCAACGAGGCCTGGCCTCTGTTTTACACTTGAAGCTGGTAATACTTCAATTTTTCAAGTGTAACCATTTTTGAGTTACAGGAACACAAAAATGGTCTGTGGCCAATAAGTGTCTAGTTTTATACTGCTCAATAAATGAAAATTAAAAAGCACAGCCAAGTAGCTGAGCACACTGGCTTCTAAACCGCCGTGGAGTCGCTTATCATCAGCAGGTGGGTGGCACTTGACTTCCCAACCACTGTCCCTGTCAGGATCTGACCTCCTCCGAATTCAGGTGGTGACCAGGGTGTCAGGCTGGCCTGGAGTCCAGCCTCGGAGCCATGCATTCTTTGGGGACTTCCCATGGAGGCCATCTGCCCTCACCTGTAGGTTCAACCCAACTCAACCCTGACAACTGAAATAATTTTTTTTCAACACTTCACAACTCAGCCCCAAAACTAGCCACCCCGTGACTGTTCTCAGCGTGATCCCTGCCAGCAGCACCAAGCCCCTTTCACACTCACCTTAGCAGGTGCTGGTTCGCTCTGCCTAGAACTTTCTTCATTTCCGTCCTCACCTGGCTAACTTATAATTGCCCTTCAAATTCTAGCTGAAAAGTCACTTTCCCAAGGAAGCCCTTCCTGACCCCCTGACTCCCCCACACGTTATACCCTCCACTAATGCCCTGATCATAGGTGCTTCTCCTCAATGCACCTGGCCCTGCCGCTTCTAAATAAACACACCCACATGTAATGAGCACGGGATCTGTGTTTGTCGTATTCGCCCAGTAGCTCCAGCACCTAGCAGTGTCCTGGCACGTCCGCAGTAGGTGCTGGCGGATGAGTAGCTGAATACATGGGTGGAGGGAAGGCAGGTTGGCTGGTTGGCTGTCTTGCTTGAACATCAAACGCCACTCTTTGAGCCTGACAGCTGAATCCTCTTCAGACTTCCTAAACTCAGTCACCTGTCTCATCATACACCCCGCTCTTTCCATTTTCCTTTAGCAGAGACTCGGATCCCACCCCAGAATCCATTGTAGGGCCTGCACTGTGCCGACAAATGCTTCCCTCACCGGTACTACCTGCCACACATATGCATTCACCTTGGGCTCATCCACTCCCCACCGCTGAGTTGGATATACTCCAGGGACACCCGCTTACCCTGTGGTCGACCCTTGACGGCCATTGCCTTCTGGGTCCAGGCTGTCTTCTGAGGGCCCCTCCCTGGCAGCTGGCTGGGGCTCCTTCTAGCCCCCTTGCCTCCACCCGATTGGCATATCCAGTCGTGTATCCCACATCCTGTCCATTTTCCCCCAGCCTGCTGCATTGCTCCAGAGGCACAAAGAACATTGGGAGAAAGAGGCCAGAGCGACAACAAACCCCATTCCAGTACTCGAGTCTTACACCATACAAGTCCTAGCAGCATCCACCATTCCTGGAAGATGACACAGCCAGAGCCTGAACCAAGGCCCTGGAATGTAGGTCACTGTCTCTGCCCCAGCCCAAAGGGAAAGCCTCCTGTACTTCTGAAGTCACCAGTGTAATTGGCACCTTCCACCCAACCTCCTCAGATCACAGCGCTTAATCACTTACCAGACAGTCCGCCCACAGGAACTGGGTATTATTTCAGTTGTAGAAATTAATGAAATGGAGACCAAAGTGTTGAAATGTCACCACATTTGTCATGACCTTACCATTCAGCAGATTTGTTTTCATAGAGATTCTTGTGGATTTGCATTATGTGCTGTTAAGAGAGTGAATGATGCATTATTAGCAGAATAAATCAGCATGCAATATGCATGAGTAATATATTCATACCAGGCCCAGTGAGGGAGCAGATACGAATTCAGTTTGTTTATACAGAAATAGATTTAAAGATGTGTAACCACATTGTATGAGTCCTTTACAATTACAGAAGCAGAAAGTTCAGACATGACTTACAACCATAGTGAGCAGACCAAAGAGGCACGGGGTTTGTGCCTCCATTTTACTCCATTTTACTGCAAGGAGTTGGTAAAGCCCTCAGCCCTCTGAGCATCCTTCCTTCATCTTTAAATGGGGGACATAACA
The DNA here is from genome assembly GCF_003031525.2 of Neophocaena asiaeorientalis asiaeorientalis. Lineage (NCBI taxonomy): Eukaryota > Metazoa > Chordata > Mammalia > Artiodactyla > Phocoenidae > Neophocaena > Neophocaena asiaeorientalis. Next base: position 10,928,041 of record NW_020185335.1, read on the forward strand.
CTAACCTTGCCAAGCCATGAAGCCCAGAGAAGGGGTTGTCGATGGCGGGGTTTAGTGAGCTCCACATCACACATGAGCAAGACATGGTGAAGCCAGTAGACCAAGGTTTTTCTCTTCGTAGATTCTTGCTGTGTCACCTTGGACAAAATTTTATTTTTACTCTATATATTCACATTATTCTCCATCCCCTTTCTCCTGATATTTCAACCCCAAACCAGAGGCAAACAGTGACAACAGACACATGTCTAGCATCTTACAGCTGGAAGAGTGCTAATTCTTTTCATCCCTGCAGCATCCCTGTGAGGTGGTACTATTTGATGCCTATTTTACAGGTACAGCTCAGAGAGGCTAGGTAATTAAACCAAGGTCACAGAGCCTTTACGTGGTAGCAGTAGAACTCGGGTCAGAGCCATCAGGAAGCTTAACCACTGACTCCTTCACCTTCCCCAGCCCCAGCCAGCTCAAGTTTCTCCTTTACTTTAACACTTTGTCCCAGTTCTGGGAGCAGGGAAACTTCTGTGGTAGTCCCAATTATTATCTCAAAGCAGACAAACAGAGTGGGAATTTGGTGGAGGCAAAGGAAATTTTCTCAATCGCCATAACTGTAGTACAGGAGGAAAAATTTGAGAATCGTCAGTGATTTTTTTTTTTTTTTAACTTCATCTACCCATTGCATTAGAGAGATGACTCTGGTCAACCTGAGTCTGTTTCTCGTGTGTAAAATTGGGATAACAATACCCCTGAGAGGACCTGGGAGCAGATGTGAGACAACACCCAGCAGAGGGCTTGGCACGCATGAGCACCCCCACAGACTCTCGCTCCTATTACTGTCTCTGTTATCATTGGGGTGACAGTGGCATTTGCCAACTTAAATACCTTTGAGGTCACAGGCATCAGTATTAGACTGTAACATGGAAACAAATCTATATTTTCTCACTAATAGTTTAATATTAATTTAAGTATCAAAACTTCAAACAGTATGAGAACCAGAAGAAATCTTCAGGGCTCCCCTTGCGTGGGTTGGGTGATTTACCCAAGGGCACACAGGGAGTTTATTGGGAGCGCCGGGGCTAGACTCTACAGGTTCCAACAGAGCCTTTAATTAAAAGCATACATGATGAGCCACAAGCGTGCTCCCCACCACACACATACACATATTTAGTTCCGTTTACATATTCCAAACTCACACAAACTCTTTAATGATCCTCCTAACAGCTGTGATAACTAAACATTTTCAGTTTAATAACAGTTTCATGCATGCCTTCTCCCTTAAATCTACAACCCCTGCTGCTGTTCCAAAAGGAATACTATAACTGACTCTTTGCCGTAATAAAGATGGGGAAATTGGGGTAGATCACATTTTAAAGGGGGAAGTGTATTTAGAGAGATTTTAAATTGCAAAATTAAAAATGCGAAGGTGAAATATTTTTCCCATTAATGTCTTCTCCTTCGGGAAATGTCTCCTATTGCAGCCGGGCTGTCTGAATGGGCTTGTTACCCTTCTGTGGGGCTTAGAGTAAAACATCAGCTCCTGTGAGGCTCGTTCTCAAGGTGATGCAAAAATAAAAGCCTCTGATGGGCTCTTCTAAGAGCCCTTTGTGATAGCACTTACATTCACACATATATGGCATAAATTTTGTTTCAGAAGGGATTTACTGCTGTAAATATCAGATCACCTGTTTCTAGATATTGTAACTGGTACTTAGCTATAATTGCATCTAACACTATTAAGAAATGCTACTCAGTGAAAGAAATTTACTATGCTGGATGTGCTACTTTTTTATCCTTATTTCTGAATAGTCCATTTATGGTTCAGCTTTGGTTTTAGTCAAGATAGAGACTGATCAAAGTGAGTTTCTCCAGGTTTCTTTTGTTATTCATTATGGCTGAGGAATCGTGGCTGTGTGACTGTTGAACTAGCAGTAGTCACCTTGAGAAATGTCCCAAGAGTGGTCATGCTCAGTTACTAACAGGGTAGTTATGGTTCAATTGCTTGGCCCACCAGACTGAAATACAGTGGATTCATTTTAGGGAATATGAAAATCTCAGATTAGAAGAAAAGATAGAGGTCATTCCACCAGAGCCCCCTCCCCATGAATCCCTCTGCCTTTCTTTGAATATTGCATGTCTAGGCAAGCTTGCTGCTTTGAGAAGTTCAACTCTATGGTTGGACATCTCTGAAGTTAAAGAGGTAGCATAGTATTAATGGCTGGGACTTTAGACTGTAGAGGCCAGTGTACATGGATTTGAATCCTAGCTCTGTCACTTACAAGCCACTCTTGCAGTATGTACTAAAATGATCAATAGGCATTGCCTTTTACCCAGCAAATCCTACTTTGGAAAGCCATCCTAAAAATAGAAGACCTCAGTTCTTGAAGATAGATATACAAGGCTATTGTTGAAGCACTGTTTTCTCCAGACACAAAAAGTAAAAGGTTAAATGTACGCTGTATTACATCCATCCTAAGAAATATGAATTGGCTTAAAAAAATAACTTTAATATCTCTGACTTAGTGGCCCAGAGCAGTGTATATAGCTTGAGAAGAGAAATGTACATGCCATTTTTTGTAAAAAGAAATCACAATAAGTCCTTGTATATGTTTTTGTAGGATTCTGTAAGGATAGTGAAAGGCATGCGTGATATGTACTAGTGTTATCTTTGAGTAGGGTAAATGGATATGGATATTTAAAAAAAAACCAAACATGGGGCTTCCCTGGTGGCACAGTGGTTGAGAGTCCACCTGCTGATGCAGGGGACACGGGTTCGTGCCCTGGTCCGGGAGGATCCCACATGCTGTGGAGTGGCTGGGCCCGTAAGCCATGGCCGCTGAGCTTGCGCGTCCGGAGCCTGTGTTCCGCAACGGGAGAGGACACAACAGTGAGAGGCCCGTGTACTGCAAAAAAAAACAAAAACAAATAAAACAAAAACCAAACATGTAAATCAACTGTACTTCAATAATAATAATAATAGTGAAACTTATTTGCCTTGGTGAAAAATAAATAATTAATTAAATAAAAATTCAAAGTCTAAAAAATTCAAAAACAAGCAAAAGGGAAAATTACTCATGACATAATGCTCCAGATGAAAATTTTATCTATAAAGTGACCACATATGAGGAAAAAGAAGAATATGCATGCTGAAAAAAGATTAAAAGGAATCTCAATAAGTGAAGCATTTATTCAGTTAGGTGATTATGGAATTGTGGCTAATGTTTTTCTTAGATTTCTTTTATTTTAATATTGCGTTTATAATAAGATAACATTTCTAAAATCACTTACAAAGAGAAAGTTGAAAATTCAGTCCTAGCTAAGGAGGGGAGCAAAGAGCTGGTGAAGACCATTTTAAAGGGGGGGCAAGAAAGAGTCCAGTGGCCTCCCTAGAGCTGCCAGCAGGGGGCGTTTGATACAGATGTTGAGTGGCCATGACGAGTGTTCTCTGAACACTGTCATCTGTCCTCCATCCACCCCATAGCTCTGCCTACTTGCTCCTGCTGGCCTGTGAAGAGGTTCATATATTTGAAGTGAGCATTTTGGGGGTGTTCGGTTTGGCGCTATTCATGATAATTTGTAATAGGTTAAATCCTTTCAGTTAAAGCATAGGACAGGGAAGCTCTCAGTTGAGAACTGTCACCAAATTGAGTCTCTGTAGGACTCCATTGCTGGAATTCTGTGGAGTCACCATCAAGCTGACCTCGTGCTGAGTTTTATGGTTCTCGTATTGGGCACTTTCTTAAACATTTGGATGACATTTCCAGCTTCAGTGTCTGAAGTCGCTTTGTCATCCTCGAATGAGGACCTCAGAATAAAGAGCCAACCTTGAGCTTTGTGTCCCGGCTGAGCTGCGATTCTCCTTGAGGACCCTGATGCTATGCGACCCCCAGTGTGATCTGCGGGAAGTCAGTGATGAGCTGTCAGGATGCACGTTCTTTGTCAGCCTACTTCTCCTACCACCCGACGCCCGCCTTCCACTTCAGCCACTCCTGCGACCCACCTCACAGCAGTCTCCTTTAGTCGGACCATGTTCCTGACTAGATGCAGAGAGCTGCAGAGTGAACAAAGGGTCATTCGTCTTCCCAAATAGACCAGAAGCTTTACATTCACACATCGCTGTAACCCACCGTTGTCTCCACAGCACCGTGCATGATACCTGGCAGCCAGAGGGGCTTCACAACGGCTGGTTGGTCATCCACGGGAATATCCGAGCTGGCTGGGACCTCAGCAGTCCTCTTCCTCTCTCCTTGGCAGGAGAGGGCCAGTTCCATTACGCCCCGTGAAACTCTCTGGTATGTGTAAGGAGCCACGAGCTGTGCCCACCACCCTACACACGGAATTGCAGCAGCGCCCAGGGAAGAGCCCACAGCCTTACCTGCCCCTGAGCAGCGTGGCTGGTTAGTTGCCAGGCCTTCGGCCACCAGCTGTTTCTACCACAAAGCCCGCGGCGACAGAGCTTTCCACAAGGGAAGCTGACTGCAGTTGCGCGTGTGCAAGAGGAGTGGGCATGGCTACAAGGATCCGCATCTTCTATTCCGCCTGCTCACAGGACTCTCTCCCGAAGTTGGCTCTCATTTGGGAAGAGAGCAGAAGACTCGCTCTGCCCCAACCCTCCCTTATGCCGAAAGCCCAGCAGGTGGCAGCAGTGGGTGTCGTGCTGGAGAAGGGCAGGCGAAGGTCATCTCCCCTCGATGTGACATCCCACTTCATGCCTGTGTTTACTGCACTTAAACGTGCTCAGAAGAGCACTGCAGCGCTGCTCCCCGCCTTATGGCTGAGCTGCAGATAAACACTGATTCCAGGGGCGAACCTTTTTCATGGGACACGCCCCCCAGGGACAAGATTGGAGGCTCCTTTACCTCCTCCCGCCTGGATGGCAGGTGCCTGCCTGAAGCCAACAGAGAGAATGTCGGGCTTTTTGCTTGGTGTTTCTAGATAAAGTTGGCAGGTTTTTCAGCATTCGTAACAACTTATGGGCATCGAGAAAAACGCCCCAAGGTGAGGAGGTGGTAGAAGGTGGGGCACACTATTTCCTCAGCTGGGGAAGCTGTGAGGATTGAAGTATTACTCAGTTAAAAAAGAAAAGTAGTGTACTTACTTTTTTACTTTTTGTTTTTTCTGTTGTTGTTGTTGTACGTGGGCCTCTCACTGTTGTGGCCTCTCCCGTTGCGGAGCACAGGCTCCGGACGCGCAGGCTCAGTGGCCATGGCTCATGGGCCCAGCCGCTCTGCGGCACATGGGATCCTCCCGGACCGGACCGGGGCACGAACCCACGTCCCCTGCATCAGCAGGCGGACCCCCAACCACTGCGCCACCAGGGAAGCCCTGTACTTACTTTTTTATCAAGGTACAATTCACATAACATAAAATTAATCACTTTAAAATGAACAATTCAGTGGCATTTAGTGCATTGACAGTGTCGTGCAGCCACCACCTCTCTCTAGTTCCAGAATCTTCCCATCACCCCAAAAGGAAACCTAGACCTATTAAACAGTTGCTCCCCTCCCATCCCCCAGCCCCTGGTAACCATTCACCTACTTTCTGTCTCTATGGATGTGCCTATATTGGACAGTTCATATCAGTAGAATCACACCATATGTAGTTTTTTGTGACTGGCTTCTTTCCCTGAGCATAATGTCTTCAAGGTTCACACGTGAAGTAGCATGAATCAGTACTGCGTTCCTTTTTATGGCTGAGTAATATTCCCTTGTACAGATGGGCCACATTTTGTGTGTCCATTCATCCACTGTTCAGGCTGTATCTGCCTTTTGAGTATTGTAAATAGTGTTGCTGGGAACATGTGTATGCATATAGCTGAATTATTTAAATATGAATTAGCAAATACATATATATACCCAACTGGCTCGTCAAATCCATGATTTTATCAGTAACGATTGAGGGTTTCCTCTTCACACAAATTTGTTACAGCATAAATGTCAATGTGAAGGATGACACTGTAGGACAATGGGAAGAAAGTGATGGCTCCAGTGGAATACAGATGCGCTCAAGGCTCTTAAGTTAACCATGTTTGCAGAACCCCTTTTGCCATCTAAGATACAGACCGGGATATCGCTGGGGTCATTATTCAGTCCGCCAGGAGCACTGAGGCCTAAAGGCCCATTAGGAATTAGCTGGGAGACCAGAGGGGGAAGGGTACTCTGGGCAGCGGCACAGCACATACAAAGTCCCCAAGTCAGGAAGGAGGCTGGCCCCTGCGGGGGCAAGAGAAAGGGGAGGCTGGAAAGAGCCACCATGATCACACTGGCTAGTGTGAGCGCTTGGGTCAGTGTCCAAAGGGCAGTGAGAAGCCACTAAAGAATTTCGGGAAAGGGAGTGATAGGTCTGGTTGCATTGCAGAAGTCACCCTAACCACATGGCAGGTGGGAGAAGTAGAGAGAGGGAAGAGCAGATTCCGGAAGAAAAGTGAGGAAGCTGTTGAGAGTTCTGGTGAGGAGTGGCCGCGGTGGAGAGGAGTGGCTAACAGCAGGGACCAAAAGAAGTGGGCAGACTAAAAAGTATTAGGGAGCTGTGGCTGACGTTAGAGCAGCTTTGCTACTTCATCTGTTCATTCAGTCATTCTACAAACACTTATTGAGCCCTTAGAATGTGGTATTGTGCATGGTGCTAAGAACATAATGCTGATCTGTCTCCGTAATCCTGGACAAGTTCATTAACATCTAGGCCGCAGTTTTCCCAGCCACACGATGGAGATATGGTAGTGTCCATCTCTTAAGAGTGCTGTGAGGATTAAACGAGTGAGTGCACACAAAGAGTTTAGGACAGCGCTTGGCACAGAAGAAGTGTTTGGAGCAGCTCACAATAGAAATAACCCTTCAAGCTTTGGCTCAGCTCTCTTTAGAATGGTCAGTGAAAGGAATTCACCCAGGAAAACGTTTGATTGAATACCCATGAACAGCCATGGATCTCTTTGGCATTATGAATCAAGAAATCCATTCCATAAATATCTTTTGAGTATATGCTATGAGCCAAAACTATGCCAGTTGCTATGCAGGGAAAAAGTGAGCAAAAACTAAACGTGTGTTGTTTCCATGTAGCTTACAGTGTAGTAGGAAAGACCTACTAGTAGTCAAATAAAGATACCAACCAAGGTAACGTGTTAAAAGCGTCATGGTTCCCAGAGAGTCTATAGTAGGGTGGATTGACCTGACAAGGAAGTCATGGGAGGCCTTCTTGTGGAAGTGATATGTGGGGTGAATCAAGAAGATGAGGTGGTGTTAACCAAGCAAGAAGGGGTAGAAGGAACATTCCAGGAAGAGAGAGAAAGTACGAGCAAAGGCCCTGTGGCCAGTGTGAGCATGGTGAGTATTAAAGATTGAAGTAAGGCCCATGGGATGGAGCATGGAGAGGAACAGCCTGGGTGCAGGTGAGCCTGGCAAGCTCGGCAGGGACTAGGCTCTGAGAGACTTGTGGGCCATGTTTTGTCTTTATCCTAATGGAAATGGAAACCCTTTAAATAATGTAAGTGGTAATGAGACATTCGGGGATGTATTTTGGAAATATCACTCTGGTTTGAGTGTTAAGAAGAGACAAGAGGTAAGCAAAACGCCAACTAGCAGACTATTATGTTGGCCCAAACAGGAGATGTGTGCTGGTCTGGTGGTGGAGACGAGGAAGGGTACAATCCTGAGGGCGGTCTAGGGGAAAAAACAGCAGCACTTGTGTCAGATTGACTGTCACAGGTACAGAAGGGACAGATGGCAAGGATGACACCAGCAATTCTTGACTGCGGCGAGTAGAATTTGAGATGGGGAGGAGGGAGTGGAGGTGGCTCATATCAGAGTGAACTCATGATCTCAGTAAAGCGAAGCGTGGCTTGTTTGCTGAGAAAAAAAAGGGTACTGAGGAAAAATGTGGATCTTAAGGGCATGCAGACACTTTGGAATGGCAGCTGTGGGGACTGTAGTAACAAGGATGACTTGCAGAAGTGATGACTTAATTGAAATCAAATTAAAATACAGGAAAACCATAGATTTAGAGTAGGCATTTCATCTGATGTGTCTCAGAAGGCCCAGCAGTATGCTCTATCTACATAGCAGGTACGTGGTTAGTGTTTGCTGAGCAACTAGACGAAACCGAATTTCATGTGACCTTCTCAAGCCACCTGTGGCAATAAATTGGCTCATCTGTACCAGTCAATTTGTCCTGCTTTCTTTCAGTAGCATTCCCTGTGTAGCACTTTAGGCTACAAACCAAAGGGTAGAATATGCTTCATTTGGTTTAAGTATTTTATTTGAACGTTTTCCTTATCAGCGAGACCTGAATATATAATGTGTTAGAAACTGAATTCGGTAGATAAACAGTTGTTTAATTCTTAGGAATCGGAATATGAATGACATCGGGTGAAATGAAAAGAACATTTACGCACACCCTGCCTAACCTAAATAAGGTTTAGGTTATGACTGCAGGACTTTTCAGAACCTTTGTAATTCTAAGGCAAAAGCTCCTTAGGCATTATTAATTCTTTGGGGGAAATGAGTTGCAAATAATAAGTACATCTAACTATCACCTGATATAGTAGCATTCTTGGGGGAAAAATGTCTATAGTAGATTGATTGCCTTGAATTTTTACAATATCAAATTTTAGCCCTTTGGAAGGGATTTTACTGCAAAATTCTACCTTGGGAACATTTGATCAGACCATTATACTATTCTTCCCAGGTTTTCCACCGTATTTCTAAAAGAATACTCTTTTATACCATAACTATGTTCGAGATTGTACCTATTTCTCTATTGCCTTCCTAGGAATTTAATTTTGTTGTCTAAATGGGGAAAGTCTGTTTCCTTTCCCAGTGTTGGCCCAAATAATAAATGTTGATGTTACTGTGCTATAAAAATACGTCCTCTGTAAGTTGCTTTGCTTGTCATTAAGATGTCAACTCAACAAGTTGAACACGCACCATGTTTTTGTCAGACACTTGCAGCATTCTTAAAAAATACCTGCTGTGTCTATATTCAGAAGGCTGTAATGGAAATATGCCAAGTGGCTCAGGAGAAAACCGTTTATAAAGACTAGGAGGGACTGGGGAGCTTTGCCTCTTGTTGCTTGTATCGTGCACGATGGATTTGTTTCTGGGTAACTTTAGGTTCTTTCTTTCCAGATTTATTTCAGTTTGCACAGTTTCCCAGGTATTAGTCATCAATGTCGCCCAAAGCGTTTACACTCTACTCATCTCCAGGGACAATCAGAATCTCGAGATTGAGATGACCAGTAAAGACAGACCAACAACTTGCTGATCTAGTGGAGGAAAAAAATACAGCTTCAACTGAAAGGACTTTTATGAGATTTCACCCAGGCAGTTGAGTCCAAATTTATAGTCAAGCTATAGAGAGAAACTTGAGAGAATAATTTAAAGAAGGAATGCAATCCTCAGACAATAGGATGTCCTTGTGGGTGGGTAGCAGAAAATGTGGTGGTTCCATAGAGGAAGAGTGTAGAGTGGTCGGTCAGTGTCAGCTGAGCACCATCATGGGATTATTTTATCAGTGATTTGGATTTCGGTACAGAAAGAAAGGCATAGTTATCACATCAGCAGATGAGGCGAGGTTAGAAGGGTTACTTGTCCAGTTAGAACATATAATGTGTTTTCAAGACATATTAAACTAGAATGATCCACGTGCAAGTATTTCCAGGTTGGGTAACTGGAACTGGAGCTGCTGGTTGAAGGGTATATAGAATTGTTTTAAATTATATTAGATGATGACTAATTGCCCATCACAAGTATCATGCCAGCTTAACATTTCCACTAACAGGGCACACACGTGAACCCATATAAACAGTCCTCTATGCTGAGGACTTTTCAGAACCTTTATTATACCAAGGTATATTATAAACCTTCAAGGGAGGCATCTGGTATACAAAGTGTTTCCCAAACTTTATTTTTCAAGGAAATACTACTAATACCTTGAGGATCTATTATCCTTAGAATGCAGTTTGGGAAATGATAGTCCAGATGAAAGTGAAAGGCTTGGCTCTCTACAAGAAGCAAAAGCTGAAGAATTGAAAGAGAAAATCTGCTAGGGGAGAAGACACAGAGGCGAGCCTGCGAGCCATGTTTTTAAAAGTTCACAAAGAGTAATCATGATAATCCTAGCTGTTATTTTCAGGGCACTTTCTATGCCTCAGGTACTCACTTTGTCCTCACGAGAGCTCCACGCAGGAGAGGTACTGTAATTATTTCCATTTTATAGGTGATGAAATTGCTACATAGAGGCAAAGTCATTTGCCCAAAGTCACGCAGACAGACTAAAATTGCTTTCTCTGTGTGCGCCCTGAGAGGGATGGGGTGCACAGAAAAAGGTTTCAGCTCAACATTTGAAAGAGGGCTCAGGCAGTCAAAAACTGTCCATCAACTATTAGGAACACCAAAGAGAGAATGTTTGCATGATGTGGGCATCGTCCATACAATTCCCTGATATTCCATCCATGGTTCATCTCTCCTTCTGCAACTCATTCTTTGACCTTAGATACAATTCTCCTGGCTCTGAGTCTTTCTGATATGTAGGCGGCTTATCCTGGACAAGACCTACTTAAAAATATTTTGTGTTGTTGTCAAACCAGGACAGCAGTTTGTTCGGTAAAGGTGGCTGTGGAGACCACTGTGAATGCTGATACTGCCTTGGCTTCCTCTTGACATCTCCTGGCTGAGGTCTTTATTGTCATTCCCGCTCATTCCCCAGTGCATACGCCAGTCCCATCTCAGGCTGTAAGCCCAGCCATCAGCTCCAGCCTCTGGCCCGTGTTAGTGTCCAGTGACCAAGGATGATGGGAATAAGTCCAGATACATCTAGCCCATCTGCCTGTTGAATATTATTAGGAAGGTGCCAACATGCTTCCTTAGACATCTTTTCAATGTTTTTATTGTGGTAAAATACACATAACAAAGAGTTAACCATCTTAACCATTTTTGAGTGTACAGTTCGGTGGTATTGAAGACATTCATCATGTTGTGAATCCATCTCCGCCATCTATCTCCAGAACTCTTCTCATCTTGTAAAACTGAAAGTCTGTACCCATTAAACAATCACTCCTCATTCCCCTCTCCCTCCAGCCCCTGGCAGTCATTTTACTTTCTGCCTCTGTGATTTTGATTACTGTAAGCACTTCATATAAGTGGAATCATACAGCATGTGTCTTTTTGTGAGTGGTTTCTTTCACTCAGGATGATGTCCTCAAGGTTTATCCGTGTTGCAGATTCTGCATATTGCAGAATTCTCTTCCCATTTAAGGCTGAATAATAGTCCATTGTATGTATAGACCACAGTTAGCTTATCTTTTCGTCTGTCAGTGGACACTTGGGTCACTCCCACGTTTTTGCTATTGTGAATAATGCTGCCATGAGCATGGGTGTATAAATATCTCTTCGAGACCCTGCATTCAATTCTTTTGGGTACCCAGAGGTGGAATTGCTGGATCATATGGCAATCCTATTTTTAACTTTTTGAGGAACCACCATACTGTTTTTCACAGGACCTGTACCATTTTACATTCCCACCGGCAGTGCACAGGGTTTCAGTTTCCCCACACCCTTGCCAGCAATTGTTTTCTTGTTTTTCAGACAGTAGCCAGCCTAATGGGTGTGAGATGGTATCTCATGGTAGTTTTGATTTGTGTTTCTCTAATGATTAGTAATATTGAACATCTTTTCACGTGCTTATTGGCCATGTGTGTATCTTCTTTGGGGAAATGTCTATTCAAGTTCCATAGAAACGTTTTATTGTTATACTGTGGAAGCAATGAAGACCTAAGCGGAGTACCATACTTGTTCTTGTAAGGAAAATGGTAACCAGAGAAGCTATGGAAATTTGATTAGTTTATTATCCTTTACCAAACATCCATTGTAAATTCTTGGTACTCCGCCCTCTTATTACTCCCTCCCTTTCTTCATCCGACCGACCTGACTCATCTTTCAAGACATGTGGTAGAGACAGTGTCTTCACCAAACCCATTTCCTTTTCCTCTGGCCATAGCGTTAGACTTAATTTCCCAGTGTCCTCGCAGTTGGGCAGGGCAGTGTAACAGAGACTATGGACTTCGGTAGAAGTCATTAGACCACTCCTAGGCCTCCTCAGCCTTTTCCCCCATCCACCGGCTGAGCTAAGAGCAGCGCTCCAGGGACAAAAAGGAGGGCATATTCCAAGGAGGAAGGACCTGGATACCGAAAACCCCATGACATTGAGCATACTGGGAGAAATTAATGTTTATCTGTTAAGTTGTTGAGAATTGTAGATTATCTGTAACAGCCGTTAGCATTGCTCTGCCTGATATGACTCAGCTCTACCTTATCAGGTATCCTCACAGGTTCAATAAGGTCCTTTCCCGTAGGAATGCAAAAACCCTAGAGAGAATTCAGGACCCACGATACTCAGGCCACGTCTTTCTCATCTGTCAATGTGTTCCATTCCCTAGCACAGTGGCTGGCATTGGGAAGGCACTCAATAAATATTTGTTAGTTACTATTATTGCTGTCAACTTTAGTATTAGTACTACGTGACCCTTACTTCACTAACACTTCAAGTAGGCCATGGACAAGCATGGTATCAACCCAGAGCATGTTAGAAATGCAGAGTCTCAGGCCCCACACTAGCCCTACTGGATCCGGATCTGCATTTTCACAGGACACCCCCCCACCCCGTGATGCCATTCCTGCTGAGCTGTGCGTACTCACATTTGAGAGACATTGCTCTAGACCAGCCATTCTTAGCCTGGCTGCACATTGGAATCATCCTATCAGAATCCCTAAGACACTGTTTTTGGTTTTGCTTTTGTTTAAAGGCTACCCTGGTGAAAGTAATACGCAGCCAGCGTTGCGAACCACGGCTCTGCATCAGTAGTTCTCACACTCCGGCATGCATCAGCGTCCCCAGGAGGCCTTGTTAAGACACAGATTGCTGGATCTCTTTGCGTACCACAGTGTCTGATTCAGTAGATCTGGGGTGGGGACCAAGAATTTGCATTTCTACCAAGTTTAGTTTGCTAGGGCTGCCATAATAAAGTACCGAAAGCTAAGTGGCTAAAACAACAGAAATGTATTATCTTACGGTGCTGGAGGCTACAGGTCTGAAATCAAGCTGTCAGGGTTGTATGCTCTCTGATGGGTCTAGGGGTGGCTCCTTCCTTGCCTCTTCGTCTCCTGGTTGCCTGCAACCCCTGGGTGTCCCTTGGCTTGTAGCTACATCTCCCCCATCCTCTGCCTTCACATGGCATTTTCCCTGTTTGTCTACAGATATCTGTCTCTGTGTCCTGTTTTCCCCTTTACATAAGGACACCCATCATATTGGATCAGGACCCACACTAATGACCTCATTTTTGTCTTGTTTACCTCTCTAAAGGCCCTACTCCCAAATAAAGTCACATTCTGAAGTACTGGGGGTTAAGACTTCAACATACCTTTTGGGAAGGATGCAGTTCGATCCATAACACCAGGTGATACTAATGCTGCTGCTCTAAGGACACCACTTTAAGACCCACTGCTTTGCTGTAAGCTACAAGAGTGCAGGAACGATATCCTTTACTCTCAGCGTGTTCTAGCCAGAGCCTAGCCTGTGGCTTGGCACACAGTAGGTTTTCAATGACTATAAGAAAAATCAATTAGTATTCCTTCCATGAGGCAATTTGGCCTTCGTAAAAGACTTCAGCCTTTTCCTGATGCTGTTAGAGGCTTAACATGTGACATTTCATATAGCAGATGCTCAATAAATATCGGGTGAGTGAACGTAGCTGTCACCCCTCATTCAAAATGTGAAAGAGACCCTTCCTGGGTCCTCATGCTTTCCTTCCACCTTATGAAGCCAAATGACAGAATGCTTATTAAATGACATGGCTCCTTTAATGGGAAATTAACAATCTACAAAACATGTGGATGGATAGCAGGAGTTTGATGAGCTCACTGGTGATGGTAATTTGTTGATTGCCCTGCCTTGGCCCCCAGTGAGAATCATCTCTATTTAGCAAGTGCTGTGAGCTCTCAGGGTAAGGGGAAATCTACCTCTTTGAATCCTAGGAACCTCTTGTTGAATCTTCATAAATCACTGTTAACTTTTACCTAACTCAGTGGTTATTAACTGGGGGTGGGGGTGGGGGAGGGGTGATTGTGCAACCAGGGAATATCTGGCAATGTCTGGAGACATTTTTGGTTGTCACGTTCAAGGGGGAGCCACTGGCACCTAGCGGGTAGAGGCCAGGGCTGCGGCTGAACATCCTGCAGTGCACAGGACAACCAGTTATTTGGCTCCAAAAGTCAAAATGCCAAGGTAGAAAAACCCTAACCCAAGCGAAAATAACGTGGACATGAAGTTGCCTCAGTGAACAAGACCTTGATTTTGGAGCCGTCTCATCAGTGACGTTTGCTTCGGCCAGTGGCGGGACAGCCAAGGAGACTGCAGCTTCGTCATTTAGCATCTGGTTGTTTGCAGTGGTGTTGGATCTTTCCCGGAGTAAAACAGAGACCTTTCGGTCACTCCTGCAGTATGGAAAATGAACTGCATTGAGTGGTTTCCACGTGTCAGGCTCTGTGCAAAGTGCTTGGTTCACGTCCTCTCATTGAATGTGAGATGATGCCCCTACTCACGATATCTCTGAAATAGGAACGACACGATCCCACATCCCAGATGAGGGAGCCCCAGCTTTAAGGCTGAATGGTTAACCCAACATCACATGGCGCTGAGTGGTCAACTCCTACAGCCCAGTCTATCGGACTCCTGTGTCTATATTTTTGATCCCTGTTATATTCTGGGTTTGAACCCGGGTTAAAATCCCTGCTCTGTTACTTACTGATTGCATGGTCTTGGGCAATGGATTTAACCTTTCGCTTTTTGTTTCCTCATCCGCAAAATGAGGACAAATAATAGTTCACAGGATTTCTACTAGGATTAAAGTATGTAAAATACCTTTGACAGTGCCTGGCCATTAAGTGTGAACTTATATATTAGTCTCTCTCACGCTTACCAGCCATTACATTTATAGATATTAAGAAAGAGAAATTTATAAGTATGATATGTAATTCTTAGTTGATGGGACCTTCTATAAACTAACTAGGAGACTCCATTTACGGGAAAGATACTTAATGATGAAGCTTTTATTCTGTTCACCTCCCTCAGGGAGTACTTAAAAACACCTCACAAACTCACTGTTAGAAACCCATGTTCTTTACCCATTCGGGACTTAATTAGTCCTTCAGCTTCTTAGCCCTTCTTCTAAGTCATTCAGTGTTAAATCCCAGATGACCCTGGTTGGGAAGACGTGGAAACCTTCCAACCACAGTTCAACATGCTCGGGGCCTAAGAAGACTTTACAGTAAGAGTTGGGGGATTTTAAAGGATATCTGATGTCAACAAAGAAGAAAAAAAATAGTTTTGTGGATGTGCTAAATTAGATACTTAACAAATTCTGTTCCCCTCTCCTGGGAAAGATTCATTCATTTTCTCAGCGAGCAGACTCATTCTTTTGGGCCACCAGAGGAGGATTTGTAGATTAGAGATCTGTCCCCACCTTTCTTGTGCTTAAAAAGCCTCATTATCCACAAACATCCTTAGAGGGAAAAGTCTCCTTTCTGGGCGTGGCCTTCGCTCCTGTTCACAACCTGCCCCAGCTTCCTGTCCCACCACATCTCTCCTGCCACCCTGTGGAGCCCAACATCCCTCTTCCTGCCACCTCCAAGTTTATAAGTATTTATATCTAGTGACTCCCTCCTCATCCACCCAAGGAGCTCCTACTTCAGGACCCTCCTCATCCACCCAAGGAGCTCCTACTTCAGGACCCAGTTTGGATATCGCCTCTCTTCTACAGCTTTCCTCAAGCCTCACCCTCCCAAGGGAGAACTGACTGGCTTTCCCTGAGAATATTCATCCATCCGTCCATCCACCCATCCATTCATTCACTCATTCATTCAATGCCAGCCACCTACCAGATGCTGTTCTAGGCACTAGCGTATGAAGGGGAGCAAGAAAGTGTAGGGTTTACTTTCTAGCTGGGGAGTCAATATAACATAAAACATAAACTGATAGTTCAGAAAATGATAAGTGCTATGAGGAAATTAATATGGAGTAATGAGAGCGAGTATAACTGGCAGAGGGGAGTGCGATATTTCACAGGGCGATCAGAGAAAGCCTCTTGGAAGTGAGGTTTGGGCTGAAACCTGAATAATGAGATAGATGCACTTATACGCCCAAAATAGCACTTGGTACATCCATGCAGAGAGAGGTCTGTGTGGCTCCTTCCCTCTTAAGAGGCTATGAACTCCATGAAGACAAGACTCTTGTCTTAGTAGCCCCAGAATCTTGGCATCCTCAGCACCTAGCGCCGAATCTGCAGGTAGCGAGTAGCCACAGATGAGGGCTCAACTCGCCTGATTTAATGTAACTCAAAGCTGCGTTTCCAGCTGTACCAGTTATTCATCTGTTGGCCACGCCACTGATTTGTTTTTTAATCAAATAAGAAAAAGGCTGTTGTGCCTTATTTCTCTGGGTTCAGGGCATTCTGAAAACACGCTTGGAAATGCATTTAGGAAATGCAGTATAAATGCCAAATAACACCTTAGGATTGGTGCCATTTCTACAAATCAGTGACATCCGGGTTAACTCATGTTTTATGCTGTGCCTCCCAGTCTTTGCTCAACGAAATCTGACTTCTACTTCCTGGGTAGTTAAGTCTGGGAAGAAACAATAGTGAGGGAGAGAGGCTGTGAGGGCTTCTCCTTCCATGGCTTCAGAGAACACACCAGCCATCTGCATCAGTAACGCCCCCTTTCACAGTCCTCACAGGGCTGTCCTTGCTTGGATGATGTATGTCTCTGCTGCTTTAGCGTCATCATGGCCAAGCCTGCCTTGTCTGAAATATCCAGTGTCAATCTGCATCTGGCATGTAGTAGGTACTCAGGAAAGACTTGTGAAATGAAGAAATGCATGAAGACACAACAACAACAGGGAATGGAACGGACATTTCTGGTCCGGAAAAGCCTTGGCTTCAAGTTCAGGGGCAACTGTTATAACCTACATAGTCCCTGCAACTCACAGAGCCTAGAGTCTAGTGGGACAGGAGAACTTCAGTCATATGAGGGCACAGATAAATGTGGAATTGTGAACCGTGATAAAAGCTAAGAAGGAAAGACATAGTGTCTAACTGGGAGCCTTGACGCAGGGGGATCTGGGAAGCTTGAGACCCTGGAGAAGTGATTTTGGAGACTTGATCCAAAAGACTAAAGTAGATGAAGGAGGAAGAAGGATGTGTAGCTGGAGGGAACATGAGGCACAGAGAACCCTGCATGGGGCAGCAGGAGCTGATGGGAAGAGGCCCATGGTGTGAGACGAGCTGGCGAAGCAGGTCATGGCTGCATTCTCTTCTTTTTCTTTTTTTTTTCCTTTTCTTTTTTTACTGAAGTATAGTTGATTTAGAGTGTTTCAGGTGTACAGCAAAATGACTCAGTTGTGTGTGTGTATGTATTCTTTTTCAGATTATTCTCCCTTACAGGTTATTATAAGATATTGAGTAGAGTTCCCTGTGCTATACAGTAGGTCCTTTTTGTTTATCTGTTTTATATATAGTAGTGTGTATCTGTTAATCCCAAATCCTTAATTTATCCCTCCCTCTCTTTCCTCTTTGGTGACCATAAATTTGTTTTCTTTGTCTGTGAGTCTGTTTCTGTTTTGTAAATAAGTACATTTGTATCATTTTTTTTAATTCCACATATAAGTGATATGACATTTGTCTTTCTCTTTCTGACTTACTTAGTATGATAATCTCTAAGTCCATCCATGTTGTTGCAAATGGCATTATTTCATTCTTTTTTTATGGCTGAGTAATATTCCATTGTATGTATGTGCCACATCTTCTTTATCCACTCCTCTGTCAGTGGACACTTAGGTTGCTTCCATGTCTTGGCTATTGTAAATAGCGCTGCTATGAACCTTGGGGTGCACGTATCTTTTCAAACTAGAGTTTTTGTCTTTTTCGGATATATGCCCAGGAGTTGGATTCCTGGATCGTATAGTAACTCTATTTTTAGTTTTTTTGAGGAACCTCCAGACTGTTCTGCATAGTGGCTGCACCAATATACATTCGCACCAACAGTGTAAGAGGGTTCCCTTCTCTTCACACATGGCTGGATTCTTCTAAGCTTTGTTAGAAGTCTTCATCTATATCCTCAGAGCATAGGAAAGCTTCCAAAGGTTTTGTATGGGGAGATGATGTGAGCAGAGTTGATTCTGGAATCATCGACCGGGCTGCTGTCTGGAAAGTGGGCTGGAGGAGCCAGGAGTGGCATGAGAAGACTGGCTGGAGCAGGTGTCCAGGTGGGAAGTAATGATCACTTAACCTAGTGATGAGAGTGATGAAGTCGGCCAATTGAGAAGATAAACCTGGCAGGACTTGGTGACGGTTTACTTGAGATCAGTGGTTCTAAACCAGGGACAACTTGGGGCTGTCCCACAATGTCTGGAGACTTTTGGTGGTTGCAGCAGGTGGGGAGTGACGCACAGAGGTTGGGGGAAGGGTGTGCCATCGGCATCTAACAGGTGGACACCGGCGATGCTGCTGACTATCCTGCAGCGCACAGGACAGCGCCCTCCCCAGCCTGGCTTCACTGCCAATAGTGTTGAGGTCGAGAAAGCCTGCTTTAGACGTAGGACACAGTGTCAAAGAGGACCCTCAGGTCTTGTCGGGCTAACAGGGCAAAAGGTCATGCCATTCTCTGAGAACTAGAGACCCTGGAGACCCAGTTCTTTCATAGGGGGAATGTGGGGTGAGTGAGACCATGAATGGGTTTTTGAGACATTTTGGAGGCCTCAAAAGTGTGGAGCCATCCAAGCGTGGAGATGGCTTATTTTCTTTCCACATGTTCACCAGTCCTAGGAAAGCAGCCTTCTCTACCCTGTTGGTGCCATTTCCAGCCACACCTGCTCTGGATTCTCACCTCCCCAAGTCCTACCATTCAAAATCCCATTCACTCCTTCCTTCTGCCTTGAGGAGAAGCCTCCGGCCCTCTCATTCTAAGGGTTTTACTACCATCCCTGTAACAAAATAGAGAAGCGTAACAAACGCTTCAATACATTTTCATTTGAGGATTTTATTTGCCTCCTCGTGTGTCATTTTCTTCTTAGGAAAACTAAGGAAAAAGTGTGATTTTTCCTCCTGTCTGCATAATTTCCTTTCCCATCTGGCTAAGTGCTTGTCAGCAACCAGCAGATCAAGAACCACTCTGAAAGCTTGGAGGAGCAGAAAGAGGCCGAGTGAGCCAGTGAAAGCTAAGCTTAACCTCTGTTCACAGGTCATTAACTGCTCTCTCTAAGCTCTCGGGACGTTGCCTTGGCAGGAAGGACACAGACACAGACACGCTGTGATGGAGTCCTCGGGTCTCATCTGTGAGAGCCTGTGGGTGCACCTGAAAGTCAGTCCCCAGGAACAGCCCCCCTCTCTGGCTTGTCCATCCCTGCTTCACCCCATCTCTCTTCCTTCCTCTGTGCTGAGCACCTATTTGAAAATAGGGACAAAAAAAAAAAAAGGAATTTCAGACAAAAGTACTAAGTCAGCATGTTGAGTGGATTAAGTTGTGTGCAAGCTGAACAGCCGCATGGTGGGGAGCACAGGAGAAGGATGTGAACCCCCAGGCAGCCCTCCCCCCGTGGCAGCTACCATACGTTCTGCCAGCTTGCGCCCCCGTGTGTCCCACTCTGGGGTCCCCAGTCTGGCTGGGGGTAATATCCCAGCGTGGAGCACCACCCCTCCCACGGCACGGTGACCGCATCACACTTACCCACACTCGAAAACAAAACCAAAAACCTCTGCACAGCATGAGAAATCCAGTTAATAAAACCGCTACTACACTGAATTTGCAGTAAGAAAAAGGCAAAGCAAAACCCATCAACTAAAGAAAGAGGCATTCTCCATAATCCTTTAGAGGAAAAGTCGAAGGAGGACTATAAAAGCTTGTTCCTGTAATCAAAGCATTTGTAACTGTTGGTGGCACCAAGGGGAAAGAGAGGGGCCCCAAGAGGGGAAACCATAAGGTTGGTTTTAACTCAGTGTGTCTGTCTTCCCTCCTGGCTTGCTGATATGATCAGTGTTGTTTGTACCAAAAGGAGATTTATCTGACCAAGCAGAAAATACACATTAGCACCAGCTGCTTCGGGTTGGATGCACTCTTACCTTCTAGAGAATAGATCACAGCTTGTTGTTCTGACTCCGCGGGCTTCGCAACTTGAGAGCACAGAACACGCTTCTGGGAAATGCATTCTGCCGAGTGGCCGAGCACACTGGGGCTCCAATATTGTTAGAGCCCCAACTGTTTGACCGAGACACAAGAACACCTGTCACATCTCTTGGTCAGCTGTCTAGCAGGAGCTTCAAGACAGGAAGAACTAGAAACGTCAAATCCCCTAAAGAAGCCTCTTTCATCCAGGGGGGTGGGGATGGAAGTTGTCAGCGCTCTTGGCAAAGCCTTCGAGCATCTGCTTTGATGACTTATTTGTCATGTGAGGAGTGATATAGTTTTACAGTAAAGTGTGATAGTGAGCCGTCAGTGACATTTGGTGATTGAACACTGCCGACAGCAGTGTCTTAATGACACGTGATTGACTGATAGGAGGTCAATTGCCAAGCAGTTAATCAGACAGCACATTCTGCCCTTAATGGAGGAGTTGGCCCGAGTATGCACACTGGCTGTGGGAGAAGTTCCTGGGGATTCCAGCTGTGGGTCCGTCAGGAAGGAGGAAAATGTCAATCCTTCTGTGTTTTACTTGTGAAAACGAGGCAGAAAGTTCCACGGAGGTAGAGCCATGTCCACCTTGTTCACCGTTGTATCCTTTGTGGCTGACACATAGTGGGCATTCACTAAACATCCCATAAATAAGTGAAATAGTGAATGAGCTGGAAGCCACCATGCTTAGCCTATTTCGTTTCCAGGATTCTCCATTTCTGATGATGGTAATCCCAACTCCCAAGTTAGAAATCTCTGAGTTACCTTAAATTTCTCCCTCTCCCTGTCCTACCAGGTCCTGTGTATTCAGCCTTCTACTCCAGGAAAACATCTCTGATATGGCCCTTTGTCCCTCCCACTTGCTGGTAAATGCTCCCACCTCCAATCTATGCTTCATGGCCGCCCGTCACTCCTTTCAACATGAATTCCATCATGTTACAAGCTTGCTTTAAACCGATCAAACAAACAACTGGTTTTCGACCATGAGATACGCTACTGTATCCTTGCAGCCTGCCTTCTTACTACATTCCAGCCTGCTTCTCGTTTCAGCGCACACGCCTGGTGCTTCACTGCGTGCTGCTTCTCACCTTTCCACATACCTGCCTTGCATCTTCATGTTTCCAAGTCTTTGCTCATATACTCATTCAGCCTGGACTTCCATCCTTCTCTTCTCTACCTGGCAAAATACCCTCATTCTCTTAGACATGTCATCTGGGGAGCCTTTTCTGATCCCTCTACTCCCTTGGTGAAATCATATCAGCTGCCTTTCTGTTCTTCCATTTATCACCACTTTGCGGTGTCATCAGTTTGTGTACCCATCTCACCTCCTGGCCTATGGGGGCATCAAGTCAGGCGACCGTAACATCTTCATCAGTGATGAATATGGTTCCTGGCACATAATTACTTAATGTTAGTCAACAAAAACCGATGGATAGGTGGATGGATGGGTGGATGAATGGGTAGATAGATGGGTGAGTTTATAGATGGGCAGGTTAAATGTATAACAGAATGAATGGAAGAAGTTTTTGGGTAGATAATAAATTCATTAATTCCAGGAGAATACTAGAAAAATAATTTGATAACTCCGCCACCCTCATCTATGGGATAAATGATATGACACCATTCAAGGAGAGCTGAGTGTCCTCTTGGTCTATTTGTCATTTGGACTGGGAGTTCTGAGGTTCTGGGTACACAGTGATCTAGAAGGGACCCATGGGACCTGGCTGGGCCCATTTCCCTGGTCCTGGGGACTCTGTACCATGGAGGAGGGCACAGTTGCCTATGTCTAAAGGCATTATCTCACCAGGAAATGTTGAAGTCATGTGGGCCAGGAAATGTCAATGTGTTAGCCGATCCAGCGGCTACTGGAACTCTCAGTTACTGCGAAGAGTGCGCTAATTGCCTGGTGCTCACATGATAAATCCTTCCTCAAGACATCATCCTGGCGCAGCCCTCAGTCTCCTAGTCAGGCATTAACTAATAGGGGAAATGCAAAATGTTGATACTGCAGAGTATAGAGACAGAAGAGATTCACACTGAAAGTGCAAATTACTTTCTTTGCAATGGTGGAAAGTCACATTACTCTAAGATGCTGCCTAATTATCTGTAATTATGCCCAAAATAGTCAAGCTAGTTTGCTAGCCAGTTGAGGAATCGCATCTTAAATGAATTTGTCAGTAGAGAAAGAATGTGGGAACGTGGCAAAAGAGATTTACTATATTTAGGGGAAAGATGGGGGCAGATCACATCCCAGTTTCTTCTCTAAAAGCCTGTGATTGTGTGTAAACATTTTTGCTGAGGGAGCATTTATTACAGCTACTCCATTTAGTATTTTACAATATTCAGAGGAAACTCTAATGTGAGCTCCAGGCTGTCCTGATAGTCAAATAGTTAAATTATCTGTGAGTGAGATCTATTATCTAAATTCATAAAGTAACCTGTTTTTATATTTAAGATTTTTTTCCTAAATCTTAAGATTTTTTGAAATAAATGCAGTTCCATTGTAGAAAACACAGGAAATATAAAAGTTATAAAAATAACATTTATAATCCCATCAACCAGAGAAAACTACTGCTATTAATAACTGGGTGAGTTTCTTGTTAGTTCTTTACTATGCATAGTTTAATAACATTGGGATTTTAATATATGCATCATTGTCTAGTCACATTATTTCACTTAACTTTTATGAGCATTCTCACCTAATCAGTAGGCATTAAAGCATAGGTGTTTAATGTCAAAATAATATCTGCGGTTTTGATGTACCATCATTTACTTAACCACCAGTTTGTTTTAGACATTTTTTTTTGCTATTATAAATAATTCTGCAATGGACACCTTGTACAGACATCTTTGCCTGTGTCTCTGCCTGTTTTCTTAATAAATGCCTAGGGGTGGGATGACCGGGTCAAAGGGTGTGATCATTTTAAGAGGTTATAGATTCAGAGCTCAGTGCAGTAGTGCCACTCCTGTTTGAGTCTTGCTTCCCAAATTTTCTAAACCTGGGTGTAGAAACAGTAGGTGAAAGTCTGGCTGGGAGAAGAAAGGAAGCTGTGAACACTGGAAAAAAACAAAAAAACAAGGAGAGCCAAAAAGCTGAACTCAGCCCGAAAATCATGGGATCCCTGGAGACCAGAAGAGTTAGTGGCAGGGGACAGCAAGCCAAACAAAAATGAGACTGAAGAAGAGATAAGGAAAAACAATTTAATGTAGGTATTGGAGGGGGCATTAAATGGTGACGGAGGCAGGGATAAGAAGGCGTTGAGAAAATGGAGAAGAAAATGTCGGACTAGCTCTGATGGAAGGGTACACCACGTCCCAAGAATGTCCATGTCCCAGGAAGGCAGGGCGCTGCAGACCCGGGGCCACTGGGTGCAAGAACCGGTCAACAGGGCTTCCCTGGTGGCGCAGTGGTTGAGAGTCCGCCTGCCGATGCAGGGGATGAGGGTTCGCGCCCCGGTGTGGGAGGATCCCGCATGCCGTGGAGCGGCTGGGCCCGTGAGCCATGGCTGCTGAGCCTGCGCATCCGGAGCCTGTGCTCCGCAACGGGAGAGGCCACAACAGTGAGATACTGGGTGCAGCCCCTCATGGCCATCGTACAATCAGACAGTGCTCCTCTGACACTTTGCCAGCCCGAACAGCCAGGCGGCTTGAAGGAGGGGAGGTCATTCACTGTAGCACAGTGACTAGTTCACCCACAGTGTGCAAGGACACCATGGTGTGTACAGTGGGAACTCAAGCCCAGAAGCAGAACCATGTGTATCTTAGAAGCTTGTCATTCAAAGTGCAGTCCATGGACCAGCCGGATGGATAACACCTGGAGGTTTGGTAGAAATTCATCATCCCAGACCCTGCCTGGCCCAGACCTACTGAATCACAATGTGCATTTTGACAGGATCCTCCAGGTGATTCATGCCCACATCAGAATTTGAGAAGCCCTTAGAAGACACCTTTTCATATGGATTTCAAACTTTGCTGGTGCTTAGATTTAAAAGTGCTGGTCTCCCTGATTCCACATTCATTGGAAAAGCCAAAGATTTACTTGAGTACTCATAGTTAGCTGAATCACGCGCGCTTTTAGAAGAGCGATTTTCAGATGTAGGACGCTTAGCATAGGCGGAGAAAACCCGTCGATAAGCCCAAGGCTGTTTGAAACCTTTGTGACGTTTTGAGAACAGCAATCTGCTTTGGGGATACTTTCCAAAGTCCATCAGAACAGGTGTTCCTATCACAGGTTTTAAGCAGAATATAGCAGGTTGGCTAACATTGCACGTCCACTCAGCTCCCAACCCCAGAAAGTAAAATATTTGCCATTCCAAGCACTTTACATAAAATACCCATGCAAGGATATTCTGCTCTGTTTATATCATCTTTTTATGTTTCTTCAATGAAAAATAATTTTGGAGCCATGGGCTTACCGGAGGCAGGCAAAGCTACGGCCTGGAAAAGCAAGATTAGTACCTGGAATGTTTTAACTGTTTTCTCTACCATCCTGAGTAATTCAACCTGTGGACAATATGAATTTTAAATGTAATTACAAAGAGAGTTAATGGAAAAATTATGTAGGCACAGTACAGAATTTCAGGTTTTCATTTTCTTTCTGCCTGCAGCACTGTTCAGAGTTAACCATTACGAGGGGCTTGGAGACAGTTTGGGTCTGGCATCAAGTGAGATAAATTATAATTTTTAATTATTGTTATTATGGTAAAGACTTCATAGGCTTTAAAGTAAGCCAGCCCTCAAAAATCCTTGCTCATGGTTTTAAATGGTAAGGAAGATTCCTCAGAGTTAGCGTAAGGTGGAAAAGAGGAAACAAATACTAGGGAAGAGGTACCCTGAGATAAAGAAGCCACCACAGTCATCAGAGCCGTGAGCAGACATATACTGAGCATCTGCTCTGTGCCAAGCAGGGTGCAAAGTGCTTTACACGCGTCCTCTCTTCCAAATAGAGATAACAAAGTTGACGCTTGGAGGGGTCAAATAAATTGTCCAGAAGCTCACAGCTGTTGTGAGGGGCACCCCTGCTCCTACAGGCACACCAGAATTACAACTCTTTACAGCGTAGCTGCCAATGAGAGAGAGGTCTCCGAAATAAGCCCAGCTTACGTGGCCAATCCGCCTATGCCAAAGGAGGCAAGGATATACAACGGGGAAAAGACAGCCTTTTCAGTGGTGGTGCTGGGAAAACTGGACAGCTACAAGCAAGAGAATCAAACTGGACTACTTTCTTACACCATACACAAAAATAAACTCAAAGTGGATTAGAGGCTTAACTGTATGACTTGAAACCATAAAACTCCTAGAAGAAAATATAAGCAGTATGCTCTTGGACATCAGTCCTAATATCTTTTAGGAAATGTCTCCTCAGGTAAGGGAAACAAAAGCAAAAATAAACAAATGGGACGATATCAAATTAAAATGCTTTCTCACAGCAAAGGAAACTGTTAATAAAACAAAGCATAAACCTGATAAAGGATCAATAGCCAAAGTGTAAAAAGAACTCATCCAACTCAAAATCAAAAAGAAAACCAAACAGCCCAATTTAAAAATGGGCAGAGGACCCCAATCAAGAATATTCCAAAGAAGACGTATGAATAACCATCAGACACAGAAAGATGTTCAACATCGCTATCATCTGGAAAATGCAAGTCAAAACCATAGTGCAGTATCACCTCGCCTTTGTCGGAATGGGTATTATCAAAAAGACAACAAATAAGCGTTGGCAAGCATGTGGAGAAAAGGGAACCCTTGTGCACTGTTGATGGAATGTAAATTGGTGCAACCACTATGGAACTAGTATGGAACCTCCCCCCAAAATTAAAAATAGAAACACTATACGATCCAGCAATTTCATTTCTGGGTATTTTTCTAAAGAAAATAAATACACTAATTCAGAAAGGTTCATGCACCCCTATGTTCATTGCAGCATTATTTACAATAGCCAATAGATGGAAACAACCTAAGTGTCCATTGAAAGATGAATGGACAAAGAAGGTGTGGCATGTAGATACATTGATAGATAGATACACACATACATACATACATACATACACACAATGGAATATTATTCAGTCATTAAAGAGAATAAAATCTTGCCATTTGTGACAACGCAGATGGACCTGGAGGATATTTTGCTACGTGAAATAAATCAGACCAAGACAAATACCATATGATATTGGGTTGGCCAAAAAAGTTCGTTCGGGTTTTTCTGTAAAATGAAAAACCCGAACGAACTTTTTTGGCCAACCCAATATCCCTTAGATTTGCAATCTAAAAAACAAAACAAATGGAAAAACATAACAAAACAAACAGATTCACAGATACAGAGAACAAACGGGTGGTTGCCAGAGGGGAGAGAGACGGGAGGATGAATGAAGTAGGGAGATTTAGGGAGAGTATGAGGTATAAACTTCCAGTTACAAGATAAATGAGTCACAGGGATGAAATGCGCAGCGTGGGGAATATAGTCAATAATATTGTAATAGCTTTGTAGGGTGACAGATGGTAACCAGACTTACCTTGATGATCATTTTATAATGCATAGAAATATCAAATCACTATGTTGTGCACCTGGAACTAACATAGTGTTGTGGGTCAATTACAGTCCATTAAAAAAGTCATGTAGACGTAATTGGTTCAGTCAGGATTTGAATCTGGAGCTTAAGTCCTTCATCACCACACTCTCCTCCCTCTCTCAGTTTGAGCATTTCTGACAAATCAAGGGACATGGAGAACAACAGGAAATATTTCCACAACATCAAGAAAACCACTTAGAACTGACCTTGGCCCTGACTTCAATAATGTATCCAGCAGTGGGGCAAGCTTGTCATGGGGCACCCCACAGTTCACTCCACATTTGGGCAATTGGCAGATGGGCAAGGTGCCAGTTGATGCCAGGGAGCTTTTTAGCAAAAGGAATGTCCAGGCGTCTGCCTGCTGAGGCACTCTCAAGCTGCAGGGGTCATTTCTTCCTGATGCGACAAGAGTCCTTCTGGGTGAACATAATAAATCACCTCTTATTGAAGGGATGAGAGTTTGGGACCATCACATTTGCTTTCTGCTAGCCCTTAGGGTATCAGAGTGAATCCGCATTGTCTGGTAGGATGTTGGAAGGTCATAGGTCATGGGTCACAAAATTGGATCTGGATACACTAAGGACCAGGAGCAGTTAGCAGAGAGTCGATGCTTCCAAAGAGTCCCCTCCACTGGGCACACGCAGCTGTAGGGGACAGAGACATATGTAATACCTGTGAAAGATATTTCCATTAGAACAGAGCTTAAAGGTAAAAAATGGAGGGGTAGAGTACCTGGATTTGTCTGAAATATGCAACAGCCTCTTTCCTGACCGGTTATGCCTTTGGCGTCAGCAGTGTGTATATAATGGGTGCCTAACGCGTGAATAATGTACGTGTAATGTATGTGTCACTGCCTTAGAATAAGAAACGTGGGCACAGGTCTCGGGCACTTTAAATAATTTACGTTTTAAATCTACATCTTGTTGGAGAGCAATCTGAGCCTGCGTGTAACATTTATGAATGCAAGTGAAACTTATATATTTTTTCAAAGCCAAATTGCCTTTTATTGAACGTTTGTATTTGAGTAAATTTAGTTGGCATCATTTCAACTTTGTTGAAATACCTAGTGCTTAAAGTGAGTGATGTGGACCCTTGATATGATTTAATGAGAGCAACAGAGAAATTGCTCTGGGGAGGGGTAACCTTTAAATAATTACCCATGTGGTAAGTGAGAAAACAAGATCCATGGTCATGTTCAGTATGTTGGTGTCCGGAGTCCAGTGTCTGCAGTAATGTCAGGTCCTCTGTATCTACGGCAACAGCCCAGAGGGGGTCAGTGTCCAATACCGTGAAGAATCATATGCTTGCCTCCCACGTGGGGTCAGCATCTCATAAATAAGTCATGCTGGAGGCTGCAGAGAAGCAGGAGCCCTCTCCTGGAGCTAAAGAGAACACCTACTCATTTGTTTTAAACACCGCTGTTTTGATCAGAAGCATTGCATGGAACTAGGAAGACAGAGTGAAAAGAGACAGATGCAAAGATTTCATTCTAAAAAGTTAATGAAGTGATTCTGTAGCTAATGATAGCTAGTTTACAATGTTGTTGAGTTATTACTATGGGCTAGTCACTGTGCTAGTCTCCTTACATATGTTATTTTATTTCATCTCTGTTTAGAAAAGCAAAAACCCTGAGGTAGGCACCCTAACTCTATCCATTTTCCAAATGAGAAGCACAGAGTGGTTAATCAACTTTCCTCCTGTCACAGAGAACAAGGAGTCAGCTCATAGCATTTTCTCGAAATTTTATGCTTTTGTGCTTCCCCAAATTCTCTGATTTGGAATCTTTTTATTAAATAAAATTTAAAGATTTAAAGCAGATCAAACAACTGACCAGTATACCTGTTGATTACTCAAATGATGGGGGCCACATTGTCTATTACCTTCCATAATGACAGTGGAAATACTGGACCTTAGGGTTTGGAAGGGTTTTGAGCTTATGAAACCCTGATCCATTCAAGTTCCTATGACACCCCAGCTCCTTTGAATGGAGCCTGCTACCTCCCTAATTATTTATATGGAAAATAGATGCTCAGTGGCTTCTCTGTGCTAGTCCCTGGGAGAGGAGCTGAGTGAAGTCAAGTACAAGATACACAAAGTTCTTCCCAACGTGGAGCTTAGACTCTGTGTTCTATTCCTAGCTCTGAGCTGAAATCTCTGTTACTTTTATCTATGGTTCCTAGCTCTTTACCCCGTAGCCACAGTGCTAAAAGTTGCATTGCTGCCCCATGACAGCACTTCAAATATGTAGACGCATAGTCATACCCCTTGAGTCTCATCAAGCACAATCCACCTACTCTCAGTTCTCTCATGGTCTCCACACTGACACCTTCTACTCAGCAAATATGCAGCCGTTTGTCTTTAATATGGCTCTCGGAAGTGAAAGCAGAGTCACACAGCCCAGTTGTATCATAATGGACACTGGTTGGGGTGACTGTAGGTTTTGGCAAGGATTCATTTGGTTGGAGGGACTAGAAACCCAGTCCATCAACTCAGAGAGTAAAAATACCAAGTGGTTTCCCAGCTCTCCAGGGAAAGATGGACCACCAGGCCTGAAGTGTGGGAGGATTTGGGATGGCTCCAGGGACCTCAGCAACAGGGGTCCCTGGACCTTCCTCCTGTGAGCTCTGCCATTAATGTAAGTAGGCCACTTTCTCTGTGCAACATCTTTTTGCATTGCTGCAAATGTATTCAGTCTCTTAGAATCTCAATTCCGAATTCACAGAAGGTTCAACCTTAATTATGAGTTGGTTCCCCTTTGGGGTATGTCCACCTCTGGCCTAGGAAGCTGTGCCCCTATGCAAGCTATGCAAGGTTACATGTTCCATAAGGTCACTCCCTCCAGGGGCTGAGGGACGAGCAGATTAACCCAGAAGGGGAAGGGCAAATTGGAACAACCATGAAGTATAATCACCCGTAAACTCATGGTATGGCTCTTAAGAGTCTATTTCCTTTAAGTTTCCTCTCCAATTTCCTGTTATTACCAAACCAATAGATCATTTTTGATTGACTGTTCTTTTCTTCCATTGAAAAAATCCATTCTAGTTTGTCCATCACTCCTTCAAAAGATATTTGGAGGCAGAGAGGGAGTGTTGTCAAAGTATATTTTCCTCCCTCTCTGTGGGGGGTGTCAATATTTAAGGCAATAGCAACACAGTATAAAAAGGAAAACTACTAGCACCTAACATTTACTGAGTTTTTACTAGACTGTTGGCACTGTTCCAAGCACTTGACATGTTTATTTCTTTTCTGCAGTGATCTTAGGCAAAATTGTTCAACCTCAGTGAGCCTCCATTTTCTCATTTGCAAAATGGTGATAATCCCTGATATACAAGGTAATGATGAAATTCAAGAGATAATGTAGCTAAATTTCTTATTAGTGCATAGTATGTGCTGAATAAATGGTGCCTGGTGATTGCTGTGATGGTGTCATCAACTCTGACAATGCTTAACAACTCAGTAACAGAGCTGTTTTGTAATTCTTTAAAAGAGACCATTGCTCTGCTTCTGACTAACCCGTTTGAAGGCAGAGCACCAGGCAAACCTGGGGATTCAGATATCCAAAGGGTGGGAGATGAATAATAAAAATGGTTAAAGTGACATGTTGGAATCCAGGAGAGCTGCAGTACTATAGAGCCAGGATCCCAGAGAGCACAAATCTGTCCACAGAATATGGTCAGGACTCTGGAGAGCTCCCAGTGGCTTCCGTGTGCTTTCCGTATTCTTGATCTCAAAGGAAAGCAAATGTCTGCATTAAGAACCCCAGCCTTGTAAATGGTCTAGTCTTTTGTTTTATGGGGAGGCTCTGTTGACAGTGGAACTCTAGGTTCTGAAGGGATAGTTCGGAACTAGACTTCTAATCTGAAGAGGGCATTGGAATTCTTTTTTTTCCCACAATATATATTTTTTTAATTGAAGTGTAGTTGATATATATATAATATTATATAAAATACAGGTGTACAACATAGTGATTCACACTTTTTAAAGGTTATACTCCATTTATCCTTATTATAAAATATTTGCTATATTCCCCGTGTTGTACAATATACCCTTGTAGCTTATTTTATACCTTACAGTTTGTACCTCTTAATCCCCTATATTGCCCCTCCCCCTTCCTTCTACCCACTGGTAACCACTAATTTGTTATCTATATCTGTGAGTCTGCTTCTTTTTTGTTATGTTCTCTAGTTTACTGTATTTTTTTTTTTTTAGATTCCACATGTAAGTGATATCATACAGTGTTTGTCTTTCTCTGTATTTCACCACTTAGCATAAGAATGCTGTGTTTTTAATTGGATTAGACCAGACATCAGTATCCTTGCCAAGAGTAAGAACTTTTCATCTTTCCGTCTCTGGGGAGTTTAGTTCTAGTAAGCCAAAATAGCAAAAACATCAAAAAAAGAAAAAGAAAGAAAAGAAAAAACAGACAACATTAACTTCCTTTCTTATGTAACCCAGAGTGGAGAGGAAGCAAGTATCGTAATCTGGTTCAGCGAAAACAGTGCGTTACATTTGGGTTCTATAAAATATCAGATGTTTGATGTCTGTCTGCCTAGTTCAGTCTTCAATCTCAGTAGCCATATATGAAGTTGCACAAGTAAAAAGAAGCTCATGAAAATAAACTTTCCGGCAAATGTAAGACTTTGGATAAAACGTATCTTGGCTAAATGGATTGTCTTTTCTCTTAATGAACCCTCGTGCAGTGTAGGGTAGGTGAAGAGTTTCTCTGAAGTTGATGTGCTGACACCCACGTGGAGTGTTTCTGCCTGTCTATTTTGGGTAGAAGAGACTTAGAACGAAAGTATCCTCGAAGGGAGGAGAATGTTAAGAAATAAACCATGTCTGTGCTGTGATAGAACTAATATCAAACACTGCCAGTGTGTGTCTGAAACATAGCTAGAAGTGCTGTTCTACTGATAGAATAAACAACCCTGAGTGTATATTTGGTTCAACTGTGAGACAGCCAAAAGGAGCGAGGACCTGAATTGTGTCCTGAGCTTGAACCTTGGAGAAGTCCCCTTTCCTCTCTCTCTGGGAGTGTCTCCTCATCTGTTCCAGGAGGAGACCTGAATTAGCTGGTTTGTGAGGTCCCTTTCATGGTCAGAAGTGCAGAGTATGTGACTGATGAGTGAATGAACAGATTGCTTTTTGTCACCACATTCCAGAAATAGTTGATGCATTTGCAGAGAAAGGCAAGAAGTGGCATATACTGGTTGCTTCCTTTTCCTGGGTCATCCAGCAGATCCTAATCATGCGGGGAAGCATCACTGAATTCCAATTGCGTGAAGTATTACTAACTTCAAGGTAATGGTTATTCTTTGGGGGAATGTAAGCAGTCATGGAACCAGGGTGGATTCCTGCGATGGACAGTGCATTTATTCACCTCAAATTCAACATGATGAAAATGTTTTTGAAGCTATATTTTTCTATCCTGGAAAAAGACTGAATTTAAAGTGGTGTTCAGAAAGAAAAAAGCAACTATGAGCAAATGTATTAATTAGATTTTAAATGTTCACTTTTTACTGTAGAATTCATCCATTGGTTAAGCTGAGGTCTTGCTTGGACGTGGGGAGGAGGGACAGTTATCTCATCTCTCCTAATAGTCAGTGTGCTTGCATCTCAGAGATTGCTGAAAGTTGTACATGTCATTCTTTGAATCCTCTTGACTACAGCGTGGGTCTCCCCTAGAAAAGACCACTTTTAGGAAGGCACATATGTACAAAACAGCAAGACTTCTTGAGAAACAGATCAAAAAGACTGTAACTACCCGAACCAAAGCTGCCTGTCCTATTTTCTGCCTTCCCTCTGCCTCCTTCCAGGGTTGACCCACCGTCTATCTGAGTAACATGGCACCACAGCCATCCAGGAGAAGAAGCATGATTTGTTCTTTCCTTTATTCAGTGAAGCAACTGTGAATGTGGGCGCTGGAATCTGAGAAACCCGGGTCTGAATATCAGGCCCTTCAAATCCTGCCTTTATGACTTTGGAAAAGTAATCTCAGCTCTTAGTTTCCTCATCTGTAAAATGGAGATGTAGATCCTTCCTCACAGAGCAGTTATGAGGCCAAATGAGGTCAAGTATGTGAAATGATTAGCACAATGCCTGGTACTTTGTAAATGTTCAATATATGGTAGGTACTACTAGTGTTATTATTACCATTGTTATTAATCAAGTGCCTTCTGTGTACCAGGCACCATGCAAATTGCCAGGGATGCAAACTTGGACCTAGTCTGGGATTTCAAGGAGTTCAAAATCTAGTGGAGAAGAATGTTGGGTAAACAAGTAATTATGGAACAAGGTGGTAAGTGTTATGAAAATAAAGCATAGGCATAAACCCAAATTAGGATCATAAGAGGGTGTGGGAGGACTTCTTGGAAAAGGCAACATTTGGGCTGAGTTTTAACATGAGTATCAAAGAGGTGAAAATATTATGTGACCTGTTTGGGGAACTCTAGGTCCATTCATGAGGCAGAGTAAAGAGACTAGGGATATGAGAAAGGAGAGCAGCCTTTCCCCTGCCTGGCTCCTCAGTTCTCATGTCCACCATAGCCCAGTTCCCTCAGAGTCCTGTTGTAAATACTGTGAATTGTTCTTTCCAGTGAGAAGTGATCTCAGGTAGAGATGGAATGCCACATAGGGCCACCATGGCAAAGGGAATCTCTTGTTTTGTCTGTTACTTCTCAGTGTCTTTGAGTGTCTGCCTGCATCACTCTCGTGCCCTGAACCTGTCAAGTGTCTGGGTATTTTTGCATGTTTGCAGTTCATCAACACCCTTCAGGTCCAGTGATCCTTCTCGGACCCTTCGCCTTTAGAGAAACAGGTCAAACCTGGCCCAAGGCTTCCTCCTTGGTTTCTGGCTAAAATTGACCTCCTCAAAGAACCCTGACCCCAGACTCCTGCTGGACACCATGCACTGGAGTTCTCCAAGCCCTCTTCTCTGTTGCCGGCACACACTGCTTTTTCAGCCCTGACAGTCCTCATCTCAGATCCCTCCCTGGGATTCTCATCCCTCTGCCATTCTTCTTTTTTTCTTGCTTGTAGAGCTTTTCTGGAGAACTGATTACCAGGCCCCTTCTCTCCTCGAGAGTGCTTCTTTGTCACAAATGATTCCACTCTTTCAGGACATTTGGTGACATTTAGTTCATCTCCTGTTGTCTGCTTGGATGAATACTTGGGAACTCCCTGAGAGGAAGGACGAGGCAGTAAGGCATCTGAGAAATGCAATCTTTATGTGGTGGGTGAGGGTGATGGAGTTTCACCTCCTTTCTTATACTCTTTCCAGTTGCATGGGGACCTCTGGGCATTCACCCTCCTCTTCTCTGCTTTCAGCTGATTTATTCTTTTCTGGCTATTATTTTTCTGTGTACCTTGTCTGATTTTTCTTCTTTCAGTGTCCAGTTCTCATTCTGTAGCTTTTGCACCGTATTCTCAAAGCTGTGTGTCTGTTGGCCTGACAGTTCCACAGTGCCATTCCCATATCTGGAGGAAATGCCAAATGCCTAATTGATGATTGGCACCTCTGCTCACAGTGGAAGGAAAGGTAGGCATTTCTCCCAATACCCGTCCTTCGTTGAGAAGGGAGAGACTGTTCTTCCCCTTTCTACAACTTTTATTTCAATGCATAGAGAATGTCTTCCATATAGGACAGGAGTGGCCTGCTGGGATGGGGACCTCTGCCCCTCTTTGAACCCCTTACTCATTCTTCTTATAGGAGGATGAGTTGCTAAATGAGTGTGACTCTGGAACCTCCTTTGGGCCATGTCTACTGTTAGATAAGATCCCTGCATCTCAAAGTCAGTATCCCAGCTCCATTCTTCATTCTTCCCCTTTCATTTGTTTCATCCAGATATAGCGGGCCCTTTGTGCCTGGGGTCTGCGCAGGCCCCTAGGCAGGCTGGAGGTTTGCCCTCATAGTCCTGTCTTGTAGAGCAGGATAGAGGATCCGGTGGAGTCCCAATCTCCAGTTCATGTTGCACCAGTACTCTGCCCTCAGAGTTATCAGTCACCTGCTCAGAATTAATTCCCAAGTTCATCATTTCTCATCTTGCTGGCTCCTTGCATGTCACTTCCAGAGGCAAAATCCCAGAGGAGGAACCTCAGACCCACAGGTGTCCCCGTTCCCTTGTCTCTCATCTCATGATACCCTCTGCCCAAGTCTCTCACCTTTCCTCTCTCCGCTTCCCCATGTTCGCTCCATCCCTAGGGCACTCACCACCTGCCATTCCCTACATGTGAAATTGTAGGCTCTTCGCTGTTGTTCCACCTTCACCTGGAATGTCAGGTCGTGAACAGCTTCCCCATTTACCATCTGACCAACCCCTACTTGGCCTCTGAAACTCAGATTCCGCTTCACTGAATCTGATCAGATTCCAGGTGCCCTCTGACTTCCCAGGCTGGCCGAGATGCCCTTCCTCCGTGCTTTTTTAAGCCCACGCCATCTCCATCACAGCTCTCATTACCATGTTCTCTGAACCCTCCCCCACTTCCCCAGTAGCTTGTGAGTCTTTTGAAGGAAATGCCATATCGGTCGAACTCTCTATTCCCAGAAACATTATGGGCAACCAAAAAAGGCATGAGGCACTAAATCAGAGATTAACAAATGCCCCTTTAGTTAAGGGCATGTCTATTAACTAGGAAACGTCTGAACTTATGAGGTACAGATGGAGAAACCAAGGCACAGGAAGAGTCGCTGGCAGAGCTGGTACATTGAATATTTATAAACAGAAACATGTACTTGTTGAAATTTTTAAAAGAAAATGTGCACCAGTTCTGATCCTGTAAATTCTGTTGCCTCTAGCAGCAACCAAAGTCACAATTTGCCCAGTGGTATCAATTTGCCCTGTTCTGCACAGAGGGATGCTCATGGCCCTGGAGAATCCTGTCTGCTTCCCCCCAAACCCAGCTCACAGGCAGGCAGCAGGCTCATCAACTCATCAGATCCCCTTCTCACAAGCTCGTTTCAAAGACATTTCATTGGTCTGCACACAGGTGCTTGTGGAACGAAATGAAACTTGCCCCAAAACAAAGGGGAAAAAAGCCGATCCGATGCAAAATCTATCTGCGTTTCAGAAGCTGTCAAGATGAAAAATGAAGCCATGAGTTTGGCCTTTAAAAATATTAATTTCTTGTAGAGATGAACTGGAGAGTGGTAGAGAGAAAATTCCCTTATCTCCTAGGAGGAGCGAACAGGACCAAATTCTGATCCTTCTTCCTGGGTCTTTCCAAACCCAGTGAGTACTTGTTTGCACTTCATTTGTGAAGTTTCCAAACATAATGAATGTCCACATGTGTCCTGGAGTTATCAATGAATCTCCTGTCCTGTTCTGAGCTTAGTTGATATGATTCAATATGCTTTGGCTCTGTTGTTTGGGGTTGGGGGATGAACACAATGGAAGCAAATCTGGCCAACTTCTGACTGGGGAAGGGTTTAGGCTCAAGTAAGGGCACCAGCAATGAATGAATGAATGAATGAATGCCTTGTTGCTAATAGGAAGGACCAAGAAGACACAGGAGAAAGAAATGCATCCTGCTAACTTCTGACGGTCAAACTTAAGGAGACGGTGTCTGTTTGAGTAAGGTGCCTTTTCAAGCAGTTATAAAGGGTCCTCAGACTCCCTCCCCTCCCTCATACCCAGTCCGTCCCCCGGAAGCTCCTCATGACCTGCTCTCAAAGACGTTCACTGCTCTGCACTGTCAGAGCCTCTGTCCTCTTTCTGCCCCGTGCCTCTCTTGCCTGGACCATTGCAGAGTCTCATAAGTGCCTCTCCGTGCTCCCGACTCCACCATCCTCCTACTGCCTCCAGAACATTCTCCTTTTCTAAAGCATCCTCACCTGCTTAAAAATACTGATAGCTGTATCTTGCCTAGTGCATCAACTCCAACTCTTCAACATCTGCTCCCAGACCATTCTGCCAGCCTCCTCTCCTTTCCCTCTTGCTGGTCACTTCAGACTCCCACGAAATATGTGTAACATTATTCCACAAACATACAAGGCTTTTTCATGCTCTCTGTCTTGTGCACACACTGTTCCTTCAGTCTATGTGCCCTTCCCTCCCTTGTCCACCTGAGGAACTCCTATGCATCTTTTCAGGCCCAGCTTACATGCCCTGCCCCAGCCGCATTGCACGTGGTCTGTCAGTTACTGACCAATTATCCCTGTAAGCCAGTCTGCTCAGGGCCATCTCTGAGAAATTGGTGTCCTCCCTCCCCAGGGACTCACTTTAGGCAAGTTGCAGGGAACTGTGAGCTATGAACTGGACGCTCCTTTTTCTCTAGAAATGATATTCAAGAGATACTTGGATGAATGAAATAATAACACATGCAGCAAATATACTTTTGTTCTACTTTTTCCAAAAGTCTCATTCCCAATTTTCATCAGCTTCAAAGGAGAAAAATCCTCCCAATTCCTAATCATCTCCTTCCCAAGATAACAGGGCTCCGTCCTCTGTTCATATAGACTCAGGGTGTGCTCAAAGATGTCTGGACATCTGGCCTCCGGCCTGTCTGCCTCTCTGCGGAAGCCAGTGGTTTTAAACTTATCAGCCATTCCCTTTCTCAGACTCAGGCCTGTGGTTCTGTGTGGCCTGTGTTTTCTTATAAAATGTACCAGTGCGTGGGGAGAAGTTCCGTCTTGTGGCCAGAAAGCAAAGCAAAGGAGACAGGGACATATGAGGGCCTGACTCATACCATGCCAAACGGAGTCTCCACGCCCTCAGTGGCCACACAGCTACCTGGAGAGCTGGCAGAAGGGCCACATGGAGTCCTTTCTGTCTGCCCACCCATCCTCTAAAGCCCACCTCCTCGTGTTACTCTCAGGGCTCATCTGGGGTGGCGTTTATCTCAGGGCCTTGACTCTGTGTCTCCCCTTGAGATGTTGTCCCGATTTGCTGCTTAAGCAAACACTTCCTGAGCTCAGACAGCACGCCAGCCCCATGCCAGGCGGTGGGGACAAAGCCGAGGAAAGCTGGATTCCTGCCCTCACGGCACTCATGCTCTAGTGAGGGGAGAGCCTTGCCCTCCCTAAGAAGCTGCTGTGAGAAGAAATGAGGGCAACATTCCGAGACAACTGGAAATGATGGCTGGAGGACTCAGCACAGGAGAAAAACCCATCCTAGAATTCTAGAAAGTTCCCTTTCGTCCTTTCCTTACAACCATCTGGTCTCAACTCAGAGGCTGGCAACCCACACTGAATGTTTGAAAGCAGAGAAGCTACATCTTTCACCAGCATGAATGAACAACACCTACCAAAGGAAGCCAAAATATACCCTGTGAACACATACATATTTCTACAAACGTAGCAGTCCTTTTCTCTTTGTGTAATTACCAAACTGTTTGGAAGTAATTCCCAGTGGAAATCGTCACCCAATTTGCTCCGTATGGATTCTTTTTTTTTTTAAGATTTTTTTGGATGTGGACCTCTTTTAAAGTCTTTATTGAATCAGTTACAGTATTGCTTCTTTTTTATTTTTTGGATTTTTGGCCACTGAGGCATGTGGGATCTTAGATCCCTGACCAGGAATTGAACCCACACCCCCTACATTGGAAGGCGAAGTCTTAACCACTGGACAGCCAGGGAAGTCCCTGGATTCTTTAATATCATATTGCTGCCAAGAAATCTAAATGTCCTACCTGCAAGGGAATTAAAAGACAGAAAATTATCACTCCGCAGCAATTCATACTGATTCAGACTTGGAGGGACAAAAACAAAATTGACAATTGCTGCTGGAGGAGGCTTGAACAGTCTTTATTTCATTTTGCTTAGCTTGGCATCAGTCCAAGGTTTTATTCCCTTTTTAAAAAATTTTGGCCCTTAATGCAATAGATATCGACCACATAAATGATCTGTACATTGAATTAGACTAATGACCTAAATTTAAGCAAATTTGAAAGAATGGTCTTGACAGGGAGACAGCAGGCCCTGAGTTAGTTCTTCGAGGTAACGGTGATCATATGCCTCTACCTACCAGATAATCAAGAAATATTTGCCTGACTCTCCCTAATGTGAGGCTGGCATCTGCCCTGAGAATCCAGCACAGGGAGTTTACTAGGAAGGGGAAGCAGGGGTAAGGTTTATTCTCTCTTTCTCTTTCTTCTCAGTTTTAACTCAGCCTTAAATTAGCCACACTCTTGTCCTCCAGCCCTGCTTTTTCTTTTCGTCCTGATTCCATGGTTGGTCTTAACTCCATCGACTTAGGTGCCCAAGGTAGAAAGTGTCCCCTCGCTCGTCGCATCAAATACACACACTGGCTATGGAGCTGAGAAGTCATTCTGCCTGTGTGCAGATCCTGGCTCTGTTACTTGCTTCTGGAATAAGCTGGAGAAGTCATATAAAGTTTCTGAGCCTGAGTTTTCTCATCTGTAAAATGGGTGTGTGTGGTGCTGGTGGTGATATCCTTGTCCCAGGGTGCAGTGAGGGTCAGACAGGATAATGTTTAGATGGTTCACACAGCTTCACCTATCTTCAGTGATCAATAAATGGTATCTCTTTTCATAACTATCATTACCCTAATTGATAACTAGGTCTTTTTGATTCCATTTCCTAAAATTTTCTTTCATTTCCCTCCTACTCTTCCTTCTGAACCATCTCATCTCACCTGGATGGATACAATATTGCTGTCTGATTCATCTCTTAAGTCCCCAGTGCTAAGCACGGGGCCTGGCACCTCGTAGGACCTCAGTAAGTCCCTGTTCCATTGGATTGAATATTCTAGCCTTAGCTCACCAGTTACGGTGTGTTATTCCTGGGTTTTTCCGGGACATGGGCAGAAGAAAAGCTGTCGGACGTGTTTAATAGCCAAACATGGTATTCCTGATTTGGAAGAATTTATAACAGACCCAAAATATACTTTGGAGATTCAAATCATACATCACTTCTCCCATAAATTTTAGTGGTCATTTCTGTTTAGTTTGTTTTAAAGATCTGATGCATTTAAAGTTTAAATGTGGGAAAGTTACGCCTTCTCCCTTTGTTTTATTTCCCAGCACTATGACCAATGAGGCAAAGAATCCAAACTCATTAAGTTTCACACATAAAGAATTGAAATGTATACAGTACTTACAGACCCTGCAGGCTGAATGATGGAGCTCTCTTTTTAGGCCTTGAACATGTTGACACACTCAATATTTTTCATCCACAGAATGCCGTATGAGCATTGTCTCACACCACGTAACATTAATATTATTTTTATGACTGCACAAGGCAGTGACACGTTGCTGAGCTGCTGAGAAAT
This sequence comes from Neophocaena asiaeorientalis asiaeorientalis, assembly GCF_003031525.2. Lineage (NCBI taxonomy): Eukaryota > Metazoa > Chordata > Mammalia > Artiodactyla > Phocoenidae > Neophocaena > Neophocaena asiaeorientalis. The sequence continues at coordinate 10,968,037 of NW_020185335.1, forward strand.
TTGAAGAATAAAAAAGCTCTAAGACACTGAAAGAACCTTGAGTCATTGAGCTTGGAGATGTAGGGGGGAAGGTTGAAGTGTGTCTAGGAGCTGGTTACACAGATTTTATCAGATGAACTGGAGCCAACATATGTATTTCTTAGATGGCCTGGACCCTAGGATCTAGTGCCGGTGGGTGTGGCTCAGCTCAGCACGGTCGGAATGTAGTGGGCTGGGGCTTACGCTAGCACAGCAAGAGAACCAGGCCAGACATCTACGAGCTTGGAGGTAACCAGTGAACTTGTAGAAGGTCACACAACCACCAGGGGAAGGAGATTGGCTACTGTGATGGTCATACTCTTGCTTCCCCCCTCCTGTCCCTGTGGGAAGTGTCACTAATCAGTCATGGCACTCTTGCCCTTTGAGTCAGATGCAACCTCAGTGTCCTGCTCCTGGCGCAGAGTTGTCATAAAATAATCTGATTTTCCATGTAAATAGAAATCTACCTAACGTTCCCAAAACTGTAAAAAAATTAAGTATAAAACAAAGGCAGAAAGAAATCGAAGATTTGTAAATGAGGCTGCATGTTTTTAATGCAGTAACTCTTTTCTTCTCACCATAGCAGATTGTTTCAAGGTAAAAAGATGAGATTTGTTTAATCAGATCGTTTAGTTGATAAACATTTATTGAGGACCTACTAGAAGCCAGTTATATACATGCTAAGTGAGTAGCTGCCCACTTGTCTGGGCAGTTCTCAGCGCTGAACCTTGGGATGGGGAAGCCCAAACCATCTTGCCCCAGATTTGAGGGAATTGGGTGTCCTGGATTTAGGGAAGAAACTGGGATCCCCAGAGACCTTCTGCCGAGTCTCCAGGTACAAGAGTTTCTTCAAGTATACCTTTCCCAGGAAGCGCCCTTGGGCCCCATACCCCTCGATTTTCCAGTTTTGAAATCGGAATGCTACTGATTCAGACCATGCAGTGTTCTCACGAAGATTCTGATGAGGGGTGCCTGGCTCAATGAAGATGCTCCAGAAATGGCAGCAGATGTTGTCACTATGGTGATATTGCTATTGTTGTCATTATCCTTCCTCTGGGCGCACACCCTTGACATGTCAGACGTGGATACCCAGCTCTCTGAGCTTAGAAGCCACGTTAATACACTTGAGTTTGCATCCAAAGTCTACAGTCTGATTATTGACACATTTGACTGCCCAGCTCCAAGCAGAGAGGACCCACCCGGCCCTCACTGCAGTGTTCTCTTGGGACCCTGTGCCTCAAACACCCTGGTGAGAAATAGCAGCTAGGACTCCAGACCAGGTACCAAATCCCACAGTCTAGATGAGGCTGACCGTTTAGGGTGTTCTGAGGTCAGACTGAGGCTCAAATCTTGACCTCACTCACTACTTACCAAGCTCAGAATTGGGAGTTACTTCAGCTCTTACACCTTCAGTGTTCTCGTCTACAGGTTGGAAATTGCACTTAGTGATTCCTAGTGAGTCTTGACATATAAGTTCCCTCTCTTCCCAAACCATGACCGAGTCATACCAGGCAGATCAGAGTGTGATGTAATATCTCCCCAGGAAACGATGTACAAGAAACCATAATTTCACATACAATTTCTGAGGTTAGGAGATGTCCCAAATTCATCCCTGGGGTGTCCATGAACTCCAGTTTTAAAACCCCAATCCAAAAAAAAAAAAACAAAACCCCAATCCATGAAGAGTAATTTTTTTTTTTTTGGCGGTACGCGGGCCTCTCACTGTTGTGGCCTCTCCCGTTGTGGAGCACAGGCTCCGGACCTGCAGACTCAGCGGCCATGGCTCACGGGCCTAGCCGCTCTGCGGCACGTGGGATCTTCCCGGACCAGGGCACGAACCCACGTCCCCTGCATCGGCAGGCGGACTCTCAACCACTGCGCCACCAGGGAAGCCCCAAGAGTAATTTTTAAAGAGATCAATTTGTATGCCTACATCAGAAAAGATGAAGGCAAATAATATGACCTAGAAATTCCACTCCTAAGTATATACGCAAGAGAAATGAAAACATACGTCCACATGAAAATGCGTACATGAGTTCTCATAGCAACATTACCCATAATAGCCAAAAAAGTAGAAGCGACCCAATGTCCATCTGTTGGTGAATGGATAAGTAAAATGGGGTAGATCCATACAATGGAGCATTATGTGGCCATAAAAAGGGCTGAAATACTGTGAGACAGTAAATGTCTGTTGCTTTAAGCCACCCACTTTGTGGTGCTGTGTTACAGCAGCCCCGGGAAACTAATATAAGGGACTGCTAATATGTATGGGTATGTTCCATCCAAACATTAGACCTCGTGGTGCTTTCACAGGCACAGAATACCACGTGGATAATGGATGCTTTGGGGTAGGAAAGAGTTAAACAGCTCTGATCCTCCTGTGCTTACTGGCCAGATCCTCCTCATGACTTATGGATGACCGCGTTAAACGAAGCAAAGCTGGGAAAAGACGAAGTTTCCCAGCACAGCCTTTAAAGGACCCCCATGTCACACCTCAAGGCCAATTAACATTTAGTCGAATTCTTGGTTCGCACCCCAACCAGCTGTCGGACCGGCTCTCTGGAGAAGTCTGCATGTTTGCTGAGATATAAACGTGCAGGGCTGCACACTGACATTTAGAGAGCCGCCTCAAGGCCTGTGTCCTTTACTTAATGTGCTTTTTCTATTGTAATGGGAGGGCCACACAGATGCCCCTGTTAGAATTGCTAATGGCTGTCACTTCTCGGTTCAAGGAAATGGTTGTCTGCTTTCAAGCAAATCCTGGGTCTTGGGACTCATGGCTTTGCACTGGAGCCTAGGACATGAGGAGGAGAGAAGAGCAAGAGGCCACATCCAGAACCACACGCCTTGTGATCCATTCCCCCACCCCCCGCCAAAATCACATAGAAATGTCCAAATCACCTTGACCTTACATTTCAGTTCAGGTAATAGAGCTTACTCTTGGGCTTCCTTGGTGACGCAGTGGTTGAGAGTCCGCCTGCCGATGCAGGGGCCGCGGGTTCATGCCCCGGTCCGGGAGGGTCCCGCATGCCGCGGGGCGGTTGGGCCCGTGAGCCATGGCCGCTGACCCTGCGCGTCCGGAGCCTGTGCTCAGTAACGGGAGAGGCCACAACAGTGAGAGGCCCGCGTACCGAAAAAAAAAAAAAAAAAAAAAAAGTACTCTTTTTCCGACCACTAAATAATGTTTATTGCAAAAAAATTAGAAAGTTAGAAAAGAATACAAAGAATAAAATAAAAATTGCCTGACCACACCAGTCAGAGATGATTGCTGTTAATATCTTGCTATACGTAATTCTCCTGCCCTATTTAAAAATTGCGTATAGATAGGTCCATTTCTTACAAAAATGGGATCTCCATGTTCATGCAGTTTTGTTACCTGCTTTTTCCTCTCAACAATGTAATAGAAACATTTTCCATGCCATTAAATATTCTCCGACTAAGCATTTATTTTTAATGTGGGTGCCTCTGGCTTGAACAGCAGCGGTTTTCAATACTGCAGAGAGCTATGCTGGGTGGATTTGAGTAGGTTTTTTTCTCACAGTATTATGATGATGTTTAAATGGTGTATCAGTGAAAATATCCCTGGTCATCCGTTCCTGGATAGGGAAGAATGTCCAGCCATTCTCGATTTGCTCAGACCCTGTGAAATATCCATTCCTCATAGCCACTGGGCCTTTTTCTGGATGGTAAGATATGCTGGGACTGAGGGTTCCAGGGTACAGACCAGCAGTGAGTGTCTGGCTGATTGAGAGCTTCTCAAGGGGACATGGTTACAGGGGCACACCCCATCTTTCAGGGCAGCTGAAATGTAAATAACCATTGTAGGTTCCAGGCTGAAATACATTACAGGGAAGATGTGAGAGACATGCAAATGTTGTAGGTTTCAAAAGCAGATAACCTACAGCAGGAAGTAGGGGCCGCCTTCAGGATGTGAGGGACCCTTGAGCCAAGCCCTCAAGGGCAGGTACGGTTTGGAGAGACAGAGGGCAGTAGACGTTTGGGTAGGCACTGGTCTGCTAGTGTTTAATGAACATCTACTGTACACCTGACAATAGGCAGGTGTCACGGACATGACAATGAAGAGACATCAGTGATCCCTGGCTCCTAACAACTTACAGCTTTGTAAACATATGGCACAATTCAGAGTGATAAGCGGTCCAGTAAGAGAGCATCCTGGTGCAATCATAGTAATAATAGATGCTCGACAGATGTTCACTACTGGGTGTTGTGCGTTTGTCATTTCATTTAGTCCTCCCAACAGCACTGTGGGGTGGATTCTACTATGTCCCCTCTTTTACAAGTGATAAAAGCGAGACTTCGTGAGAGTAACTCGTCCACGGTCAACACGTGCAGCTAGTTGGTGGTGTTCCCTTCATGATGCGCTGATCATTTTGCAGGCATCCTCTTCCTTAATCCTCACGACAGCCTTTCAAGGTAGATGATGATATACCCATTTTCAGAGGCAGTATTGGAAGCCCCAAGAAAGTTAAGTGATTTGTCCAGGTCCACACAGGTAGCAAGGGGTGGGACAGGGCTGCATCTAATGCTGTCTGATTCTGAGGGCCACACCATCTCCACACCTCATTATTATGACCTCAGCAAGAGGTGGATCCTGGCTGGTCCAGGGGACTGTTACTCACCAAGATTCAGAGTTTCCTAAGGCTGAAGTCACGCTCGATCATTCTTTCCGATTTTAAGTATTTATTAGGCATCTTTGATGTCCAAGAGCTATACTGATGGGCACAGAGTCACAGCCGTTGAGAAGCTTACAGGCTAGCCGGGAGCTAAATGTGCAATAGTGATAAGGTGGGTATTTATTAAACGTAAGCACGAATAAGGCACAGTGTGAGTACAGAAAAGTAGACTCCAAAGTAGACGTGGCAGAATCCGGACAGGCTTCACAGAGGAGTAACGTGGGAGCTGAGACTTAACCGATGAGTAGGTGCCTGCCTGGGAGACACGTGGATGGAAGCCGTCCTAGGCAATGGGAACAGTGTTTGCGGAGGCATAGAGGTGAAGAGAACCTGGCAGGGTTAAGAAACCGTGGCCAGCGATTAAGTATTGCTGGGCTAATGAATGAGGGGAGGCGTGGTAGGAAATGTGATTAGAGGGGGGCAGATCTCCAAGGGCCTTCAAGTGCCAATCCACAGAGCTGAGACAGGGTCCTGGTAGCAATAAGGAGCCGTAGAAAGATTTAGAGCACGGCAGCAGTGATGAGGGTTGAGTGTTAGAAAGATAATTGTCATGAAAATGCACTTGAGGTGGTGAGATGGCACTCAGGAAGACCACAGAGGCTTATTTTTTGTGCCTTGAACTAAAGGAGAAGTAATGGGAATGGAAAGAAGAGGATGGATATAAACAATTTAAGGGGGTGGAATTGATCAACCTGGTAATTGATTAAATTGGGTCTGGGGAGGTTCCTAAGTCTGAGATCAGTGCACCACCCAGTTTTCATATCTGTCCATTTCATTACTTTCCCGTTTCTTTCACGCTCTCTTATTAAAAGTTCTGTGGGGTCGGAGTTGACTGTAATAAGAAGTCTGAGAACTGCCAAGTAGCAACACTTAGCATCCCTGTTAGGTGACAGATCTCTGTTTGTGGGAGTCAGTGTTTATAAAGGAAAGAAAAGTGCATTCCGCATAGAAGGGGTCGTTTACTCTGTGTATTTTTTAAATACGTTGATGTTGTTGAAATCCCAGCCTTTGACGTTTAGGTCTCTAATGAAATTTGGGCAGATTGGATTTCAGCTGGCATCTAATGAAATACGCTTTTTATTTTTTGTAAGTTCATGAAAACCTTTTCCTCCTTTATAAAAATCACAACTATGTTCATTCGTCTACGCAGCTGATGAATACGGGACCTTTGGAAGGCAGGTTTGGTCTCTGCCCTCATAAAGCTTATAGTCGAGTCATCTATCCAAAACTACATCTTCAGCATTTGCTCCTATTTTAAATAGGTGCTCTCTGCCTTGAATATCAATAGAGCAGAATAGCAAGAATGTCAGAAGTCAGCCCTCAAGAATTACTTTCAGTGTTTTTAAAATATTTCATACTTAACTATCCATCCCACGTGCCTCTACCTCAGGACCTTTGCACTTGCTAACTCATCTGCCTGGATTGCTCTCTCCCAGGGTATCTTTGTGGCTCCTCCTTCGTCTCTTCATGGCTCTGATCAGATGTGACCTTCTTTGAGCCTCCACCCTCACTCCAGAACTCTCTATCCCACTTCTTCATTTTTTCCCATAGCATCTATCTCTGTTGGTTTTGTTACAGTCTGTCTCCTCACCTAGAAGATAGGCTCCATGGGGGGGTGGGGGTGCCTTTGTGACTTTTGTCTGCAGCTGTATCCCCACCAACTAAACAAACACATGGCTCTCAGTTGGCCCTCAGAGAACATTTGAGGAATAAATGAACGAACCCTCTCTGTGTCTAAGGTTCTCACCTGCAGCCTGGGGGGGCTTGCTGAGATGTGAGTGAAAGGAGAGCGGCAGAGTCTCAGGATTCTTGGCTCCGGGAGGGACCACGGCCAGCGTCATGAGCAGGTCAGGCTGCTTGAGCAGGACAGCACTCAGCCAATGTCTCTCTGTCTTTATACCGATGTTTTCTGGTTTTTACACAGCTCTTGGCTTAATACATTTTTCTCCATTGGGCCCAAAATACAATTTAAAAGGGAAAAAAAATATTCTGAGGGTATAGATCTAATGTCATAAGCATCACTTTGGAGAGGTTTTGTGTTTATTTTGTGGTTTTTCTTTTTTAACACTGTAACTTTTAAAATGTAAGTTATTTCCTCGTAACCCAAACCATATATTTTTCTAGTAGGAAAAAATAGTGAATATAGATAACCCAAAACAGGGAGGTAAAAAGATTATGTATCTGTAATTCCATCATACTGACCTAACCATTGTAAACATTGTGTGTGTGTGTGTGTGTCTGTGTGTGTGGATGGATGGATGGATAGATAGATACAGAGATGGACTTCTAAACGTATATATATAATCTCCCCCTGGCCAGTGGTTACAGCTGCCGGTGCACCATATGCTGGGCCAGTCCAGGTGGCCTTCCCTCCCTCAGTGTCATGATGCTGCTAAACCAGGACCTCTTTCCACCTTCCTGCACCCTATAACTCCTTCCCAAATTGCTCCAAAGTTTGTATTCTGCTATCTCAGGAAATAGCAGTCAAAGGGAGACACAGTGACCCACACTCAGACAAGGGCAGTGGGAATAGCGAAGATGGGATTATGTGAGATTCCTTGCTAAGAGAGAGTCAGAGGGGATGAGAGAGGGTACCAGGGCCTTCTAGTCTGGTGGCCTGAGTGGAGGAGGACACCCCAAACCAGAACAGGGAAGGAGTGTGCTTGGCTCAGAAGATCCTGACTTTGCTTTGGGACCTGCTGTATTTACAGTGCTTGTGAAACGTTCAGGTGGAAATGTCAAGCAAGCAGTTAGAAGTGTGTATCTGGGAATTAGGAGAGATTTGGACATAAAAGAGACAGGTGGTAATTGAAGCTGTCGGCATCAGTAAGGTGGGGAGAAATGAAGCTGTGGGAATACCGGGGTCTCCAAGAAGGCAGACATTTAGAGACTTGGTGGAGAGTGTTCAAAGAGCCACCCATACCTGGCGACTGACCAGAAAAAAGCTCCGATCCTTCCAAGCCCAACCCATCCAGGGCTGGTGTGAACAGATGGGAAATGGGTTCCCGTATGGAATCCATGGGCTACCACTAAGAGAGGCTATGAGGGGATGAGGGGACCCCAGAGTGTAGCAGGAGTGTAGGCTGTGGACCCAAGAATTTGCATTCCAGTCCCGGCTCCATCATGTAAGAGCTGTGTGTCCTTGGGCAACAGAATCCTCGGCGATACAGCGGGAGCTACAGTCCTACCCTCCTAAGGGTGGGGTGGGTCATGAGGATCAGCAGAGGCAAGGCACACGAAGGGTTAAGCACCGTTTCCAGCACATAGCAAGTGCTCGATGAGGGACGTAGCCATGATTATTAATAATGACTGACGGTCTGAATGGGACCCAGCTGGACTGGTAAGGAATGAGTACTCGTGGCCTGGAGCAGAGAGGGCCGTCCATAGGTTGGGCTTAGAGCCAGGAGGGAGCACGAGGCACAGAGGTATGGTCTCGTCCCAGGGCTGAGGTCTGATCCCCATTGGGACCTGAGCTGAGGCTCTGGGATTCCCTCTGGGACATCTGTATAGGCAACAGAGCTCAATTCCCCTGTACTTTGAAAAGGGCACTAGAGAGGAGCTGGAGGGAACGCCGAACATTCTATTTATTGTTATTTTTAAAAAATAAAATGGAAAGGAGCCCTCCAAGGGCATGTTCGCGGATTTTATTATTTGTGAGGAAAAACACACTTGTCTTTATCAACATTCTGTCTGTCTGCGAGACTGGGCCGGCAAAGGGCAAGACCAAATGTTAAGTCATAACATTTGACTCCTTGTTCCTTGCTCAGCTAACATGCAAGAGTGTTAATAGGCTCAGCTCTTGTCAGCCGAGCCAAGACAATTTCAAGACCAAAATGAATGATGCAGCCAAGATCGCAAAAGGGCCGCCTTGTGCGAATGGGGCAGGAGATCCCGATACACTGGGTGGTCTTGTCCAGATAATGTGGGAGGAAGGTGAGCAAGAGGACTCACTGTTCCAGGCATGAAAATGACCAGAGAGCCTTCCAGAATAATCCACGGCCGGGTTATCCTTGTTGCCTTTTCTCCCTAGTAATATGAATTCGCTTTTGGAACAACAGCAGTGGCATAAGTGGAATCCGTCTTGTATGATTTTTCCTCAGATGATTTAGAATTAGTTCAGTCTGTCTTCAAAGAGGATAACCCAGTGACAGCGTACAAGGGCTATCCTGAATTGCTTTCCTGTCCTCGGGTGGGGTGGGTGGGTGTCAGTGGCCGATTCATTACTCTCAGTGGGGTCCTTTGTTTCTGAAGCTACCTGGGATTATTACAGCAATAGAACTCTAAAGCAAAGTAAGCTTTGCATAAAAACGCATTTGGCTTCAGAGAAAACACACAATACTGATGAAAAGTAACCCTGGATGGCAGATTCCGTTAAGAGGTCACATCTGCATGGGAGCAGGCTCTAGGAAACGGGGATGGATCTTGACAAAGGCCGCTTAGACTGTGCTTGTCTAAGGGGAGGAGGTAACACTGATTAAGTGCCTGAAATTAATGGGCAAAAGGCCATTAACATGCAGAGATCCAAGAACAGGCAAAGGTGGTAAAGCCACAATTGCTCCAAGTCGTAGGCATTTAGAACCTGATTTTAGAAACATCCTCCAACCCTCGGCGGGCTCACGTGCTTTTGTCACTGGGAGTCAGTAATTGAATTTTCTGGACGTTTTGACGAATATGTATCTTTGTGAAGCCGATTACACAGCAGAACGCAATTTTTAGTCTGACCTTAAAAGCATTACCTTCTGCTGTGTGATTAGAAAACATGCAGAGGGTGCCGCCCTTCTCACTGCACTTGATCTGGGGGAGAGGAAAGGAAAAAAAAACCCTTGCTATTCCATGTCACCTAGTAAGATTCATTTAGATTCTATGCAGATAATTTAATAACAGATTTTGTAAAACCTTAGCATAAGGAGCCACCGTAAAACGTATTATCTTTTATTACCCATACAGAGAATGACATTTTAGAAGGTAATAAATCGAAACCCAAGAAAAGCTATTTGCTTTCGGAGACTGCTTGGCGGATGACAGGGATACCAGTTTCCCGATTTTATACTGTGGCACCTATGGCTCCCCAGGGTCACCTGAGGCAGCCCCCAGATGGGTTTGCTGAGGCCTGTCTGAGCAACATTCCCTGGCCCTCTCTTCTTTTTTGAAAGGTCGTTCCCATCCAGACCTCACTGCTGAGCATTGGGTTGTCCCACCTTTACCGGTCCCCCTTCCGTCTTACACAGTCGGGATTTGTGACAGGCCAAGAGCTGAGCCTGGGCTTGGGACCTGTCCTGGGGCATCTGCCATGAGGTGGGGGAGAGCTCACCCCACCAGCATCAGAGAAGGCCAAGCCTCCCTTGGCATGGATGCCTCTCTAACGGGGAAGGACTTTCCCTGCTCGCTCCTGGAAAGCTAGAGCCTTATCACCGTGCCCTACCCTGCACAACCCAGCCTTCTAGAGACCAGCTCAGCCCGTCCAACCTTGTCCAGGCCCTGCAGACCCACAACTGCTGCAACCCAGAAGAGCATCCCTGAGGCCAAGTTTTCTGCGTACTGATCCACATCACCATCTTTTGATTTATTCATTCGTCAGATATTAACAGAGAGTACCAGACACTTGGATGGCTGTGTGATTTTTCCCCAGGGGGTTTAGAATTCAATTTATTTTCAAAGAGTGTAACCCAGTGGCCACATAAAGGCAGTATTTTGGGGCCTCCATGTCTCAGAGGGCCAGGTGTCAGGGATATGGCAGGAGTAAGTTAGAGACAGGGTCCTTGCTTCCATCGACAGCTATAATGAATACTTGGAAAGTGATTGACATATTGAAAACCGTATATTTTGAAGAGAAAACTCTCCAATAAACTGATCTGGTATTCACCACTTTGTAGATGGGAAGAAATTCATTTCCTCTTCCTAGTGGACAGAGAGTTGTAGGAAAGGTCTCATTGACGTTACGCTTCAAAGGATTGAAATGGAAATATTTTCCAGAGGAAAGATAGCGGATGCTATTCTGGGAAGGTGGGCAGTCCTGGGAAGGGGGCAGCTGGGAGTGAAATGAAGGTGGCAGCTGGTAACAGTGAGCACCGCACGGGGCAGGGAGGCTGGCGAGCATCCTGGCTCTGCAGGATGCTTGATGAGGGCTCTCCAGAGAAGCTGTCTCCGTTCTCTATGGCTGCCGTAGCAAGACCACAAAATCTGTGGCTTAAACAGTTCTGGAAGTCAGAAGTCCAAAATGAGTTTCACTGACGTAAAAGTCAAGGTGTCAGTGGGGCTGATTCCTTCTGGAAGCTCTGGGGAAACATTTGTCCCCTTGCCTTTCCCACCTTCTAGAGACCACCTGCATTCCTTAGCTCATCGTCCCTTCCCCCATCTCTCCATCTTTAAGGCCAGCAGTGTACCATCTTCTTCATCTTCAAGGCGCTCTCTCTCTCTCTCTCTCCTTCCATTGTTGCATCTCCTTCTCTGGCTCTCCCACCTCCCTCTTATAAGGACCCTTGTAATTACTTTGGATCCACCCAGATAATCCAGGATAATCTTCTCCTCTCAATATTCTTTACTCAATCACATCTTCAAAGTCCTTTTAGCCACTAAGGTACCATATTCCCTGGTTCCAGGGATTAGGACATGGACATCTTTGGGGGCCAGTATTCTGTCTACTACAGAAGGTATGAAAGCCTCTAGGATCAAAAGCTTGATGGCATTTAGAGCTCACTTCCACTGTGCTCTGTGCTTGACTCACGAACCTGACACTGGGCATCTAACAGCTTAATCACAGAGACAGACATGTGAAGGGAACATTGCTGTGTCATTAAGTCAACCAAGAAGAAAGCATTCACCATAACATACACACAGGACTAATGCAGAGGAGGAAGGAGTAATTCTGGGAAGAGCAGAAAAGCTTTAGGAGGGAAACACATCTAAGTAAGGTTTATAAGGACGAGAAATTCTCCAAGGGGGTGGAGGGAATCATGGGTAGGGAGGGCCTCCCAGGCAGAGGGCACAGCATGAGCTAAGGTGTCAAGGAGTGAAGAGCCCGAGATGCTGGGATTGCAGGTAGCCCGGTGTTCCAGGAGTGCAACACTGTGAGTGAGGAGCTCTGGGAGATCAGGCCAGGATGGGGGTGTCTTCTGTGCTTTAGGAGCTTGAACCTTATCCTATAGCTACCGAAGGGCTGCTGAAGCATTTTGAGGAGGGGCCTGTGGTCAAGTGGCAGTTTAGACAGCTCACTGTATCTGGCTTTGGGTGGAGAGGGGTCTGGAAGAGAGCAGAGGGAACCAGTCTGGAAGCTGTTGTAGTAACTCAGGTGAGAAAAGACGAGGACTCGAAGTCATGTGACAACAGGGGTGACAGAGAAAAGAGGATGGACTCAGGAGAGGTTGAGGAGGCGACATCAGTAACACTTGATGATGGGCTCTTTGAAGTGAAAGCGGGAAGAGCTGAGGACACCTCCCAGGCGTTCAGCTTGAGGTGATGCCTCCAAGAGGAGTGCCGTGTTGCAGGGACGATAACAAGTTTTGTCATTGGTCCATGAAAATTGAGGGAGAACATCCAAAGGAGACATCCAGAAGATGAAGCAGGCTCGAGGGGCAACCATAGTGTTATTTAATGCCTTACTGGGAGTACATTTTTTCTAGAAAGGGAAAAAAAAGGAAAATTCCACGGAGAGAGAAGCTTTGATAAACTATGTTTCTGTTTTTCATTTAAATTGCATCATAAACAGGTGAGTTTTAAGTTAAAATAAGGGTGACCTGCAGTTCATCAAGTGTTCATTCAAAATGATGCTAATCAAAGTGTGGTCCTCAGATCAGCAGCATCAGCATCTCCTAGAAACTTTCTGAAAATGCACATCCTCAGGCCCTGCTCTGGACCTCATGAATCATTAGCCCTCTGAGTGGGCTGAAAATCTGTGTTTTAATGCACCCACCAGGGAATTCTGATACAAGCAAGTTCCAGAAGCACTGACTGAGACAGTCTGTCTTAAGCACCTACTATGTACTGGGCATAATGTTGCCATGGCAATTCAAGGCCAAAAGTTTAGAAGAAACAGGCTAACACAGTAAACAGTGACTGTGAAAATATATAAAAACGATAGAGAAAGAGCACTTTATTTTATTTTCCTTCATGTTTTAGACGTCTGTACTTCCTTGTCTCAATCAAACAGATTAAACCAAGCAGTTCTTTAGCATCTTCAGATCTGCCCCAAGTCAACCATATGCTTCTTGGGATTCCCTAACTCTGTTCCCTCAGGCTGGGAGCTCCTTGAAGGTGGGATGGACTAGATGATGTCTGAGATACTTTCAAGAAACAATGGGTTGTGTCTCTTAGCGTCACAAACCTTGATTCCAGCCACACTAGTGGCCCCGTGTTAGCTGGACCTCCATGCTGGTGCTCAGGCTCCTCTTCCGTCTCTGAATTCTCTGCCTTCATAGCCTCCTTCAAAGCTCAGCTCCAAGTCTGCATTGTCCTGAAGCCAGTTAAAAACCACAGTAGCCCTCCCAGCTGCACCGTTCACATCTGAAGCTATTGCATACATGTTCAGCACACACTACCTCGTGCCTTGTGGAGCCACTTATACATGTTTTACCTTCAGCCAAGCCATGAGTTCCTTGCAAGTAGGGAATATATTTTATACTTCTTCTCGTTCCCAAGGTGTCCTGACCAGAATCAGAATCAGTCTTCAGTTCTTATTAAACCATTGAATTTAATAGTGTTTTAGGATTAATAGCTTCTCATCTTCTTCCACAGAAATTCACTTCCACATCAAGACCCCATTTCTAATCCTATAGTAGGAGATTCTCCTCTGCAGGACGTCTCCTTCCTCCCCCCACCAAGGTCTGGGCTAAGTGGCCTTTCTTTTGCAATAACCACAGCACTCTTCTTACTCCCATCTCATTCTGGTGAAATTACCTGGGAATTATCTAGCACCAGGTTTGTCTCCCTTTACTTGCTACTGCTCTCTAGCACAATGCCTAATGCATCGTGAGTGCTCAGTAAATATTAAATAAAATTCATATCGCCTTCCTGAGCACCCCATGTCCTGACCCCCTTCTCACAGACCTTAATCGGTACACTTCGAATAACACTTATCGTACCTTACATACTTGCTTTCTGTCCATTTATCTAAAAATGGACTGAAAGCAGCATTGTATCATTCATCACATCCTCTCAGAGTTACTTGAACCTAGTAGACACTATATAAATGTTTCAGTGGAATCAACCTGAATGTCAAATATTTACCGCCTTGGGTCTGAAGGGTGTGATTTTTCCAGGTATGTTATGAATGCCTTTGGCATTTTATTTGCCGTGACTCATGAGTAACCTCAGAAGAAGCACACTTCACATGGAAATGTTTTATTTGATTTTGGTATCCCTCAACCTGAAATCTATCACTTAGGTTATTCCAACTGCATGTGTCTAAGAGGCTGTGTTTATTTCCCCTGCTGCTTCCCCATCCTGCTGACTTCGTCAGCAACCAGTAAATCTGGGGAAATGAGCTATGCCTTCTCCTTATCCACCACACCCCAGCCAAAATGAAAACACAGCAGATGACAGCCAAGTACATGAACATTCACATTACTGGTGAGCAGCAAAGTAAAAGGAGGCCTAAAACCAAACACAAGTCAAACCCGACTTGCCGTGTTGCATAGGAAGGTGGAGGAATGTCACTCGCTGTCTGCAGTAGGAAAAGGACACCTTTTACAAGGGGATGTACACGGTTCCTGCTGGATTTATGGACTACCTTTCCCCAGTGTTATGTGGCCAGAGTGGATAAATCAAACTCCAGACAGACAACAACTTGTTCTGCTCCAGATAATGTTTTCACCAATCTGCTTGCAGTATTTATAGACCAAGTGTCAGGTGCAGAAGAATGTGGTCCCTGTTCAGGTGCCATATCACAAGGAGTCTCAGCCTATCCGAGCAAAGCTGATGAGTAAATAAATAAACAAATTGCATTACATCTTTCCCATAAATCTCAGATTAATATTTCTCATTAACAATACCTTCAGTGTTAGACAACAAAAGGATTTATTGAAAAAGACTCTTACAGATTTCCTTGACCCTTAAAGCACAGTTTATAAGCTGGAGCCAACTCTTACCAGCTGATAATAACTGATTGTGTATATCGCTTTCCAACTATGTACTCTATGACATCATGTTGGTAGCTTGAAATCAGCCATGGTAAGAGTATTTAAACCACCAAAATTGACAAATGCTGCAAATCAGGCACGTGTGCTGTTAAACATTTACAGGCACATCACTCTTTGTCAATCATTATTTTATAAAAAATGTATCTATAAGTGACTAATTAGTGCATAACAGCCTTGTTCCAGGCACTGAATTAGTAGCTGGGAGATAAGACTTTAAACAAGACAAGGTCCCTGACCTCATGGAGTTCAAGTCGTCAGGGTCAACATAGCCAATAAACAAGTAATCAATAACTGAGAACATTACAGACTGTGATAGTGCTGGAGAAAAGCTGTATGCATTATTTGTTGCAGCAAAACAAATTATTCCAAAATGAGATACATCCTACCTCACAGTTTGGACTGTCACAGAGTTGCAGTCTATGTGTTTGTTGGTGCAGAATTTGCAGTCTCATCAGGAGGTTTGACTGGGGAAGGATCCGCTTCAGGGCTCTTCAGTGGTTGCTGGCAGCATTCAGTTCCTTCTGGCTGTCCCTGGAGGCCATCCTAGCTTCTTGCCACATCCTTAGAAGACTTTCCAAAGGTTCTACTACATAATAACAGCAGTCATCTACACATGCCAAGCTCCATGCTTGGCACTTTACCTTACCTATTTTAATCCTCACTTACCCTAGAAGTATTATTATTCTCCCCATTGGACAGGTGAGGAAACTGAGGCAGGGAGAACTTAAGTAACTTGACGAAGTTCACTCAGCTACTAAGCGGTGAAGCTGATCAAATGCTGATGTCCTTCCCTAAGTGTCAGCTACCCCATTATGCAATAAGGTCCCTGCCTTCATGGAGCTTCAGTGCAGTGAAGGATGGCCATCAGAAATGAGCAGGGGGGCTTCCCTGGTGGCGCAGTGGTTGAGAGTCCGCCTGCCGATGCAGGCGATGCGGGTTCGTGCCCCGGTCCGGGAAGATCCCACATGCCACGGAGCGGCTGGGCCCGTGAGCCATGGCCACTGAGCCTGCGCATCCGGAGCCTGTGCTCCGCAACGGGAGAGGCCACAACAGTGAGAGGCCCGCGTACCACAAAAAAAAAAAAAAAGAAGAAAAGAAATGAGCAAGAATTCACCTAAAGGAGGAAGTAGAGGTGGAAAGGTCAAACGTAAGAAAAAGTGGGGTACAGTAGAAGGAAATCCAGTCTGGACAAAGTGTGAAAACAGGTACGGAGGGCAGTTCAAGATGAAGCAAAAGGAGGATGGGGTACCACATGGGTTAATGGCAGAACCTTTCTCCATGTAACATTTATTCATTGATTCCCCCCCACCGCTACCATTATGCTTGTTATTAGTGATAAATGTTCCGTTAAATGCTCACTCGTATGGCAGTCACGGTAGCTGTGTAAAGCATCAAGGGTCCAGTGATTGATTACATGCCATATTTAGTGACATGGCTTGATTCTTTTCTTTTCAAGATGGAATGTTTGCTTTTCAAATCAGTGTGATCAGTGAACCCAGCCCGTGTCTGTGGAGATACACCCGAGGCTTTTTCTTGCAGACACACCATCTTCCTTTTGTTTCTAGGATATATATTAACTGGTAGCAAGTAGACACCCAGGAAGAGATGGCAAATACAGTAGAGATGCATAGCTGCAGAATTCAAACCAGGAGAGCAGCTTGACTCTTAGATATGTCTTACAGATCAGATAGCTTAAAATAACACCACAGCAGTCAATTTCATTCTCCCAGTTTTTACACGGTGCTTCTCTTTGTCAAAATACAGTCCTATCTCCTTGAGCTGGAGTTCCCCAAAGGATAAACCATTCCCTGAGAATAAATGGCTCTGGTTTGGAAATGCCACTGATATGCTCAGACCTTTGAGATGTAATTTAGTTCAGGGAAACAGTAATATATCATCATTATCAATGATGAAAGTAAATCACCCAGCTTGCGTGCTGCATACTGGCTCGGTGTTGGGGTCAAAGGCATGGTCCTTGCCCTTGCAAACTTTGTCATCCACTTATGGGAGGTAGTAAATGGGCGTTCAAAAGAAGACCAAACAGGAAACACAGCCTTCAGATCAGTGCGGGTAGGCTAGGGACTGTAGTAAACTGCCCTTGAACCTGAACAACGGCTTGTCTCTTGTTCACGTCTCAGGCTAAAGCAGGTCAGCAACGGGTCTCTGTGCCACACAGTCATTTGGAGATGCAGGCTTCTTCCTCTTTGGGAATAGAAAACACGGAGGATTACGTGGGAGTTTTAGGGGCCAGGTCAGTCCATCACTTCTGCCCACATTCCACTGGCCAGAAGTGGTCACAGAATTTCCTCTCACAGTCTAGCTGTATGCCCTGCAGTCAAAAGAAATAGGATTGGGTAAACAAGTAACTGTCCTCACCACAGTTTCCTCTGATGGCAAGAAACCGAAATTGATTCTGGCTGACTTCAGTGCCAAAAAGAATCTCCTGAATAAACGCCGAGTGTGTTACAGAATCCAGGGGAGAGTTGAAGAGCCAGCACAGGCCCAGATCTCAGAGGCAGAGCTTCCATCTTTCTGGTTAGAGCGGTGCCTTCAGCGTAACTCAGCCAGAAAGGCTCTTTCTATTAGAGTTGATCATACCCAGACGTCTCCCCTCTGAGCCTTGAACCAACTGAGAGAAATAAACCCAAGAATCAGATCGTGCCAAGGAGAGTACAGCTTGGCCTTTAGAGGACAGTGAGCTTCCTGCCCCCTGATCAGTTCACTCACCAGTGACAGAACAGCTGGATGGCTGATGGTCTCGTCCCCCAAACGGGGTGCATCCCGTATGGGCAGAGAAGAGCACCAGCGTGGTAACTGTCACGTGGAGTTCAGGTAGGGTTGACTCTATCCCTGGACTAGGGATGGTCATGTAGCTCAGGCTTGTACAATCAGGGCCTCCCATTCCCATTGCCATGTGATAGGCACATAACCCAAGTTAGGCCACCTGGGATTGAAACTCAGTTCCAGGACATATTTCTTTAGAACTTGTAGGCAAAAGAACTCCTCTTTCTGTTGGACTTGAAGGTGGTAGGACCAAAATCTGGAGCTGGTGGTGACCGTCTGCAACCACACAGAGAAAGGCAGCCTGAGAAAGAAGACAACACAGAACTGAGAGGAAGGGATGGAGTTCTTTTCATCTAATTTGAGCTCTTTAATAGTCATTCTTGAAGCCAGAATTTACCCCTCAGATTTGTGAGTTCTATGAGCTAATATATTTCTCCTTTCCTTAAGACATTTAATTGAGATGTTCTGTGAGAAGCAACAAGGGAATTCTAACTAATATTGCAACGAATGCTATGATCAATTATCTGGTTATTTGCAAGAAAGTGTAAGAGCGATTGTATCACACTAGAGTATCACAATAGGCTCTTCACAAGAGTATTCCAATAATTTCATGAATACATTGTTTTTCCTTTTAAAATTTTCCCCTCTGCAGAAATACTCTTTTTGACCAAAGAGAGTTATTATAATTTTTTCTTTCATTAGTTCATGCATTCCTTTAGTTGGAAGTTATTGAACATCGAGTCTAAATATGGTGTTGGGGATATAGGGATGGGAAGAGGGTCCTTTTCTTTAAGGGGTTCAGAGATGTTTATGGTTGATGACAGGCATGTTCACATATAACTGTAACAAAACAGAGTCAGAGCTAAGCAGAGGTACATACAAATTCTTTTGCTGGCACAAACGAATGACACGTTGGCTTAACTCTCCTGTAGTTTAACAAATTTTATAAATAATTTAAAAAAATGAACCAGCCAATTCCTGTCTCCTCATATAAATAAAACTTTTTGATTGCAATGGGAACTCGATTGATTAACCTAGTGGAAAATCAATTAGACTATGAACTAGATATATTGCAAGGTTCGAGATGAGATGTTCCAAAGTCTCAATTTTCTGCCAAACTTAAGGCTACCAAAGAATATGTTTGTATTGTCAGAGAATATCCAATTATTGTAAGGAACATAGAAACGATACAGTCATTTCTAAAGTGGAAAGTGAGCATTCCTCTCTACCCACCCCCAATCCCATCTCCAAGAGGTAATGTTGCTAGTAGGCTGGTGTCTCCCTCCTTTGTCCTACACATCACACACACACATTTTAGATACACATATATTTAAACAAATGACAGCATTCACACCGCTGTACAATCCGTCTTACCATATCACTTTCACTTCTGCTTATAGATCTGTCTATTGATTTCAACAGCTGTGTAACAGCCCACTGTATGGATTCAGCATAATTTATTCAATCATTCCCTACTGGATGGTCATTTGTTTGAGTTGTTTCCAGACCAGCATAATTTATTCAATCATTCCCTACTGGATGGTCATTTGTTTGAGTTGTTTCCAGACCAGCATAATTTATTCAATCATTCCCTACTGGATGGTCATTTGTTTGAGTTGTTTCCAGACCAGCATAATTTATTCACTCATTCCCTACTGGATGGACATTTGTTTGAGTTGTTTCCAGATTTCCACTTTGAAAAGCAACTCGAAGATAAGAAGTCCACCGGCCTATGAGTATTTGGGGATTTTTCTATAATAAACATAATTGCTTTCACAATGACAAAAGTAATAAAAACCAAGCAGCCAATGATAAAAGCACCTCCTCTGAAATGTGGAAGACTTAGAGAAAATTGCATATGTATGAGCCCCCTTGCTCTTACACAACTGGAAAACCTTCCACTCACCTCTGACCTGCCTCCCACTCCAGCTGAGCCTTTTCTAGGAAGTCTGCCCCTAAATCCCTCGTACTTGAGATATACATACACATGCGCATTTCTGCACCGCTCAGAGGTCACTCTGCCTTTGTTACTCTGCTGGACAAGGGTTCTAGGCAACCCACAGCTGCCCATCGTCTGGGAAGAAACACTGATGCAGAGGAATAGGCCCTGGTGGGCACGTGCACGTTTGTCTCCCTCACAGTAGTTGAGTGAGTCACGGTTAACTCCCTAACCCCAGGTGGGACAATCGGATTCCGGGAATATGAAATGTGAAACCAGGCATCATGGAGCTCTAGTCTATGAATAGTGACTGTCTTGCCTTGGAGAGATTCCAAAGACACATTTATGCACAACAGGTAAGAGTGCTATGAAGGCGCCTGCCCTAGATGGAGGGGGGCACACAGCGTCAGCCCGAGCAACATGCATGTCTCCTATCCCGAGCGATAACCCAGGTCTAAATGTCATCCTCTGTTGTGCTTTTGCTTTGTAGACTCTGGAAAATCCCAAGTATGAATTGATCATTGAGGCTCAAGATATGGCTGGACTGGATGTTGGATTAACAGGCACGGCCACAGCGACAATCATGATCGATGACAAAAACGATCACTCGCCTAAATTCACCAAGAAAGAGGTAAACCCCTGTTGAACGCCAGCCTGGTGGTCCCGGGCGTGATCGCTGGTTAACATACCACAGCCCTAGCGCGCTCCCTGCTTGGGACATCAAAACCCTCCTTTGTGGAGAGAAGATGGTGTCTTGCTGGAATACTTTTTTACATTCTTATCTTTTTTTTCTTTTTTTTTTTGGTAAAGCGGAAAATACCAGAGCATTATGAAAACAAAAGCATTGAATCTTGTTAAAGTCCATAAGAAGACAACTTTTAATGCCAAAGGGCCATTTTCGTAGTTTTATTGGTGTTATTTAGCGCTGAATTGTGTGAGTCCTGTTGTGATTTTAGCATAACAACAATTTTTTTCAGCAAGTACAGATGGAGAGGCCAGACGGAAAAGCATCAAGAAGGTAAAGCAGATTTTCTTGGCCATAACAGGGTGGCCCAGGAGCTTATCAATAACAACCAAGTTAGCTTGTCTGGCAGAGACATTACTATTCGCAGCTCCTGTGCTTTTATGATTGTGGATCGTGCTTGCTGTTTCCCATTTTTTCCAATGGAGCAATGTTTGCGGACAGGCTGAGTATGCAAGATTTCATCCAGCTGCTGAATTTGTATCCAGGCTAGGGAGTCACTGGCACTGTGCGTCTGATGGAAATGTGCTGCGGTCGTGGTTTCTTTGGGGGTCAGGACCAGAGCCAAGGACTTGACGCCCCTCTTACTGCACAGGAGCGTAGCATCAGTAGTGACAGCCCCGTCGTTTGCCAGACCTTTCCTGGACATCCACCACCACCACGGGCTCTCCACCCTCCATCCATTGCCTCATCTGACCGTGTGAGGTTGGATTCGTGAGCCACATTTTCTACCCAGTGAGAGTGCTTATTTTAAGCTCAGAGAATCTAGATCTCCAGGGTTACAGGCAGAGTAAGTGGCAGAAGTGGGATGTGAGCACAGCTCCCTGTTTACCATGCTCTCAGCTGCAGTGCTTTGCTTCCAAGGAAGACGTTGATATTTTCTACCCTCCCGGGCATTCAGAAAAAAGATCCGTGTCTGGATTTGCAGTTGCCCACCCCTCTCTCAAGTGTCTCAGGGCTACCCCAGGTGGCCCTTCTCAGCCCCCTGGCTCTGCAGTGAGCTGTCCACATTAGCAGCCCTACATGACTCATTCACGAGGTGGAAGTCTCCCCCTCTGCCAGTGGTGTCTTGGACACTCAGGATTCTAACCTCAAAACAACAAAGTCCACGTAGCTGACGGTCTATCCTGTTGCTCCCATGACACTGTTTCTATAGCTGCTAATACAGATTGCTTATTAGTCCCATGTTTCTCAAACTGTGTTCCAAGAAATTAGTTCCACAAGTTATTATCATTATAGGGCAGGGGGTGGGGAGAGATTTCAGGGTCAGACAGATGTGGAGAACACTGAGATGAATGGTGTGAAAGATTTCTTTTACTGTAGGACTTCTGGGTACCTTTAAAATGCTTTGTGTTTCTCTAAGAGGGGTAGGTGTGGTCTGTAGGGTTTCTCAGACTTATTTGGCCTGGGAATAATTTTTCCTGGTCCATCTCACCATGGCTCATCGAGCTGGTATTCATGGGATATTCATTGGGAGATATTGGTTTATCTGCAGAATTTCCTGCAAACCTCTTTCAAAAGAATAACTCAAGGCACAGTGTAATATTCAATATAGACATAGTAATGAAAATAGAAACTGGATAACCCCGATCTAAAATAAGACCTATTAACGTTACCAGGTGGATGAGATCAATTAGTTATGTCAGTGGAGCCTAAACTAAGCTCAGAACTGTGTACCTAGTTATGGACTAAATACTGTGAGTGAGAGGCTTTTGTTGTTATTGTTATTAATACCAATGAATTCAAGGAAAAATTTTAACATAGCTCTTAAAGTAAGAGACCTTAAGTAGTATAATGGAAAATGTATTCATTTGTGAATATTGGCAAAAGCACAAAACTCTCTTCAAATGGACATTGGGGGCTTCCCTGGTGGCGCAGTGGTTGAGAATCTGCCTGTCACTGCAGGGGACATGGGTTTGAGCCTTGGTCTAGGAAGATCCCACGTGCCACAGAGCAACTAAGCCTGTGCACCACAACTACTGAGCCTGCGAGCCACAACTACTGAAGCCTGCACGCCTAGAGCCCATGCTCCGCAACAAGAGAAGCCACCAGGATGAGAAGCCCACGCACCATAACAAAGAGTAGCCCCCGCTCACCGCAACTAGAGAAAGCCCGCGCGCAGCAACGAAGACCCAAAGCAGCCAAAAATAAATAAATAAATAAAATTTTTTTTTTAAAAAATGGACATTGGACAATGAGCTTGAGATTCCCTCAGGGCAGAGCTGATGTCACAACTCATATGGAGATACTAGTAACAAAACGAGGAAAATGGGTAGCGAGCAAGTACATCAGATTCTCTCTCTTAGATGTTAGGTATCCCATAGGAGTCTTTGCCAATGTTGGATAAATCAAATTCACAAATTTTCTAACATGTTGCAGGATGGCTGGTGTTCTTTGTCATTGATTCATACATTTTGGACATGTATGAACGCTAGAGGCAGTATAACAGTGATGTGAAGGGCTGGGCTCTGGACCAGAACTGGATTCATATCACACCTACCAGCCACGGGAGCTGAGCATGTTCACCATCTACATTCTCGTTTTGTCACCTGTTCATGGGGCTGATGCTAAAGCCCACCTCATTGGGTTCTTGTGAATGTCAAATGAGCGGAATGGTGAAGAGCCCTAGTGCTTGTCACCTCATGTTCTCTGGCTTGTTGGCGATGGGGATATGGTGGGAATTTAGAAGGCGGTAGTGAGGACAGTCATGACGAGGGTAGTGGGACAAAGGCAGCGGCGAGGAAGGTGGTGAGGAGGACGGCTGCGGTGAGCAAGATGATTACACGATGGTGACGATGTTTCTAAAATTCAAAAGGCCAACTGACGTTCTTATCTAAAGGGCCATCTCCCCTCCATGTTGAAAGGCTGCTGTTTTCCTTGAAAGCGATCTATGAACCTGCTCAAGCACTTCAAAATACGTGATTAAGACCCTCAAGTTCCAGGGGAGAAGTAATTCTGGAGGAGAGGTGGCGGAATCTGTGAAACTCATCACTGTGGGCAAAAGCAAAGAAGGCTAAGAGGAACCTGTTAGGCGGGAAAAGAGGACTGATAAGGACTCAGCCCAAGGGTAGTGGTCTTGGGTGTGGAAGTGGTCAAACAGGATGAACTAGGAATAGAGAGGAAACATGGACCCTGTGATGTTAAAGATGAAATAATTTTCAGAGATGAAGGTCAAGGTTCAGTCATCCCAGAATGGAAATGGTGGTCATTTGGGCTTAAAGGTATCTAGGAACCTGTCCAAGAAGATGTTGCCTTATGTAAGTTTCTGCATGTATTAGGACATTTCTTAGGAAATTCATGAAAGTATATGGTTCTTATCTCTTTTTAAAATTCTATTTTACATGGTCTTCCATCACCAGAGAGGTGCATTTTTTGATCTGTTTGAAAGAGGAGTTTCGGTTGGCCAGAAATAACAGACAGGAAATAATGCTCTGTTAAATGGGTTAGAGGTATAGTTTCTCTCACATAGAAGTCCGTAGGTAGACAGTCCCAGGCCAGTATGGTGAGACCATGATATTGTCAGTTTACCGTATTCCTCTTATCTTTCTTCTCTGCCTTCCCCAAAGCTGCCTCATGGTACAATAGGGTCACCGTGGTGCCAGCCATCATGTGCATGTAACAGGTAGAAAGAAGCAGGAAATGAGAAGGGCAGAGGAGGACCTGCCACCTAAGTAAATGTCATTTGAAGAGATTCCCCAGAAAGTCAAATGACTCACATCTCCTTAGCCTTCCTGATCTGTGAGGGTGACTGGTAAAAACTCCAGCTATCTTTAGTTGACAGGTTGCAGCCCTTGGTAACACAGGGGTTGTTACTAAGGAAGGAGATACTTTAAAGGGCGTTTTAAACAGCACATTCTCAGTGCAGACTAAGATCATTTGTTCTTCTTGCGTTTATTCACACTGATGTAAGCTTGCTGAGAAGCAAAGCCCACACCTCTCTTACTCTCTGTTGCATTCCCAGTTGGCGCTCAATAATTCACTTTCTGCCAAATGTTTCCTGAAGGTGATTTTAACTGGAGAACAGTTTCACTGGATATGATGAACCAAGTACTTTAAATGGTTACTGACACATGAAATCAATTTTTAGTCGTTGATTTTCATGAAAATTTGGGTTAGAAGCCCTAGTCTCCCTATGGAGAGTCTTCCGTGAGTTTTCCTAATAGCTTTCACATGTGGCTTTAACTGTTAGTTTATGTTTACATGTTAGTTGTGAGTTTTCTAGATTAGGTATTTGGAAATGATTTTAGGAAATCTAGTTAAACTTTCCAAACGCAGAGTTTGGATTATAGTTGAGAATCTCAGTCCCATTTAGAGCAAAATGACTTGTCCATTTCTCTCTCTAAAGTTGCTTTTTTTTTTTTTTTTAAGAAAAGACACGTGATTTGTACTTACAGCATAGCAGATGCTCAACACATACTGACTGAATAACTCATTTTCACGTAAACCCCAGGTCATGAGGATTAACAGACTTGCTATTAATTTTTAAAGAATGTGTCTGCAAATGATTATAAGGTTTTTAAATGAGTTTTCATTCATTTAGTCAATCAGTTGATTTTCAGATTTTAATTAAAATGGCAATTGGTAATGAGGACTGAATAACAGGATTTTTTTTTTTTTGGCTATTTGATGAATTCTTTCTAAAGTAAATGTTTCAGTGTTCAAGCTATAACATTACAATACATGTAGTAAAAATGGCATAAATCTTAAAAGGCCCTGTCTTCCTGGAAGATGAGAGATGGGTAAATGCTCTGATTTTCATAAAGGGGTGAAGATAAATGGTGTGAGCCGGAAGCCGGCTAGGTGAAACTGAGCTACCAGCAGATATTTGCATTAAGTTATCAAGGGGGTGCTGGGGTCCAGTCTCCAATTCCTAAAAGTCTTCAAGGACCTTAATGCTTTAGGAGTCTTATTTTTCTTTGGACTGTGAGCTTTCATAATGAAAATATTTTCGTAATTAACTGCCTAATTCACCCTATAATACTTTTTCTCTTACATGTTTGACTGAAAACTCTATGGTCTCTTCTTTATATAGTAATTATGCAAAACCATTTTCTATAGAAAGAGAGCAAAAAGACTAGTCTTTCCTGTAGCGGCGTTGATAGAAGTTTGCTCTGTATTATTGAGAGTTTAGAAACATTTTTTTCACCTTTACTACATTATTTCATTGTTGGAAAACTCATGTAAATTTTGAGAATTGTGGTTAAATTTAAGGAAATCTCTATCAAGTTTCTGTCACATATATATGTTTTATATGTGTACGTATGTATACATATATATATGAGCTCTGCAGTTTCAAATGTTCTTGTATAGACTAATCTTTAAATTGATGACACTTGTTATTTATGTCACCCACATCGTTGTTTTGAAACATATTAAGCGTTTTATATTGTCTTTATTGATGTTGGTATTGCAGGTAAATCACA
The DNA here is from genome assembly GCF_003031525.2 of Neophocaena asiaeorientalis asiaeorientalis. Lineage (NCBI taxonomy): Eukaryota > Metazoa > Chordata > Mammalia > Artiodactyla > Phocoenidae > Neophocaena > Neophocaena asiaeorientalis. The sequence continues at coordinate 10,993,770 of NW_020185335.1, forward strand.
AGAAATTTAAATCTTTACCGATGTGTTCATTATGACTCACTTCTCTTCATTAGCAAGTTTATCAATCAAGGAACTATTTTAGTTCTTACATCAGAAATTTACTTTTTCCTCTTAATGAAATATCTGATGCAAGATGATGTCAGGATAACATTTGCTTTATTCCTTAACTTTTATCATTTTTGCTTTCTGTAAACCAATAAGAGTAGAAAAGGATGACTTTAAATCAGTCTAGGATTGAATTAGTTCATCATTGAGTTTCAGTCTTACATGAGGGCTATCGTGGTTTCCCTTACTCCTGGGTACAGCCTTTCTGGGGCTCCAGCTGAAAGATGGGTATTTTTACAAGGGCCCTTCCGCCTTGGACGCCCTGAATTTCAGTGGTCTTGTCATCCCCATGAGACTGCTGAAAGCTCTGCTCAGCTTCCTGGTCTCTTAGCAGCACTTCCTTCTGCTCAGATTCTTAGCCTGTTGTCCCTGTGCCTTTATAATTTAGAAACTGCGTTAAGGGTAAAAGTTCCATAAAGTATTGGCTTCACTTCAGTAAACTTCCCTTCTCAACAGGATCCTGGATTCTCAAGTTCTGGCTGTCTTCATAGCTCTGTAGTGCTTTCAAATAGGTGGGGGGTTTTGTGTGACATCTGTATTCTTGAGCTATCCTAGATTTGAGGGATGGTCTAGAAGAAGCTTGCCCCACTTACCATAAACAAAGAAAAATATGGATTAGCTTTTTAACCTGGATTACTAGGGAAAAGCAGTAGATATTGTGTATATGGAATTCACAGTAGCACAAAACATCACAATATTTTCATTAAAAACATGGATTGAAGAAATATAATTAGTTTTGACAGTAACCACCCCCTCTCATACCATTTGCTTCAAAATCAACTCATTTTAGTAAAAAGATTAAAAATGTTGTGTCTCCTCCTTGATATTGATAGTCAAGAAATGACTAACCCCGAGGGAATTGAACTGCCTCATTAGAGGCAGACTTTGCTTTCCCGTTCCTTCGCTCTTGAGTTGACATGAGTATTGGGAGTTTTCTGAACTCTTTTGGATCTCTTCATTTGTTTTTGGTAGTTTGATGGCCCCAGGTATAAAGCTCGTAAATGTACCTTTGTGCGCCAAAGGTCTAACTGAAGTGAATGTATTTATCCACTCCTCCAGCATTCCATGCAATATATTTGAGTGCTTTAAATGAAACTCCGTAAGAGTTTATTTCCCTTAGGAGAGCCCTTTAAATTCAGAGGTGCCTGTGTCTAAACACTGACCACATAATTATATACGCTGCTTGCTCAATAGAGATTAATCCAGAAAACCAACCACATACTTCTTAGAAGATCGAACCCATTTCAATTATCTGACACAAGTGACTTTTCTGGAGGGTGGAGTCCAAACATACCCTATTGGGATCTTTATCCCGTGCTTTGGGTGCTGGATGGAGGTATCCCAATATGTACAGAAAGGGAATATTTGGAGAGAATAGAGCAGTGTGATTTCAGTGTACAGATACCACCAATTCCCAACTGTGCAAATGGTCACATCCCTCCAGATTACATCACTTCCTGGTCCATCTTCGTCCAGGCCAACATCTTGTCCAAGGACTCCAGGAGCCATCTATTGCAAATTGCATTCCCAGCTTCCCATCATATAATTGAAGAAGGGTTGGCTGCAAAACAGCCAACACCCACGTTCCCCATGAAGGGGTGAGTTCATTGCTTTCTTTGCACCAAGGTCGTAGAAAAACATGAAATCATCAACTAAATCTCCTAGTGTTCAAATTTCAGAGGTACTTGAAACAGCAGGTCTACAGCTGGATTTCTCGACTAAAAGAGAGTGAAGTGAAGCATTTGTTCAAATGTAAGCAGTGCTCTATAAATAGAAGCCATCATCCAAACAAGATTCTTCCCGCTAAGGAAAAGGGTAGTGTGTGCTTTCCCAGATTTAATTGTTCAAAGACAGCAGGGTGAGAAATCTTGCATTGTCGAAAATGCGCGTGTCGCTTATGCACTGCGTTTGTGATGTCGAAACATCTGGATTTGTTAAAGTGAAAAACTGTAATCCACCTTGTGGCTGGTTCTTCAAGCCGCTTGTAGAGGTAGACCAGATAGCCAGATGATTTATTGCATTAATTGCTCTTTCATAATTGTACTCACGATGCATTGATCCCTATCGTCTCTGTGTGAACCTCTATGCAGATTCTGTGCCTTGGCTAAACCTCTGGTTATGCTCAGAGGGTCAGCAGCAACTCAGTGACAATGAAAGCAATTTTTTACTACCACTGGCGGAGTCTCACCACTGAGCCTGTCTCCCAACATCGTTTAGATGCTTTGATATTTAGGGACAGGTCCTTTTCATCACTGCCTCTAGGACTCAGCACAGGGGCAGCATCAAAAGTTTAACTAGAGATGAAATTATTATTCATGCAGTAAATCGTTTTTACCAGCTGTGGTGTCTCAGCTTCTAATATACTATTAAATATTATTGCAGTTCATGCACACCATCACATGTCGTTATGTAATATTCTGTTATGTATTCTATTCTTTTCTAATTTGTACACATCCTAGTTTGCACTTATTTTATTCTAATAATATATAATATTCACCTTCTTATGTGCCATACAATTAAGTTATTTATTTGCTTATTCTCAGTCTCCCCAAATTAGAATGTAAGCTCCACGCAAAAAGGAACTTTGTCTCTTTTGTTCCCTGCTCTGGCCCCAGCACCCAGCTTTGGAACATAACCAAATAATGTGCAAATGAGTGAATAAATTATAAATGTTTGACAATAAGCAACAGAGGCCATCGAAAAGCTAGAGAGTGATGTTGCTGAAAGGGGCTTTAGAAAGAACCTCAACCAACCCTCTGGTTTTAGAGCCGAGGGAAGCTGCTCAAGGCTGATTGCAGATCCCAGGCCAGCCTCATTGTGGCACAAAATACTGCTGCCGGTGAAAAACCAAGGCCCTACTGTAGCACAAAGTCATGAGGGATCCTAAGGTTTTTCATCTTTCTGTGGTGCAGAGAGCCGAGAGGGTTGGAGTTAAATTCCTTTCCAGAAGTGAATAAACGAATCTGCATAACTGCAGAGAGCCCTAAATCTACTTCCCTACCAGTCAAGTAAAAAAAAGAAAAAGAAAGAAAGAAAACTCAACGTTAATAAATTATACATAAAGGAATCGTTGGAGTGGAGACAGACTCGACTTTTCCTGCAAACTTAAAAACAAGAAAGAAAATATCCCACAGCCCCAGAGTTATAAGTGGGATTAAACAAAATAATCCAGAATTGATTTAATATATTCATTTGTTTCCGAACTAAAATCTGTTTTAGTTACAGGCTGAGTATCAGTTTTCCCAGTATAGGCAGCATTTTATTTTGCTGTCGACCTGCCCAGATCTGAGAAGACAGGAATTTATGAGAAGTATCTTCTTCAAGAAGCCTGTCTTAACTGAATGTACCTATTGCATATCGTAACATTACGCTGTTGCCTTCCAAAGTGCATTCATTCATGCATTCACTGACTCACCAGCCCATCCATCAGAAGTGTATTCCATGATTCCTCTTTGCCAGGGACTGTGTTAGGCTGGGATGCAGTGTGGTGAGCACAACATCCCAGACTAACAAACATGGTCCCTGACCTCAGGAAGTTATGGTCTAAAGTGGGGACAACTGACCAGCAAGGCAAATAGCTACATATGGTCCCTAGTGACAAGATGGAATCACCGTACATGGACACATTGTGTACACACACCGTGACTCACTGAGGAGGTGACATTTACAGTGACTGTGCTAGTGTCCTAGGGCTGCTGTAACAAAATATCACACACTGTGTGGCTTGAACAGCATTCATTTGCTCACAGTTCTGGAGGCCAGAAGTCCAAGATCAAAGTATCCGCAGGGTGGTTCCTTCTGCGGAAGCGTTTGCTCATGCCTGTTTCTTACGCTTCCAGTGGTTTGCTGGCAGTCTGTGGCGCTCATAGGCTTGTAGATGCGTCACCCGTCTGCCCTCATCTTCACACGGCCTTCTCCCTGTGTGCGTGTCTGTGCATAATTTTCCCATTTTTATAAGAATGCTAGTCATATTGGACTGGAGCCCACCCTGCGACCTCATTTTAGCTTGGTCACCTCTGTTTCCAAAGAAGGTCATATTCTGAGATACTGCCAGTTAGGACTCCACCAGATCTTTTTGGGGAGACAAAATTCAGCCCATGCCAGTGAGGCGTGGGAGTATGCAGAGGGTCCGTGTGAAGACATGGAGGCTGGGAAGAGCATGTCTTGCTTGAGGAACTGAGAGCTGTCCAGTGTGGCTGGAGCAGCCTGAGAGACGGCGGGGAATGTGAGACTGGGCCCAGTCATGCAGGCAAGGCAAGGAGGCGGTTCACCGGAAGTGCAGGGGGAAGACATTGGCGGACACAGTAAAGGGTAGACCTTCCAAGACTTGGAGCCCCCATGCTGCTCAGGAATACCATTGTTCCTACGGTCAGAGACTGCTGGCGACGATGCCATCAGTCACACACGACCCACCACCTATATCCTTCACAGAACTGGAAATAACAATAGCAGGGAACCAGCATTAGTGGACATTTACACAGTTGTTTTTAAGCTTATGAAGCCCTTCCACACTCCACATACTCTCTCCCACCTAAAACCTGGACAACCCAGTGAAAAGGGTCTCGTTCTCACCCCCATGCAGAGAAGAAAGCTGAGGCTAAGTGGGCTGATTCCTCCCCAGATCACTGGGGAACTAGAGGTTGAGATCCTGAACTTTGCACCTCCTTTTTCCTTGCAAATTCAAAGAGGTGTCTTCTCTTAGCAAGTGTTCCATCAATAATAGCAAATATGTAATGAGCTTTTATCAAAGGCAAGACTGACCATTCTGTCAGAAGTTCTGTCTGTCCAGCACTCCTGGACCTGCTCCTTCATCCTCTGTATCATTAAACAAACATCCAGAAGCCAGTGCAAACATCTGAAAGCACTTGCTTTGGGCCAGGCAGTGTCCAGGAGGCTTACATACATTCCACTGTTCACTCCTGCTGCCAACCCTGAGACTCTCATTGTCATACCCATTTCATGGGTGTGGAGACTGAGGCTCAGAGAGCTGAAGAACTTGCCCGGAGTCTAGGCCCCATGCTCTCAACCCTGCACTAAGCTGCTTCTGCACCATGCCGGCATTAACGACTCGCCAGCACAGTGTCTGTAGACCCCATTTTCAGGGCACATCTGCCGACTTCAGCCACAGCTGTTATGTTCCTGTTCTGTGGTCTTGCCCTTCGGGTCAGCTCTCCAGCATTCCTTGGCAGGGCTTTTCCTCAGAGAAGAGCCATCTGGTTTTTCCATTTACACTTGGGCACCAGGGACTGCTGAAGATGCAGGGCTTATAACCTCCAGCCTCAGTTCTGCCTGGACTTTTCCAGCATCACCTCATCACCTCCTGCCTCCCTGTTGCCACACCTGCCTCTCTGTTCAAATCAGGACAGTGTTTAGTGCAAGTCCTAGATACAACTACAACACACACACACACGCACACGCACACACGCACACTTCTCCCCTGGGCTCACCAGGATGAGTGTAAGCTACTCTTTCTCCCTCCACAATTTCTTCAAATTAAAAAAAAGGGGAGAGATCTTTTATTTTATTTATTTTTTTAATATATATATATTTTTTAATTTATTTTATTTATTTATTTATTTTTGGCTGTGTTTGGTCTTTGTTGCCATGCGCGGGCTTTCTCTAGTTGCAACGAGCGGGGGCCACTCTTCGTTGCAGTGTGCGGGCTTCTCGTTGCTGTGGCTTCTCTTGTTGCAGATCACAGGCTCTAGGCGCACGGGTTCAGTAGTTGTGGCTCATGGGCTCAGTAGCTGTGGCTCGTGGGCTCTAGAGCGCAGGCTCCGTAGTTGTGGCGCACGGGCTTGGTTGCTCCACGGCATGTGGGATCTTCCCGGACCAGGGCTCGAACCCGTGTCCCCTGCATTGGCAGGCAGATTCTTAGCCACTGTGCCACCAGGGAAGCCCGGGAGAGATCTTCTAATCGCCAGTGAATTTGATTAGTAGTCTTGTGTCTTTATTTTGATAGGTCTAGTGGGCAAATATAATAATCATTTCTTACAAGCAAAGAATAAATGAAAAATGTTTTCATCCAGAAAACCATTTTTTTTAAGCTAACAGTGATTAAGTGCTTATCTATGGGAGGTACTAAGGGCTTTCGGCATCTTAACTCATCTGATTCTCGTAGCAGCCCTATGACATAAGTACTCTTATTATCCCCATTTCACAGATGATGAAACTGAGTCACGGGAATGTTAGAAACACGCCCACGCTTATAGTATGCTGGGGCAGGGATGCCACCTCCAGGTGTCTGGTTCCAGAGCACAGCTCTCAACCATTATGCTAGACTCAGTTTCTGGGATTTTACACATTGTTCTAGTTCTGTGGGATTCAGAAGTGAAAGAAGCCATGCCCCCGACACACTGGCCTTTTGTTAGTTTCTCAACAACCAAATCAAATAACCTATGATGAATGCAGCAGCGTTGTTGGAAAGATATTGACAGTTGCACGTTACATACCTTCACGTGCATATCTAATTCAGAATCTTCCGGTATCGCTGTCAGTGGCTTATAATGGTACACTAATTATTAGATATCTCGATTGAAATCCAGGTTTTACTCACTGGAGAATTCGGACAAAGGCCTATAAAGCAAGAAAAACTTTGGTTCATTAACTGGGGTCTTTTTTATACTAGTCTGCTATCTCCGATAACAATTTTTAAATCTTTTAAATTTATAGCTTTCGTTACTGCAGTTTCTCGAACATTAATGAAATAATGTGCTTCCTCAAGTTCACAAATCTTTTGTGCATTTGATATACTTGTTCTGAGTTAGCAGGGTTGAAAGTGGCCTCAGCTTTCTTTCATGCCCTCACCGCGTGCTTAGCTAACAGAGGCAGTGAGCTGCAGGCTGGAGATTTAAAGAAGATGGGCAAGCCCTTGTCTTCTTGTGGCTTAGTAGGGAGGACAGATATTAAAGGAGTGCAAGAGGGGTGCCTCCCACAGATGAATTCAGAGAGCTTTGGGAACATGACCTAAGGAAAACAGACCTGGTCGGAGATCCGGAAAGGAGAGGTCGTAAAGTAATTTGTCATCCTCTTAAGTCTTGGCTTTGCTAAGAGAAGTGATGCAGGTGGTGCTAGGATAGCTCCTTCTGAGCAAAGCATGCAGCTTATGTAAATGCCCTGAGGCATGCACGTGGCCTTTGAGGGGCTGAAAGAAGGAGCTGGGGGCTAGCCTGTACTGTGTACGCACAAGGATGGGTGAGAGTGGTGGCCCACCCTGTGTGAGTCTGCTCCCCCACTAACAGACTTCAGGAAGCCATGCATTTCCCTTAAGCTCCCTCAGGTCTCCCAGTCAGAATTAACTGGCTCTCTTTCACCAGCGTTTTGTTCCTGCCTCAATCACAGCATTCTTCCCAACATGCGTTGGATCAGCATTATAGGTATCCATTTCTTCCTTCTCCAGACTGGAGCTCCCTGAGGGCAGACGCAGCTTCATTTGTCACCTTCTTCCCCTTCAGTCACAGAACAGTGTACACAGAGGAAGCGCAAAGAATATTTGTTGCATTACATCAAATCCAACAAACAGCACTCTTGCCCGGCAGCTCTGCAGATAGAAGCAGATGCCTTTGCTAATCGCCCCTAGATGCCTGGTTTAACACAGGTTCAATTCGGAGCTGTAAATCTATATATCAGAGCCAGAACCAGTTAGCTGTCTGGTTTGTAATAGCCAAGCACTGGCCTCCCACGTGATGGGCTCAGAGGAAAGCCTCAACAAACCCCAGCGAAATGAACTGACCGCTTATAGCAGCCTTGTATAGAAATGGTCAGAATATCTTTTCCTTCAGCTCTGGGAAGTTGAAAACACAAATCAATTTGACTAAGACTGAGACTAGAGGCTCAGTCTTCCTCAAGAAAATCTGCTTTCAATTTCTCAGAGTTAAAGATCATTTGCTTGTACTCATTTTGTTGTTGAAAGCAGAAACTCACTTTGAACCAGCATGAGCAAATCCTGGAACGCGTTGGTCCTCATCCCTGGGGAACGCATTGGTCCTCATCCCTGGGGAAGGCATTAGTCCTCATCCCTGGGGGACATTGGTCCTCATCCCTGGGGAACGCTTTGGTCCTCATCCCTGGGGAACGCATTGGTCCTCATCCCTGGGGGACATTGGTCCTCATCCCTGGGGAAGGCATTGAAGGGCTTTCTCACCTCAGATATGGCTGCCTCCAGGGCTCGGACATCATCAGAATGTTCTCTATATGTCACTCCATCTCTCAGCTCTGCTTGTCTCTCTGTATTGGCTTTATTCTCTGGTAGGCTCTCTCCTCATGGCAGGTGAAATGGCCTCTGGTGACCATAAGCCTATGTCCCCATGGCTTATGTACAAAGGAAGACATGCACACCCTCTTGCCCAGAACCAAACAGTAATCTCACAGAAAGGCTTTGATTGGTTGTACTGGGTCACAGTGTCACTCAGACCAGACACTGAGTGCCAGGGAATGATGAAATGATTGGCCCACCCAAGGTCACATTCCCATTTCTGAGGAAGAAAAGTGAGGCCTGTGGTTGACAGCACCAGTGTGACCCCAAGGCGTGGGGTAGGATTGTTCCCTGAAAAGGGGGATGTGCACAGATCGAAGCTACATTTTCCGTCTACCCAGAACCTGTTTGAAGGAGAATGAGCTTAGCCTGGTGGTCACAAGCAGGGCTGCACCAGGCCGCCTTGCACTGGCGTTGCGGAAGTTGACTGAGTACATCTCTTTTCCCAATTTTGTGTGCTTGACATCACGTTGGTAGCTTGAATCAGCCGTGGTGGGGACACAAGCTACACATCGGGGCTTTTTTTTTCCCCTGAGGAGTCAGTTGTTAAGCATTTACCAGCACACCGCTGTGTATAAGTTAATCATGCTTCCCCACCTAAATATAAATAAAATTGTGTGTGTATGTATATGTGTGTGTGTGCATGTATGAGTGTGTATGTGTCTGTGGTGTGTATGTATGTGGGGGGGTATATGTATGTTTACGTGTGTGTATGTGGGTGTCTGTGTGTCTATGTGTGTGTGTGATGAGTCCCTTGTGTTCCTTTCCAAGATCCACGGTCCCGGGAGAGGCTTAATTCTTCCAGATTGGTTTATTGGCTTCTGCGTTGAAGCCCCCATGCACATGTTTAAAGAATGGCGCATTCACACCCTGACCACTGCGAGAGGCCCTCACTATGTATTTTTTGCAGATTCATTCTCTCCATCTCCCTCCAACCCCACCCCACATGCCAGTGACTGACTAACAGGGTCTGTTACCTGGTTTCACGGTTATGGGGCCGTCTACTTCCTCTGCCTGTCCTGGGATTTGGTATTTACCTCTCAGACCTGTAGAAAATATGATTTTTTTAATCTTTGCAATTTCTGCCACTCACATTCTCCCCCCTTTTTGCTTCAGAACAGTGAGGGGTGCCATCCACTAGTACTGAGCTGGACCACCGCTGGCCCACGGTCCCAAGGGGAGGGGACGGCTCAGCTGCTGGTACCTGGGGAGAGTCGAGTGCATCTGTGCCCTGCGCTTTGTGAGGGCAGGTCTGGAGCTTTCTCCAGGAGGCACCTCAGCCCAAGGGCCTGTGAATCTGAAGGCAAAGTCAGCCTGCGCTTGTGGGTGAGCCGTGGGGTAGCAGGAGACAAACACGAATGAGTGAGGTGGTGCAGAAAATGTAGCATCTCAAAGCCGGGTGAGAGGAGGGCCTTTCCCTCAGAGCACCTCTGCTCAGCTGAAATGACAGGGAACGCGGTTGCTTCTTATTCCGGGGCTTTTAAATTACTTTCACATTACCACGTGGCTGCTTCACGTTCTTCATCTTTGTAACTGTTTTGAGGGTAGACTTGATGCCAGAGGCCCAAGGAGTACAGGGAAACCATCAGCCATCTGGACATGTTAAGACACGGAGCTGCCCTGGTGACTTCCTGTGAATAATGCGGTTATAATTGTGTTGCTGGAATATTGTGAGGGATAAATACCAGGATGAGGAATCTGAACGTGCTTAGGATGTAGCTGACACTCAGGTGTTCCATGAATATTAATTAAGCACCTCCTATGAGCCAGGCACTGTGATCAGGGAAATTTAAAGGTGAGTGAGTCAATAGATGATTTTTGAATGCAAGTCATAAACATGGTTTCCTAACCTGGGTGGGAGTGGAAGGGTCTTCCATTCTTTCTATTTAACTCATAACACCCCTTTTGTTACTTGCTTGGCAGCTGACCTCAACCTCTCTGATCTCTCTTTTGTCCCATCTCTCTTTCTCAGCAGTTGACTTTGTCCCGTTTCCAATTCGAAATAGGTCCCGTCGGAGGAGGTGGCAGAGCCATGCTCAAGAGTAGACCCTTCATCCAGACACTATCAAAAACCTTTAAAACCTTTCCTATTCATTGGTCCAGTAAATGCACTTCCAGCAATGCAGCCTAAGAGAGTAGATGTAGGTCAGCATAGATGTATAAAAACAATTCCCAGGAGCCCTCTGACCTGACTAGTTCCAATTCTAGGCATTGGTTAAAAAACTTGTTAATTGCAAAACTCCCTGGGGCCTTTATCTTCCTGCATCTGGCCAGTACTCACCCCATAGTCTTGCCTGTGAGGAAAGTGGACATTTATTTTTTTGCCTTTGTCCCATCTCTGTTCTGTCTCCACCAATAAGCCACATCCCATACCCCTTATCCATGTGACTTCCTGAGATACAGTCTAGATTCCCACAAACCCGGGGAGAATATCTTACCTATTTGGGCAAAAACTGACCTAAGACAAAAACTAATTGCCCTCAATTCTAAGACTAAACAGCCTCTGCAGTCTATATTTTTTAATCTACAAGGTTATGGGCTAAAGTGTGTCATCTATATCTATTCAGTATTTGATTAGGAGGCAAATGAAATATATTCGAGGTGGTCTGGGGGTTTGCCTAGCTGGGCCTGTGTTATCTATGGCCAGTCAATACGACCAGTTTATTTGTACTTCTTTCCCACCTGAAAACTTGAGAAGCTGATTTGTGAAATAAAATTGAAATTGCTTATTCTGTCAAAAAGCTTTCTGTGGGCTTAATACCCATTTCTGGAGAAATTTTAATAACACTTCTAGGATTTTTTGTTTTTTTTTTAAAGCATTGACTAATTTAATCCTCACATGCACGGTGACATTGGTACTTTTCGTTGTTGTTGGTTTTGTTTTTAATTAATTAATTTATTTTTGCTGTGTTGGGTCTTCGTTTCTGTGCGAGGGCTTTCTCTAGTTGTGGCCAGCGGGGGCCACTCTTCATCGCGGTGCACGGGCCTCTAACTATCACGGCCTCTCTTGTTGCGGAGCACAGGCTCCAGACATGCAGGCTCAGTAGTTGTGGCTCACGGGCCTAGTTGCTCCGCAGCATGTGGGATCCTCCCAGACCAGGACTCGAACCCGTGTCCCCTGCATTAGGAGGCAGATTCTCAACCACTGCGCCGCCAGGGAAGCCCCAGCACTTCTAGGTTTTAAAGTCAGCAGGAACCTACAATCAGGATTGTTGTATTTCCCCAATATCAAGCATAGGGCTCACATGTAATAAGAAACTCAACACTGTTTGTTGAATGAGTAAAATTTCATGGCAACTGGTAATTACTGGTCTATAAAAGTTCTCTTCCTTATGTTTCTACTACTGAGTAAAAGTGATTTTTGTATTTGTAACAGGCTAGACTCATTTCAAATGGAAATATTAATCTACAATTGCCCTTGTACACGAAGCACCAAGTTCAAGGCAAAAATAACAAAGCCGGTTAACCGTATGTTTCGACCTGAACAATTTACCTAAATAGAGATTGCCCAAAGAAGTTTTGTCAGCAGTCTGAAAACTTTCTCATAAGATTGAAAAATACATATTTTATAGTCAAGATGCTGCAGGACCCTCCCAGGACTAATTCATATGTGGCCAAGAAAAATTGCATTTTCCCATTTACATTCCAAAGTCTGAACTTTCATTTTATAAATGAATTTTCCCTCCAATTCAGAAACCACTGGCTGTATTACAAATTTTAAGGCTACTATTACAGGACCATAATTTTAAAAACCCAGGATTGTCCAAGGGCTTCAGCAGTGTGCTATCTCTCCACTTTATTAAAATGAACGAACAGATGTACAATTTATTTCTACCAAGCTATCATCTAAATTCATAAGCTATTTCTCATGTGTCTGAAATCCACATTGAGTTCCCATTTTCTTTTCCTTAGAAAAAAAGTTACGGTCCTTCATTTATCACTCTGGGGACATAAACGAGAAGTCTACTCTCCACTTCATTCGCTTTAGACTAATATCCTCGGCACAATTTAAATCCCATCTCTTCAGGGCTATTCAACGCGAGCAAGGCAGTGGAACAACCAGCATCCGATTGGAAAACTCCTCAACCATCTATGTAGAAGATTGACAAGCTGAGTCACATGAACTGACACTTTAGATGCAGAAGGAAGGGGCTTTGCAACACACCTTGACTCCATTGAGTTAGACAAGGCAGTCTACTAGTCTGCTGACAGTGTCCGTAACCAAAATATATTTTAGCTTCTATCTTTGTTAGCACCCTTAGATCACCCTTATTTCCCATGCACTGCCTGTTGTCCGACTGGCAGCAGGAGGCAGATAACAGATGCATCTCGTGTTAATGGACATTTAGCCAAGCTCGGAAGACTCACGTGTTGATCTCATATCTACTTTAGGTCCCTGCACTGCCATTTGCCTGGCTGTGTGAGCTTAGACATACTACTTAACCTCTCTGAGATCTGCTTTATTTAGGAGTAAAATGGAGATAAACGTACCCTCCTTGTAATAAGGGTTAAATAAAGTAGAGCATTTCAATGTCAAGGCCAGTAATATGTGGCAAGCATAGTGCCCAGCGTGTGGCTCAGTAAAGGGGCCATTGTGGTGATTATAGCATCCCAGAGATGTATTCCTGCCCCCGTAACAGTTGGGCTGAAATTACAGAGCACTCCCTCACCCACTGTCCTCAGTCTTGAGTTTGCCGGCATGGTTCAAGGGAAACATAAGGAAGGCATTTTGTAGCCAGCAAATGCAATCAATGAGTGTAGGTTGGAAAGGATACAGAATGAAGCCCTCAGGCTGTCTGACAAAAGTCTGCTCCCTGAAGAATTCTATTTATGAAATTCTGCCATAACTGGGCAGTAAAACTTACCTGAGTTTCTAGGTTGGCGTGGAAATCTGCTCTGCATCCATAAATGCATCTTGGGTTTAGGGCTTTAATAAGATTCTGAGAGGGTTTGTTTGTTTGTTTGTTTGTTTCCGTGGCCCCGTTGTCTGGAGAAAAACACCCTGTTAACTTCATTTGCTTGAGCTCTATGACCATGCTGTAATGTCAAACATGGCTTGTCTTTCTCCCATGTAACATTTCGATGGGGGAAAGGTAGCTTCTTCTGGTGTCTGGAAGACCAGCATAAAAATGATGGAGGTCTTTGATTTAGCAGAGACGCAGCTTCACGTGGACAGTGTCAACAGGGCAAGCTCCCCAAAGAGCGGTAACAGAGGGAAGGAAAGAGGAAAGAAAGTCACATCAGGAGGGGCCGGCAAGATGGCTTCTCAGGAGCCACTGGAGTGCCATTTGTTAGCGTTCGCACATTAAAATATTGTTGAGGCCTTGGTGACCTGTAACAGCTCCCGGCAGAGCTCTATCCGTGTACGCTGTCAGTAGCCCCCTGATTAAAGCAGCCGTGTTGCCACCAATGAGTTTGTAGGCTGTTGGGGGACATGGGGCCCCAGGCAATTCTTTCGTCTTCGCTTGACCAAACCATGTGTCAGGGTCATGGACCCTAGACACCCAAAAAAGATTTAAGAGTATCATTCACCAACTGGGCAGAGTAATAAGATAAACTGTCCACATGACAAGTCTGCTTTGGGGTTTTGAAATTCCAGCAAGGAAGCAAATGCCACTGACAGCAAAGTGATGGAGAGTACAGGATTTTTAAAATAATGACCCCGTTCTGTCTCAGAAGATAGAAGCCAAGGAGGAGACGACGAGGTGGGGAAGGGGCTTCATTTGCCTGGTTCCCAGTTGTCTCTCTGTTCACACAGTTGGTTTGACTAGAAGGACCCTTTTTGTTATGCCCAAAATCCCAGTTTTGATTCTGAGTCCTTGTATCCACAAGGCAGGGTAGAGTGATGTGCAGAGATTGGTCACATGCTAAAATCGGATGGCTCTTAGCTTCAGTCCCATCTCCGTCATTTGCCAGCTCTTAGATATTATATGGGTTCCTTAATTCTTTTGGCCTCAGCCTCCTCCCCTGTAAAATGGAGATGTTGATGACAGTGACCAGCACCTCTGTGCAGGACAGGTTAGCGAGGTTAGGTAACATGCTCAGATTACAGCTGGTCCACCAAGCAGCTGGTGTCAGACAAATTAGAAATTATCCTCCAGCTTCCCTGGTGGCGCAGCGGTTCAGAATCCGCCTGGCAATGCAGGGGACACGGGTTCGAGCCCTGGTCCGGGAAGATCCCACGTGCCGCGGAGCAACTAAGCCTGTGCGTCACAACTACTGAGCCCGGCGGGCACCTAGAGCCCGTGCTCCGCAACGAGAAGCCACCGCAATGAGAAGCACGTGCACCACAACGAAGAGTAGCCCGCGCTAAGCCCACGTGTGGCAACAAAGACCCAATGCAGCCATAAATAAATAATAAAATTTATTTTAAAAAAAGAAAGAAATTATCCTCAAAGTCAGCCATGGATGGTAACGTTTTGTCACCTTTGAACCCACATTACTGAGGCTTAGAGAAATCCCATCACTCTTGGATGAACAAAGGCTGCACCTAGAGTAATTTTATTGGCTAAGAACCCCAGAATTGTCCCATTGTGTATGTTGGTTCAGGGTGTTGAAAAACATCCTTTCTCCTTACTCAGTGTTGAAAAGCATATCTGAGAAGTATTGCTTTGAACATGTTGATGTACCATCTTTTGACAGTCCTCACCACTCTATTAGCTAAATCAGCACAAGGGCCGAGTTAACCAGATTAGGAAAGAGTTTGTTTTAATGTTGCATGCAGTGTTTTCTTATAGGGGTTCATTTCTCCATTGAAAGATTTTGTTTCACTTCTATTACGATCTTTCTTACTCAGAGGGAAAATGGTATCTTGCTGGGTTGCTTGCTCATAGGAGGAGCACATTAGCTTTCTGTGGCACTTTCTCTCTCTCTCTCTCTTTCCAAAAAAACTATTTCCTGTCAAGATAGGGTGCATTTGGATCAGAGGTCTGGGCCTGGTACAGTGTATGGGAGCCCAACTGCAAAGTGGATTCCACCATGAACAAGTTGGTCCCCCTCCAAATTAACAGTAAAATCAGCCATGTAGCCCCAAATGCATAATTTCAGGCTTACATAGAAAGGTAACTTAATTTTTTCTAACTTTTCATTTTTAAATTACAGACATGCAGGAAGTTGCAGAAATGGTACCTAGAGCCCATTGACCCCTTCATTCAGCTTCCCCAGTGGTAACATCTCCTGTTAGTGTAGAAGAATAGCAAGACCAGGAGGTGGACATGGGCACGGTACCGTCAACCAGACCTGATTCAGTTTCCACCCGTGTGTGTGTGTGTGTGTGTGTGTGTGTGTGTGTGTGTATGTATGTGGCTCTACACATTTGATCACATGTAGAGATTTGTATAACCACCACCACCATCAGGATACAGGACTCCTTCATCACTACAAAGGGCTACTCTTGGTACCCCTTAATACTTGTACCCACCTTACTTTCCCCCGACATCTGGCCTTGTCCCCAGGCACCACCAATCTGTTCTCCACCACTATAGTTTTGTCATTTCAAGGACGGTACATAAATGGAATCATACAATCAGTAACTCTTTAAGACTGATTTTTTTCACTTAGCATAATGCCCTTGAGAGCCATGGAAGTAGTTGCATGTATCTATAGTTGTTCCTTTTTATTACCTGAGTAGTATTCCATGGTGTGGATGCGCTGGAGATTGTTTAACCATTCACCTAGTAAGAGACATTTGGCTTGTTTCTAGTTTGGAGCTATTGCGGGTAAAGCTGCTATGAACATTCATGTACAGGTTTTTGTGAGAACGTAAGTTTTTGTTTTTCTGGGATAAATGCCCAAGAGTGTGATCGCTGGGTCATATGTTAAATGCATATTCGTTTTATAAGAAACTGCCGAACAGTCTTCCAGAGGAGCTGCACTATCTTCTCCTCCTGCCAGTGATGTTGGAGAAATCCAGGTTCCCCACATCCTCACCAGAATTTGGTGTTATCACTATTTTTAATTTTAACCTTTCTGATAGGTGTTAGCCATATTTCATTAGGATTATAATTTGCATTTCCCTATGTGACTAATGGTATTAAGCATCTTTTCATGTGCTTATTTGCCATCTTTATTCCCTTCTGTGAAATGTCTGATTGTGTCTTTTGGCCACTTTTTAAATTTTATTTATTTATTTATTTATTTTTGGCTGTGTTGGGTCTTCATTGCTTCGCATGGGCTTTCTGTAGTTGTGGCAAGCGGGGGCCACTCTTCATTGAGGTGCGTGGGCTTCTCATTGCAGTGACTTTTATTGCGGAGCATGGACTCTAGGCTCGCGGGCTTCAGTAGTTGTGGCATGCGGGCTCAGTGGTTGTGGCTCACGGGCTCTAGAGTGCAGGCTCAGTAGTTGTGGTGCATGGGCTTAGGTGCTCCACGGCATGTGGGATCTTCCCGTACCAGTGCTCGAACCCGTGTCCCCGGCATTGGCAGGAAGGTTCTTAACCACTGCGCCACCAGGGAAGTCCTTTTGCCCACTTTCTAGTTGGATTGTTTCGAGTTGTTTACATGGCTCATATACAAGTCCTCCTTCGGAGATATGGCTTGCAAATATTTCAATCTGTGGTTTATGTTTTTATCCTCTTAATACAGTCTTTCACTAAGAAAATGCTTTTAATTTTGGTAAAGTTCAATTTATCATTTTTTTAAATATAGATTGTACTTTCTATGTCAACTCTGAGAACTCTTTGTCTAGCAAAGGGTCCTGAAGATTTTTTCCTGTTTTTTTTTTTAATTGCGGTATAGTTGATTTACAAGATTATATAAGCTTCAGGTATACAGCATAGTGATTCACAGTTTTTAAATGTTATACTGCATTATAGCTATTATAAAATATTGGCTGTATTCCCCGTGCTGTACAATATATCCTTGTAGCTCACTTATTTTGTACATAGTAGTTTATACCTCCTAACGCCCTGTCCCTATCTTGCCCCTCCCTGCTTCCCTCTCCCCTCTCGTAACCGCTAGTTTGTTCTTTATATCTATGAGTCTGTTTCTTTTTTGTTATATTCACTAGTTTGTTTTATTTTTTAGATCCACCTGTAAGTGATATCATACAGTATTTGTCTTTCTCTGTCTGACTTACTCCACATAGTATGATAATCTCTAGGTGCACCCGTATTGCTGCAAATGGCATTATTTCATTCTTTTTATGGCTGAGTAGTAGTCTATTGTGTATATATACCATATCTTATTTATACAGTCATCTCTCGATGGTCACTTAGGTTGCTTCCATACCTTGGCTATTGTAAATAGTGCTGCTATAAACATTGTGGTGCATGTATCTCTTCAAATTAGTGTTTTCTTCTACAAGTTTTATATTTTTATGTTTTACATTTAAATCCATGGTTCATTTTGAGTTAATTTTTATATAAGGTATGAGATTGGAGTTGAGGTCCTTTATTTACCTGTGGATGTGCAGTGGTTCCAGCCCCATTTTATGGGCATGTGTGGGTCTATTTCTGGGTTCTCTATTCTGTTCCATGGACCTGTGTCTCTCCCTCCACCAGTACTGCACTGTCTTGATTACTGTAGCTATGTAGTGAGGCTTAGCATCAAGTAGAATGATTCTTCCCACTTTATTTTTCTTCTTCTAAAGTATTTTAGAAAACAACTTAATTTTAAGTGTATTTTGAATTCAATAGCATTTTATCCCCTCCAAAATTACTTTTCTCTGATTTAAACATAATTCATTCCACTATTTTAAAAACCTTTAAAATATCATACAAGCATACAATACACAAAGTTGCCGGATCTCTCCACTGTCCTGAGAGACGAGCGCTGTTACTGTTTTAACCGGGGTCTTTTCCCTACTTCCTGTTTACAAAGATGGGGTCACGTTATGCATACTGTGTTGCAGTTTCATCAGGATTTGTACCTTTGTCCTTATCAGTAAAATGAGAGAAATAATGCTCCTTATTTCCTTAGGCTATGGTGAGGATCAAATGATATAATATGCGTAGGGAGTTTAGCCTTCTCCCCGGCACAGAGCAGGCCCTCGGTAAACATAGGCTGTTGTTACTGTTATTTTTATTTTTTCCCCTTTTGCTTCTGCTACCTTCTTTGGGTGGTCTTGGCCTTTCTTAGTGACAGCAAAGGGCAGAGAAACACTCCGTAATGTTTAGCCATTCAAGGCAATTGACAGAAGGCTTCAGGAGAATGAGTTCCTCCGTCTCCCAGCTAAGGTTCCTTCTAGCTGGAATGAACGAGACACGGGGTATCGCACCTTCTTGGTTTACTTCCATGAGTGGCCATTTCAAGCGTGTCAGCAGCATCCCAGAGTTTCCACAGCCTTTATGTGTGATTCAAGCTGAGCCCCTCATGGTCTTATCCTTTGTCCCCTGCACAGCCCCCCACCGCCCACACACTCTACCTGACCCCTGCTCTGACTGGAAGCCCAGCAGGAAGATGTTCCACCCCTAGAGACCACTTGCTGAATTCTCACGTGTCCTGTCTCTATTTTTATACCTTTAACCTGGGGAGAGGGCTCTGGGAGCGTCACCCGCAGGGTCAGCCCCGCACTCCCAGCCCCTCACACACAGCAGCTTGGTGAACTCCATCTGTGTCCTTGGCTCCTGCAATCTCGACCCTTAAAGAGTCTGTAATCACCCTTTATCTCAGCTCTGCCTTCACATGTGCCCCTTGCGTGGTCCACTGTCTCCTGATTTCATTAACTTAACACATTTTATTTCTACTAAGTAAACCCAAGGTGTTTGCATCATTCAATACAATAGATTTCCCTTCTGATCAATAATGCCAAGCAATTAGCTCCCTCATCATCTTTTTTTTAATAAATTTTTATTTAGTTCTTCGTTTATTTTTGGCTGCATTGGGTCTTTGTGGCTGGACGCAAGCTTTCTCTAGTTGCGGCGAGCGGGGGCTACTCTTGGTTGCGGTGCACGGGCTTCTCACTGCGGTGGCTTCTCTTGTTGCGGAGCACGGGCTCTAGGCACGTGAACTTCAGTAGTTGTGGCACATGGGCTCAATAGTTGTGGCTTACGGACTGTGGAGCGCAGGCTCCGTAGTTGTGGCGCACGGGCTCAGCTGCTCCACAGCATGTGGGATCTTCCCGCACTAGGGCTTGAACCTGTGTCCCCTGCGTTAGCAGGCAGATTCTTAACCACTGAGCCACCAGGGAAGTTCTGCTCCCTCATTATCTTAATGGCTCTGTATCGTGTTCTGTTTCATTGGTATCCCACGGTTTGACCAGTCCCCTATGGATGGACATTTTGGTGGTCCCTGGTTTTTCCTTTTGTAAATATCACAGCAGTAAAAATGCTTGAATGTGTATCTTCGTGCGCACGTATGAAGGTTTTTATAGGATAAACTCTCACAAGTGAAATGCTGGGTCCAAAAGGTATGAGTATTTACTTAAATTGCAGTTTATAGCCCCTTTTCCAGTATGGTCAAAGTACTTTTCAATTACCTTCATCTTTTCCATCTCCTGAGCGACACTTGTCTATGCAAGTCTGTACTTGCATAGACACCTACCTGACAATGGAGGAAGACCTGCCCTGCTGTGAATGGGCTCCAGCGGATGCACAGAAGAAGAGGTTCATGGTCCAGGGAAGCACCTGACATTCGGTTACAGAACAGGGACAGAATTCTAGACCCAGGAAAGGGCCCACGTTCGTAGCAGGGACCCCAGTAAAGTGGGATTCCAAGGGCCATCAGCCCAGCACACAACATCGAGGCAGCATGCAAATGTTAGCTTTTGCTATTGATATTACCATGCTATTAATCATCATTTTGCTGCTGTTAGTTTGCAGAGCGTGGCTTTCTTCAGAAAACAGGCATTTTGTGCCCAACTATTTGAGTTTTCTCAATTCAGCCAAATCTCCATGCTACAGCCTGTTCCAGCAATTCTGGGGCCGTGAAACCCCCTCTGATGGCCTCTTCTCTAGCTGTTGGTTACATCAGAAAGAGTCAGCGCCAACCTGTCACCTCTACCTGCTAACGAGCCCCTGAACTCGCTGCCCTCAGGTGTCCTGTTTTTTTCTTTTCATCCCCTGAGGTCTGTACCACACTGACGTGACTTCGGGCCCCCTCACTTCCTTGTGGCTTAAGTTACACTAACCTTCCACCTGCTCCCTGACTGTGGAAAGAACAAGGTCGCAGGCAGGTGACAGAAGAAGCTCACCATTGTGTTTGGTTTGTGAAGCTGTCTTCCTCTTTCACTTGTGTTACTATAGCAACAACGCTAGATGTGGACTCTCTCTGGAAACACTCCCTTCCTGCAAAAGATGTGTGTGTACATGTGCATACGTGTGTGCATGTATTCAGAAGTTGCTCTTATTGACAGAGAAGACAAAGTGATGGATTTTTCCATGTTCAAGGATAGCTATAGAATGTTTACCCCCAGGAATGGCCCATTTTTTCATCCTCAACAATCTTCACAAGTTGACACGTGAAGGATGAGTATTGTCCAGAGGTGGCCATTAGCAGGGTACTGTTTCAGTTGCATGTCTATGGGGAGCCCTCCAGCCAAAAAGGAAGAGATTATGTTCAGGTGTCCCCTTGGCCGACCCCACCAGGGCCCAGAAAGTTACCAGCTACCATGCCTGTTATGGTCCTTGTTACAATTCCCTTGCCCTGGGCAGGCCCTCTGAGATGCGTTAAAAACACAAACTTCACATAAGGTGACTGGAGGCTAAGGACCACAGATTTTGGTTGGTTCCTTGGTTTGCAACCTCTCCTTAAATATTTGTAAAGGCAACAAAAAGATGAGTTCAGGAGACGCAAACCCATCCCTTGGAAGGACCTATGTGGGGTTAATGAAACACAGATGACCCATCATCCAAACATTTAGCTTATACAAGTCTGTACACACTCGAAGTCACATGTAGATTTTTCATACAAGGTGGCCCAAGAGTAGAACAGCCTCCCAGGGCCCTGAGAGTCTCCATAAGGACCCTTTTGGAGACTTTTTAGGATCATTTTGATCATATCCAATTGTGTCTAATGCACTGATTTTAGAAACTGTCGTAAAAAGACTGGACTTCCTGGTAATTATCGTGGAGGCAACGTCCAGGGCCCAGGACCCACCAGCATCTTTTCCGGGTGGGGGCAGTGGACACGGTCAGCCCTCCTCCCAGGGGTCCTGGCTTAGTCACTGAATCCTCAGTTCCTCCGACTGCAGTTGCTCTAAGTAGTTAGACTGGAGGCCTCAACCACTGGGTTCTATTAATATGGAAATCTCTGTCCTCAGCTTCTTTTGGCACAGGCCCCGGGAATGCCAGAAGTGCTGGAACGCGGCTCTCGACTTGCCCAGATTTTCTTATTTAAGAAAAAGCAAAACCAAGCCCTTAAGCCACCCCCATCTCCCTCTATCTACATCTCTTTCTCCTGTCTTTATTTCCTAACTTATTTATCTCTCCTTCTTTCTCTTTCCCTCTCCAGTCTGTTTCTCTCATCTCCCTTTCTCTCTCTCTTTTTCTTTTTTTTTTTAATATTTTTTTAAATTTTTAACATCTTTATTGGAGTATAATTGCTTTACAATGGTGTGTTAGTTTCTGCTTTATAACAAAGTGAATCAGTTATACATATACATACATCCCCATATCTTTTCCCTCTTGCGTCTCCCTCCCTCCCACCCTCCCTATCCCACCCCTCTAGGTGGTCACAAAGCACTGAGCTGATCTCCCTGTGCTATGCGGCTGCTTCCCACTAGCTATCTATTTTACATTTGGTAGTGTATATATGTCCATGCCACTATCTCACTTTGTCACAGCTTACCCTTCCCCCTCCCCATATCCTCAAGTCCATTCTCTAGTAGGTCTGTGTCTTTATTCCCGTCTTAACCCTAGGTTCTTCGTGACCTTTTTTTTTCTTTTCTTAAATTCCATATATATGTGTTAGCATACGGTATTTGTCTTTCTCTTTCTGACTTACTTCACTCTGTATGACAGACTCTAGGTCCATCCACCTCACTACAAATAACTCAATTTCGTTTCTTTTTATGGCTGAGTAATATTCCATTGTATATATGTGCCACATCTTCTTTATCCATTCATCCAATGATGGACACTTAGGTGGCTTCCAATGTTCATTGCAGCTCTATTTACAATAGCCAGGAGGTGTCTCTCTCTTTTTCACATGTGTAGCCCTGCCTTCTTTCCCAGCACTGCCCTCCCCCCACTGGCTCTCTCGTTCTCTCTCCACCTCTTTTTTTCTGTGTGTCTCTCTCTCAATCTCCCCACTCTCTCCTCTCTCTCCCCTCAGCTTCTCTCATTTCCCACAGGCTCTCCCGTGCTACCTGGCAGTTCTCACTGTCCCACCTGTCACTAGGGAAGGAAAAATCAAGCTGGAAGACTTCACTTTTTTACTTAAAAGTCCTTAACTCTGTGAGAGCTCCTGTTTTCCATACTCACAATACAGCCTCACGGCCCTCCCCATACACGTGGAGCTGCCCAGATGTAGCAGCCACAGGCTGGGGTCGTCCAGTGTCTGGCCTGTTATGTGTGAGTTTCATGAAAAGCCTCCTTGGCACCTGTTCAGCAGACCCAGTAAGGATTCTTGAACAGTATGTTTTGTCCTGTAATTACACCTCAACAATGACCAGTTATATTGTTCCTTGATTGCAGATAAATTTGCAGTCCTGATTTTTGTGCTCCCTAGCCCTCACAGCAACTTCCAAGGTATTTAGTGCTCTGTTATCGCACAGTGGGGGCTGAGGAAATGCAGGCCCCTCTTGCGAAGGGCATGAGAGCCACGGAAGAGTGGAGGGAGGCTTTTGCTTCGCTGCGCGTGTTTTGTTGTTGTGTTCTTTTTTTTTTTTTTTTTTTTTTTTGCGGTACGCGGGCCTCTCACTGTTGTGGCCTCTCCCGTTGCGGAGCACAGGCTCCGGACGCGCAGGCTCAGCGGCCATGGCTCACGGGCCCAGCCGCTCCGCGGCATGCGGGATCTTCCCGGACCGGGGCACGTACCCGTGTCCCCTGCATCGACAGGCGGACTCTCAACCACTGCGCCACCAGGGAAGCCCGTTGTTGTGTTCTTAATTGGAGAGTCTAGAACACATTATGGACTTGAGAGGCGGGGTAAGTTGGCAGGTAGGGAAGCAGGACAGGAGTTGAAGGTGGAAGGGGAGGGAATGGGACCCAGGGAAGAAGTTCACATTGAACAGGAGGGAGAAGGACCCCTCTAGTCTCTAGGTTTCCAGGCTGGGAGTGCTGAACGTAGAGGGCACCTGTATTCTGGTCTCTCTGCCCATCAGGGTCAGGCAGCAAGGACCGAGTCACCAAGAGTTGGTAGAGCAGTCAAGAGCAGACGTCTCAGACTTGATGTAGCCCTGAATCACCTGGAAGCTGATTCTGAAGGTCTAGCGTGGGGCCCCAGATTCTGCATTTCTAACTAGCTCACAAGCGATACCCACGCTGGCCCAGGGACCACACTTCGAGTAGCAGGGGTTTGGAGAATTGGGAGGGGAAAATGGATCACGGACAGTAATTCTTCACTGCCGAATAAGCTTGGGTCTGAACATAGTTCTAACTGGACCAAATGAAAAATTCTGAGGCCCATCGAGAAAGCCCCGCAGGTGACAGGGCTGCCCCTCAGAGGAGGGCCCGGGTCTCTGCGGCACCTGAGTCCACCTAGCACGCACAGGCTTGAACGTGTTTGTTGAAAAGTGAGAGGCAGGCAAGTGTCAGGAAGAAGGAAAAGCAAGAAAAACTACCTTTCTTCTTTTATAAAAGGGATTATCAACGGCTAATTCAACAATTGTGGAGTAGTGAAAACTACATCGGTAATTTTCAGAATAATTACAGTCTTCAGTCTTACCCTTGAATGTTTTTCCGGCAATGTCTGATTCAATTAGCCTAGAAAATGTTATTATGCTATTTCAGTTTTCCCTTGAGACTTGAGTCTAAGACCAACTTGCTGATAAATCTTGCTCTGGGGGAGCTCATGGGCTGCCATTTACAGGCAGGTACTTGTTAGGGAGCCCCTGACCTGGTTTAGGTAGATTAGTGATTCTCAGCCAGGGAGGATTGTACACACACACACACACACACACACACACACACACACACACACACACACACACACACACACACAGACACAGACACACATACACGCACACGCTCCCCTGGGACATCTGGCAATGTCTGCAGCTTGAGTGCCCCTGGCATCTGGTGGGTGGAGGCTACGGATGGTGCTCAACATCCTACACAGGACACCCCCCACCACCACCCAACAAATCGTTATCCAGCCCAAAGTGTCACTAGCACTGCTCTTAAGAAACCCTAAGTTAGATTAAAAATACATTTAGGAACTAAAAAGTACTATTGGTCAGGGCACCTCTCTAAAAAGTACTATTGGTCAGGACACCTTTGATTATACGTGACACCAAGTCTAAGTAGTTGTAGACAACCGGGGAAATTTATATTGTCAGAAATATTATTTAGCAAAACTAGTCTACTCTACTGACAGCAACAAAAAGCCCAAAAGAACAAAGTTTATTTCTCTGGTCACATTCCTTGTAGTTGATGTGCACCTTTACAAACTTCATTTCCGTGTTCTTTCCGTCTGTGTTCATCATAACAATGTGCCTATACTGCTTATTACGTGTCTGGCATTCACCTTGACATTTATAAATATTCTCAATCATCATAATAATCCTATAAGGGTAGGCACTATTATTTTTCTCATTGCGCTGATGAGAAATCAAGACACAGAGAGGTTAAGTGACTTGACCAAGGTCACACAGCCAATACGTTATAGAGCTTCAGGGGGTGTTAAACATGAGTAACTTTCCATCATTCATTCTTTTCAACATGAAAGATGGCCATCGGGGCACCTCTCTCCCCACACAGACTTCCGGTGTGACTCCACCCTGGGATCAGAGCCCAGAAGGGACAGAGAATGATTTTTCTAATCCTTCCCCTCTCACTGGGTCTGATTCCCAAGGGAATGATTCTCATCCATCTCTTCTACCTGTGGGACTCAGATGTTCTCAGAAGCACCACAAGCCACCTCTGGGAAGAAATATGCAGAGGTGCCGATGGGAATTACAGTTGGTCCCGTGGGGTCTATTTGAAACAGGAATCAATGGTGCAGACACAGACAATGGATTTAGAGCAGTTTCTTCTGACAGTGACATTTGGGATTTAAATATAAATTAGAAGCTGTAAGGCAATTCCATGTGTGAATTTGTACAAATCCCTTGTAATGAAAGCAGAAGGTTTCTCCTGTCCTTATTTGTACTGGGGCATTAGCATCAGGAGCCTAACCAAGTGTGTCGATTTTCCTACCGCTCAGGAGATTAAAGATGTACTTTCTCTAGTTAGAAACGGCTGCAAGGGGCACGCACGGAGTAGGGCTTTTTCTCCGTGAACTCTGGGGTGTCGGTCTCATTTCTGCATTAAGCTGAGTGATAGCACATGCAAATAGGGGAAAGGAGGCTACTTGAAGTCAGTTAGTCAAAGGAGATAAGGCGCCCATAGATCCCCCTTCTTTCCAACCCCTCCTGCCATTCAAAGAGGGAAGCTTCATTCTCAAATATTGCCTTTGCTCACATGGGAGGGGGCAGTGAGCTCTGAGAAGCCGGCAAACAGTACATGGCCTCATGTGTTTAAAAGGTGCCACCCAAGCGCTCTCTGCATATTGGTGAATGACTTAGATCTCCACGGCATTACACACAGAGTCACCATGTGACCCAGCAATTCCGCTCCTAGGTATCTGCCCAAGGGAATGAGAGCATACGTCCACATAAAAACATGTCCATGAATGTTCAGAGCAGCATATTCACAATAGCCAAAAAGTGGAAACAGCCCACATGTTGATCAATGGAAGAATGGTTAGATAAAATGTGGTTCATCCATGCTGTGGAATATTATTCAGCCAGTAGAAGGAACAAAGTACCAACACAGGTTACAACAGGGATGAACCTTGAAAACAGTATGCTAATTGAAAGAAGCTAGACACAGAAGACCACATGTTGTGTCGTTCCATTTCTATGAAATTTCCAGAATGGTAAATCCATAGAGACAGAAGGTAGGTTGGTGATTGTCAGGGGCTGGGCTGGGGGGTGGGGGTGAGGAATAGGATGACTGCTTAATGGGTACAGGATTCCTGTTGGAGGTGATGAAAAAGATGACCTCCAGGAGCTGGCCCTGTGATTTCATTGGCAAATGTATTCCATTGGTCCGTTAGCAGCTCCTGTAGACTCCTGGAGCAGAGAACTGTAAGAAATCTCAAGGGTCCCACCAGTGGCATTCTTTGGCACTCCCAACACCGGCTAGGACCCACACAAGCTAGAACAGGTCACAATGATCTTTTTAAAGTTCGATCCTAACACTAGGAGGGGGCCTTCGGAGTCATTTCAAGCAGCTGTTCTCACCTCTTGGCCATTCATCAGAACCATCTGGGGGAGTTTTCAGAAATGCAAATGCCTAGGCCCTACCCAAGGAGAATCTCTGAATGTGGGACCTCAGATCATGAGTAGTTTTCAGGTGATTCTAATGTGCAGTCAGCATTAAGAACTCCTGCTCTAGCCTGATACCCTACACCTCAGATAAGCAAACTTGGACTCAGAGAAGTTACAGAATTTACCCGTGAGTTAGAGGTAGATCAGAACTTGCCCCATTTCACTGAATTTTCCACACCTGTAAATTTGCAGAATTGCATAAACCAAATTCTAAGTCTTTAGAGCAGACCATGCTATTGTTCCTAAAGAAAAGTCATTCTTCATCCAGATTCAGATGTTTGTGTCAACTGCGTTTCCCTGCAGAAAATCTCTTTGCTTCTCAAAATTAAGCTATTTTTCAGTTATCTCATCAAGTGTACAAATGTGTTTTGCCTTTTCTCTCATTTTTTTAAAAAGAGAAGCTCAAGCGAAGGAGAGATATTAATGTCAGATGAGATAAAGTCTCCACACCGGGCATGTGGAGAAAAAACAACACACGCATATTTGCTCCTTGGTTTTTATTTTTCTCTCACCATCACATGTAATATTTATTTCATCGGTTCCCTAAGGCAGTGATTTTCAAACTTCATTTCAGCAGCAAAACTTTTTTTTTCCAAGCAAAATCTTAGACAAGAACTCTAATATACAAAATGGATAAAATATATCTAGCAGATTCCTCGGGCAGTTTCAGTCTTTCTTGTTCAGAGAAAAATACGTGGTACATTCGTGGGACTCCTGCACCATCCCTCAAACACTGTTTGTTCCAGGGAACATAGTTTGAGAACCATTACCCAGCTGTATTATTTTTCTGGCAGTCTTCAGTGACTGTGTGTTCTCATTTGGTTTTGAGGACAAAAAGGTATGTTTTAGTATTTGAGTCTTTTCTTCCTGAAAACTCACTTTTTAGCTGCAGTATGCATCTGTAATTGGTAAATCCAAGGAGCTTCAGTAGGCGAGGTCACGTGGAGGAAGAATTGCATAAAGAAATTTGGTGGACCATCGGGCCCCCAGCAAGCCAGAACCTGGCTGGGCATCTTCCTCCAAAGTCAGGTACCCAGCACCTCCTCTGTGTCTGCAGCAACCATGGAAACTCCTCCTAGGAAATGAATCAATATGGAAGAGAGTGCACTGAGTGGGGAGGGGAGGATAATTCCTGCCGGAGCACAAAGTGAATATTGTTTCCCTCTCTTGCCTGTTGGCTCATCCCCTGGCACCTGTAGAGCTGGGAGGCTGCGTGACACTTGGTCTTTCCTCTCGTTGGAACAGGTCCCCAGACGCAGCCCTCCAGGCACGTAGCTCTCCTCCCATCCCAGGGCTCCCTGGGGTGGGGGGGTGGGGGGGTCACATCCACTAACTAGGTGGCGTGTGCCTCGGCTCTCCTGGACCAAGAACCACACTGCCTGGCATACCAGCGGCTCTGGAGAGTCCTCCCCCCTCAAGCACATGTTTCTTTGTCATCGAGCTGCTCTTCCTTATTATCATTGAACTGTTTCCACCTTCAGCTTTTCTGTTTCCTCAACTGTTTAGTAACATTTAACTGAGAAGACTCTCCTAACCCGTGGAGAAGTCTAATAGGCCAGTCTCTAACTGTCCTTTACCGCGGCTATAGTTTTAGTAAAACATCCGGCACAAAAGAAAAACACAATAATTGTCAGTAGAAGAAATTAATGTTAGTTGGATCAGGAGAGGACCTTGATTCTGTTCTCTTAAAAAGAGTTTTTAACTTTTAGCGACAAGCAGTGAAATATTTACAGATTCAGTGATATGTCTGGGATTTGCTCCAAACAAGACAGGAATGGGGAGAAGTGGGCGTGTAGATGAAGCACAATGGGGGCATAAGTTGAAAATCTTTGAAGCCTGATGATGGCACATGGGGTTCATTACTTCATTCTGTCTGCTTTTATAGCTGTTTGAAAGTTTCCATAGCAAGATGTAAAAGAGAAAAAGAAAAAATATTTGAGGAAACATCTGTGAAACCCAAGTCTTCATCAAAAGGACCACATTTACGTCCTGAGAGAGAGAGACATCCATCCACCACAGCTGTTTTCCCAGGGCTCCATTAGTTGCAAGGAGTAGAAACACAGTCCGAGATCAAGGGTGCTTCCTCATCTGTGTGTCTCTGAGCGCCCCCAAGATCTCCTGGGTTTTCTTTCAGTGTGTCCATTCTTTGGCTTCTCTATGCATCTATTCGTTCATGTCCAAATGACAAAAAATGGCCACTCCATTTCTCTTCTACTCAGAAACTTAGGATTTAAGGACCCTTTGCCCTCTGATTATATAGCCTGTATTTCTCTGAGTTCATATGCTTAGAGAAATCATCTGATCGTTCATGAAGCAGCCAGTAGATTGGTGACTCGTGAGTCCAGTGCCACTTCTGGGTCCGGTCAGCTCTGGCAACAAAAGCTGGGATCGTGTGGTACAAATGGCCCTCTAGTAACGCTCTTTTCAGCAGGAGCTGGGGACGGTATCATTTCCTCAGATGTTTTATGGATACAGGCACCCTGAACTAAATCTGCTCAGAAACTTTAAGAATCTTCAGGAAAGGAAGACTGCCATCCACCATTACCATGTTATCATCTCTGGCTTGTGACGTACCATTTAGTTCACTTTCCTTTTTCTCAGTGAGAATAGAGAAAAACTGGTCATTCTTCTTGTCGTGAGACCCTCCAACACACGTACACTGTCATCTTCTCCCCTCGGGTTGTATTCTCTAGACAAAAATGATCCCAAAGTTGAATGTCTAATTATAGCATTCTCACTTTATGAAAGAGGTGGTGTTGGGCATTTTCGGAAACAGAGACAAGACCCGTCTCACGGTTGATAGGCGCACGCCCCAGGCTGCCTGCGCTTCAGAGGGCGGGGAAGTCTCTATTCACAGTTGCCGGAAATCCCAGCTCTAGCATCTGCTTTACAGTCTTCTCTCTGTGAACTGTCTCCCATGGGCGTTGAAAACCAAAGGGCTGACACCACTCTTCATTTTCAAAGAGAAAACGATATTTAGAGAAGAGAGAGTGTTGACTAGATGGGAAATGAGTAAAAGATGCTCACCAATGTCTGGGGCCATTATGGTCTGTTGGGTTCCCGAATGGTCCCCTCCCATCTTGGTATTACTTCGGGGCCTGTCCATGCACATCCTACTGGGACCTGGCTAGGGAGGGACTCAGTAGGCACAGTTGTCTTGAGGGCTAGCTGATGAGGAGACCGTGATTCTCAGCCAAGTAACCTAGAGTCCCTTGTGGGGCTCTGCTGTTCATCACTTCTTAGACATAAAGCCTTCTTTAAAATACTGAATAAACTCTATACTTACTAAATGTGTTATTTAAATATTATCTATATTATATTATGTGCACTTTATATATATATTACATTATATATATATATATATATATATAGTGTGTGTGTGGTACGCAGGCCTCTCACTGCTGTGACCTCTCCCATTGCGGAGCACAGGCTCCAGATGTGCAGGCCCAGCGGCCATGGCCCCCGGGCCCAGCCGCTCCACGGCATGTGGGATCCTCCTGGACCAGGGCACAAACCCATGTCCCCTGCATTGGCAGGTGGACTCTCAACCACTGCGCCACCAGGGAAGCCCCATTTTATATTTTTATATTATATGTATTTTAAATATTTTACATTATATTACATACATATAAAGTACACATAAACATTAACTGTAAGCTGAATTAAAATGTCCTCCTATGTTTTCTTCTAAAACATTGATTGTTTTACCTTTCACAATTTCTGTATGGTGTGAGGTTGGGAATCCAAATTCTTTGTTTTTTCCACATGGCTCACCAATGGCCCCAACACCATTTATTAAAATGGCCATTAGCTGTAAACTAAGTCATGTCCAAACATAGATGCAGCCTGGAATGAATGACAGTGGACAAATGGTAGAAAAGGAATTGTGTGAGCAAAGCGTATAAAGAAAATGGGGTGATCAGGAGGGAATGTGTCAGTGTGCTGAGCTGTAAACCCGTGAGGGGAGAGAATAGTGTCCCTCTCATTTACTGCTGTACTTCTTGTGCCTGGCAGACCCCCTGACGTGCAATAGACATTTAATGACTAGTTATTTAAATGAGGTGTTGCATCTTTCTACCCCAGGATGACTCCTAATCATAGATAGAAGGAAACCAGATATCTGATGCAGCTACCCCTTCTAAATGTGCGTGTGATGAGTTAACATCATTTGTCTTGGTGATAAAGATCAAGAGAAGGATATGCAAGCTTGTGAGTGTCAGGTATACACTACTGAAGAGCAAAGAGCTTCTTCCACACCCACCGAGGGAAGTAAGCTATCTATATAAGACAACCGCAATGGAAGGCAGACTGTGATAAAAACAGAAAGAGTCACATTCTCCGATTTATTAGTAAGTATTTCATATGATACAGAATAAAATCGATCATCGTCACCAGTGCTAACAAATACTGATTCCTTACTCTATGCCAGGATCCTTAAATGTATGATCTTATTTATAGCACTCACAGTTTCTACCCATTAGGCTATCAGCAAGAAATTAGATTTTTCCAACAAGCTGCATCGTTTATGTAAATACAGACTCATAAAAGTGCTTGCAAGTTCAGTTTCTGATGATGTCTCCCTCACCCTTTTATCCTCACAAATAGAAACTGAAGTGTGTAAAACTTTCTGGGACCTTATCTTTTAATTTTTTCAAAGCCAGGGCCCAGATGACTATATCCCAGCTTTTCAAGTTCAACATCAATTCTCCATGAAACCCCAGGGTTGGCAGCTCATGAACCTGGACTCCAGCGATCAAGCAGGCAGGCTTGCATGTGTCCTGTCCCTTAAAGTCATCAGCTGTCGCTTCTCCCCCACCTGTGCCTTTTAGCCTGCTGATGGTTATTTCCATCTTCCAGGTTAACCTATAATGACCAACTCTTTGCTCTGTGAGGAGCAGTGTTCATTCTCAGTGTAAATTAAAATGCAAGTCCCTCTTCCCCTGGTGATGGATAACCTTTGTGGCAAGTCCAAGTAGTCTCTTCCTAAATGTCCATCACAAAATTCACCTCACCTTGGCAAAGAAAAGAAAATGAAATAACTCAGTTCTGAATTGAGAGGAGAGAGCTAATGAAACTCAGTATGTCCCAAGCCAGTCGCCCACACTGATGGTGTAAAACCATGTTTTGCATCTCGTATTTGATTTGCTGCACAGTTTAACAGAAAAGTAACCTTATTTTTTTCCAATTAAATGAAGTAATGTTACAATCCGTAATTCCTCCTGCTCTAGCATGGTAAATTAATGTCTGTCTATTGTTTTTAAATCACAGAGTGAGCATTGCTATAGAAATATAAAATGGTACTGTTTCATTTTAATCTACTTAATTTTCCATTCTTGAATTACATAATGGGGTTAAACATTGAATAGAATTAATAGAATGAGTATTTAATTAAGCCATAATGAGTTTCTAAATGGATGCTCAAGGAAACTGGCTTTATAGTTTATGCAAGGATCAGATAATGGTCTTAACAAAGACTATAATAATTGTATTGAATGTTTTCGGTATTTAAAGATTTTTTTTCTGAATTCTCCCAGGAGGAGATTTAAACAAGGCAAATTCTAAATGCCTTTCCCTGGCCCACAAGGCTGTCCACGATCTGACGCAGCTCTCCTCTGGAGTCCAGTAGCAAACAGCTCTCCCCCAGTTCTCCTTTGCTCTCCAGCCACACCCACCTCCCTCTGGTCCACAAGTGCCCCGTGCTTCTTTCACCGCTGGCCTTTGCACCTGCTGTTCCAGATGCCAGGAAGGCTCTCTCCCCTTTCGTCTCACAGACTCCTCTGCTTTCAGTTCTCAGGGAATTCTTCCCTAATGACCTTCCCTAGACGGGGTCAGGCACCACGCCCTCTCACCACTCCCCTCAAGCTTCAGGCTCTCCAAGAACTATGTTATTTCTTGCCCAACACTTCACATATTTTTATAATTAAACATATGCCATGTCTGTTGTCTTGTTTACTAGTGTATCCCTAGAATTTATTTTTTCTATTTTTTAGAATTTAATACAGTATCATGCGTGGTACACAGACGCCGCTTGACAGGTATTTGTTGGCTGGCTGGATGGATGGGCGAATGGGTGAATGGATGGATGGATGCATGGATGGAGGATGGATGGAGGACGGATAAGTGGATGGAAGGATGGATGGATGAATGGAGAATAAATAAATGGATGGATGGGTGATGGATGGTAGGTAAATGTGGCTGTGGACACATTACTACATCTAAGGCTATATTAGGGTCATAACGCATGCTGTGAGAATTTCTAAAACATTATCACCTTCAAGCCGCTTGACAGGTATTTGTTGGCTGGCTGGCTGGAATATGGATGGATGGGCGAATGGGTGAATGGATGGATGGATGCATGGATGGAGGATGGATGGAGGACGGATAAGTGGATGGAAGGATGGATGGATGAATGGAGAATAAATAAATGGATGGATGGGTGATGGATGGTAGGTAAATGTGGCTGTGGACACATTACTACATCTAAGGCTATATTAGGGTCATAACGCATGCTGTGAGAATTTCTAAAACATTATCACCTTCCCGTTCCACTTGGACTCATTTGCCCACACACTAAAAAGGTATTCTGCACCAGCCTCTTGGTTGGTGTCATGGGAGAAACTGCACAGGCTTTTCTCACCTATACATGGCCTAAATATTAATTTTACAAATTCATCCATCCATCCAGAAGATCTTCATGTGTCCAGCACTGTGCTGTGTACTGGGGACCAGGCGCCATTAAAAAGAACGCATTTTTTAGGGTCAAAGAAAATTTTAATTTTTTTCCTCACATCAGGGGGGAAAAAATGAAATTTTTAAAGCCTATGAAAATCAAGTGTGGTAGGAGGGACCAACAAGCGTAACATACCCAGTGTCTTCGAAAGTCATAAGGCATCCCTGCTAGAGATGTTCTGGAGAACAAGGGAGGTCAACCTATCCCTCCTGCCCTGCACCATCCAAGCAAGTGGCAGAATCAGGCATCCGTCACCATGCCAGTCCCTCTTAGTCTCACTCCGGTATAGCTTCATCCCTTCACATTTCCTCCCAGCCCTCACCTTTGATGCCAGGCCCCGTTTCCTATTTTAAGACCATTCATTCACTCAACAAACACCAAGTGTGTCCCTTCTATGCACCCAGCATCATGCAAGGGGTGGAGAGAAAGCCCTGAACAAGACAGACACACCTGGAGCCTCCAGCCTCCTCAAATCGTGATCTGTTCTTATAGTGTCTTCCTCTCAGCAATGTGACATTCACCTGCCTTGACAAAGTAACTTCTCACCTGTGGACTGGATGTAATGGCATTCGTACCTGACTGATGGTTTCCAGCATCCTCTAGTCTTAGCACTCCCAAACCCACTGAATTGTCTGCCTGGTGTCCCAAGGTACAGGTGTCAGAACAGCCACAGGGACAGGTTATGAGCTGAGGTGTGCTGTGATCAGTAGGGACAGAGAATCAGTCCTCTGGCTCTGGATCACAGCAGGGGGTGGAGGACCAGCCTAAGCAATGGGACTCTTGAGTGGGCATGAGTAATAGAACTTGTGGAAAGCAGACGTTACTGGAGTCCAGGAGATTTGTATCTGACCTTTGGTTCACTCGAGAACTGTGGACCAACCTCTTCCTTCCTTCTTTCTCTGTGCCTGTTTCTTTAATCTGCCACCTGTGGGATTGGATAACACGTGTGTCCCACTCCTGGACGCATGGCAGACAGCAGTAGCTGATCACAGCTCTCCTTCCTGCTGATCCCACATGCACTGCAGGCCCCTCCCTCAGCATGGGACCCAGGCAGCCTTGCAAAATGCACAAGGGCAGGCTCTCACATCCCTACTTTGGCCCTTCTTGACCTTGAACTCTCATGCTTCTCTGTCCAAACTACATATTAGAATTATCTGGGCAGGTCAGCAAAACACTGAAACCCACGCCTTACCCCAGACCAACTGCATTGGAATAGGGTTATTTTTTTTAAAAAAACAGTGTTTTTAAAAAGCCCTCCAGGAGATTCTAACAGGGCTGGGATCCACCAGTGTAGATTTCAAGCTCAGGAATTCCATAATTTTTGTGATGAGGGGGGAAAGATAGAAGTTAGGCCTAACTTAAACAAGAATCAGAGGAATCAGGTCAAAATAATTGTCTCGTGGAGCTGTTTCTGTGTGACAGTATCCTCCACTTCCCCTCGCTCCAGCTCCGTTCCATCCAGTGCGCATGTTCCAGGAATTTCCCAGCACCGCTTGTAGGGAAGGGAAACGGCTCACCCAGGTTTGCTGAGTTGTGATAGACAAATTAGTTCCTGTCTCCCCCAAGGCATCAAGATTATGGCTTGTGATTAACGATTTGCAAGTGAATGAATCAGCCACGGCTTTTGAAACGTCATTTCTCAAATTACTTGTCTTTGAACATAAGGGCTTTCTGACATCATCTCACTGTCTCTAGATTCTCTTTCCTACTAATTGAAATTCCAGGATATTTCTTCTTCTTGTTGTCAGCTTATTGGTATTGCTTGTGTATCAAATATTTGCAAACAGATTACTATTCACCAGAGGTGTATCAGAGGTAAGCACCAAAACAATACTTTACGCTTCCAGCTCAAAGCAATGTGCTGATGGCTTGTGAAATTCTCTATCTAAGCTGATTTTTCATTTATTGATTTATTTTTCACCACACCTACTTGCAACAAATATTTGAGATGTGTCACAATAAAAACACAGGTACAACAAAGCTCCAAACAATTGATTTATATGTTACCTTAGAAAAATGTTTCCTCCCTTTTAAAGTCATGCTAGGTGTGGGCAAGGGGTGGGAGGGATGAAACTGGCTTCCTTCACTAAGGGGGACGCTACAACTGAGCAGAGGCTCTGGAGGCAAACACTGGGGTTCCAACCCCCTCCCTCCATATATGAGCGATGGCGGTGTGCTTATCTGGTTACCTTGTCGTTTAGGGTGGGTGAGGCTGTAATAGGGGCGGGGCGGGTGCACAGCCGTTACGTTACCACGCAACTGTTACCGCAAGACCTTAAGCACAGGAGGGTTAGCGAGAGACACTTAGTGTGGCAGTTAGAGGTCGCTCGGCCAACGGTCCGCCCGGGGTGGTCCTCCTGGCAAGAGATAAGAGGTGGATCTCCGTGTGCTAAGAGGTGGATGGGGGCCTTCCCCCTGGGGCCCTCCAGGCCCTCCCCGGCCTCAGGCGGTGGGTGAGCTGGGGGGCCCCAGGACAGGCTGAGGGCTGTGTCCCGCAGAGCTCCAGAGCCCTTGCCATGGCCGCCCACTGGCCAGGCCTGGGCCTTGAGGCCACGGGAACCTCTCTTCCATCCTCTCCTCTGCTACCGAATGGCGGCGGCAGTCTCCCTGGGTCCCTGGGACCCGGCCCGCTCTGCCCGAACCTTTGGGTGGCCTGAGGTACCTGAGGGCCGGCTGGGTCGTGGGTGCCTGGCTCCCTCAGTGATGACGGCTGGGCAGGGTCTGGGGACCTGGCCCTGAGGGCACTGCCAGCCGGGCCTGGGCATTGGTGGGAGGACCCAGCCTGGGTGCTGGACAAACGCTCCTGGGCAGGGTAACTGGCCCCCGCGGGGACCCCCTCCTCTCAGCCAGGGCCTGGACCTCAGAGGGCGAAAGTTGAGCCTTGGGACCTTGCCCTTACTTGTCAGAACAGAGAGTAACATTTGTTTAGGTGGAAGTTTACAGGAACACCGTGACCCGACGGTGACCTGACCTCAGGAACGAAGGATCTGACACCAAGAAGTCTGCAGCAGCTAACCATGCCCCTCCCTTACCTTTCCTGTGAAAGGGCTTCGCTGAAAGCTTTCAGGGAGTTCAGGGTTTTTAAGGCATGAGGCATACATCTCCTTGCCTGGCCCTGCAGTAAACCTTTCTCTGCTCCAAACTCTGACGTTTTGGTATTGTTTGGCCCCACTGTGCGTTGGGCATACAGATTTGCATTCAGTAACAGGGCTACAAAAACAAATGCAAACAAAAATGCATAAAGGCTCAAACTCAATACAAGTTTGTTTCTCATTCAACAACAGTTCGGGACGGGCTCCCACCCACCTCCATGTGGTGACTCAGGTACCCAAGCTCATTCCCTCTTGTGGCTCTACCTTCCCCTTGGGTCTCCTGGTTGTCTGCATCCAGGTAGATAGAAGGAAAGGGGCCCAGAGAAGAGGCGCAGCTGTTCTCTTAACCCTCAGCCCAGGTGAACCCAGGCCAGCCCCGGCAAACATCACTTCTGCCCACATCCTGTAGGAGAGAATTCAGCCTCATGGTCCCGCATAAGGCTGAGAGGACCTGAAGCATATCATCTGTTGGCACACACAGCTTCGTGATCTTCCTCTGTTAGTCTTTATTATTTAATGAGATGGTGTGGGTAATGTGCCCAACACCAGGCATATGGTCAGAGTGCCATCAGTGGTCTTCACTATGATTTTTTTTTTTTCCCCAAAATAGTGACAGTAACGGTCTGCTTTGTTTGCAGTTTCAAGCCACAGTCGAGGAAGGAGCCGTGGGAGTTATTGTCAACTTGACAGTTGAAGACAAGGACGATCCTACCACAGGCGCGTGGAGGGCCGCCTACACCATCATCAACGGGAACCCTGGGCAGAGCTTCGAGATCCACACCAACCCGCAAACCAACGAGGG
The DNA here is from genome assembly GCF_003031525.2 of Neophocaena asiaeorientalis asiaeorientalis. NCBI lineage: Eukaryota > Metazoa > Chordata > Mammalia > Artiodactyla > Phocoenidae > Neophocaena > Neophocaena asiaeorientalis. The sequence goes on from NW_020185335.1 coordinate 11,031,165, forward strand.
GATGCTCTCCGTCGTCAAAGTAAGGGTGCTTCCGACTGCCCCTCCCTCCTCGCCCGAGCACCCAGGGCCCCGGGTCGAGGATAGACCAGCCGCTGTCTCCTCCTCCTGGAATTAAAATGGGAAAAGGCTTCCGCTTAGGGGTGTGCTTGTACTCTCATGGCTATAAAACCAAGTTGTTCTACAGGTTCTGGAAAACCTAAACTTCCTTGTAACCTTAAAAAAAAAAAAAAACTTAATTTTTAAATGAGATTCTCCATATACGTGATAATGAATTATCAAAGATATGCAAAAATGGGACCTGTGAAGGTTTTCTAAAGATCCACGGTCAGATTGCACATTATTACAGTCCCTAATCTTTCTTAGCAGAGTCTCAGTTACTGTCAAACACAGCATAGAATTACACACACGGGATGCTGCTCCGTGTGAAACCGCCTGTGAGCACTGCTGCCCAGCAAGCTGACCTCTCTCTGCTACAGGGGGACCGAGAAGGAAAGTGACAACAGCGTATCGGGAGGGCTCAGAAATGTGGGAAGGAGGGGGGGTGGCAGCAGAGCATGCGAGGCTGGTGGTCCCCGCGTCCTGGAGGAAGGGATCTGGGAGGTTCTGGGAGAGCTGCTGCCAGACCAGAACGTCCATCGGAACACAGCTTATTTTCTGGTGGGTGCAGCAATTTGCCTGGAAAGCAGGGAGCAGTCGTGTTTATAGTAATCGTATTAGTGGACCAAGCAGGAACGTTGTTACCTACTTCCTGTGTGCCGTTGGCCAAGATGCTTAATTGTTTTCTGTGTCTTGGTTTCCTCATCTGTAAAATGAGGATGATGGTACAACCCACCACTCCAGGTTGTTGTGAGGAGTTCACAAGCTAATATGTGACTGGCACATGGTGCCTGTGTTCGTTTCCTGGGGCTGCTGTAACAAATGACCACAGACGTGGGAGCTTCAAACAACGCACATTTAGTCTCTTACGGTTCTGGAGGCCAGAAGTCCAAAATCAGTGTCACAGGGCTACAGTCGGTGGGGCTGGTTCCTTCTGGAGGCTCCGGGGGAGAATTGACTTCCTCGTCTTTTCCAGCTTCTGGAGGTCACCTGCATGCATTCCTTGGCTCATGGCCCCTTCCTGTATCTTCGAAGCAGCAACCCAGCATCTTCTTATCTCTCTCTGACTTTGACCCGCTGCTTCCATTGTCACACCTACTTTGACTTTCCTGCCTCCCTCTTTTTTTTTTTTTTTTGTGCAGTGTTCTTTAATTTTATTTATTTATTTGTTTGTTTATTTATTTATGGCTGCATTGGGTATTCGTTGCTGCGCACGGGCTTTCTCTAGTTGCGGCAAGTGGGAGCAACTCTTCATTGCGGTGCACAGGCTTCTCATTGCAGTGGCTTCTCTTGTTGCAGAGCATGGGCTCTAGGCACGTAGGCTTCAGTAGTTGTGGCACACGGGCTCAGTAGTTGTGGCTCGCAGGCTCTAGGCATGCGGGCTCAGTAGTTGTGGTACACGGGCTTAGTTGCTTCGCGGCATGTGGGATCTTCCCAGACCAGGGCTCGAACCCATGTCCCCTGCACTGGCAGGCGGATTCTTAACCACTGTGCCACCAGGGAAGCCCACCTGCCTCCCTCTTTTAAGGACCTTTGTGGTTCCATTGGGCCCAACTGGATAATCCAGAATCTTCTACCCAGCTCAGGGTCCTTAGCTTAATCACATCTGCAAAGTCCCTTTTGCCATGTAAGGTAACACACGTTCCCAGGATTCGAACATGGACATATTGGGGGGTGGGGTCAGTATTCAGCCTAGCGGCAGGGCCATATAAACGTTCACACCAACAAAGTTCCACAACGTCCTTGGGGGCAGAACCCGGAGCCACTGAGAATGGCAGATCTCAGAGAAGTTTCTGGCTTTCTCCAGAGGATGAGGGGTCTAGGTTTCTCCCTGTCCTTTTCAGAACCTCGTCTGAACTGAGCCCCAAACGTCTCCCTGAAAAGAGCAGCCTCTGGGTCTTCCCAATTCTTCTTCCCTTGCCAGGACTCCCGGGAGATCCTGGCACTGCCCTCCTACATTCAGTGCTATAGTTTCAAAGCTGTGAAAGTCGTAAAAAAATAAAACATAGCCACTGGCTGTTCTCTGAGGCTAGCCCTGTATCTATAGAAGGCATCAAGCAATTTTCCAAACCTGCAGCTGGAAGACAAAGCTTAGGTCAATATACATCCCCACCATAAACCCTGCAGGAGCACCGTTCTCCCGGCCTGTGTTTGCTACAGCTTGAGGAAAATAAAATACAAGCAAAGCTAGACTAGAAAAGAGTGTCCTCCTCTCCCCACACTCCCGCTTTGGCCCACAATGCTGTGAGTCTTAAACGTTAGCATTTAGAAGAGTCACCTGGAATGCTAGCTGAAATGCAGGTTCCTGGGCCTGCCCCACACCTGCAGGGTCAGAACAGGAGGGAGAGTTGCCCCAGGAGAGCACAGCCTTGTAGACGAGCACTGCCGTAGGACAAGGAATTTCCACCTGCAATTCCTGGGGAGGAGGTGCCCACAGAGCCTGGGGCCCTCCCTGGGCCTCCATCTTACTAGCAAGTGGACTCCCTTTGCTTCAGAATCGGGATGGAGGCCTCCCCTCTTTGGCTGCCTGCCACATGAATTTGTATAAAGGGCCTTGAGCTTTCTCTGCTTCTCAGTGCGCCTGAGTTCAAGCCCCAGGATAGCCTTCTGGAGGCTGGCCTGACCATGCTCCCTGGGCTCTCCACCTTGCTAGCAACCCAGTGCAGTAGCTAGGAATGCTTTCAGTTGTACGTAACCAAATGCCAGGCTGATAGTGGCTTAAATAGTCAGGAGTATTTCATGGTCTTCATAACTAGATGAAGGTAGGCAAGTCTAGGATTGGCTGGCAGCTCAAGGTGTCCGAGAGCCAGCAGGTGGCACCACAGATGTTTCTGATGTTTTCCTCATGGACATAAAATGGCTGTCAAAGCCCCGGGCATCACGTCTTCCTGCTGCTGTGTTCCAGGGCAGGAAGCAAGGAGGCCGCCAGGCAAGTGGGAGAGAGTATATGTGCCCTCATGGGCCCCTCTCTTCTCATTAGGGGAAAAAATGTCTTTTCCGTGGGTCCTCCAGACAATTTCCAATGATGTGTCACTGACCGGATGACACGGGCCCACCCTCAGCTGCAAGGAAGGCTGGAAAGTCTGAATCTTTCCTCTGGGGCCTCTGCAGTGAGAGGTGGGTTGACACGGCCATGCTGCAGCGCAACCACAAGCAGCTCCGCCCTCCCCAGTTAGCCGTCGGCATACGGGAGAACTAGAGGAGGTCCAGGACTGTGTGGTTTCCGGGGGAGTCCTTCCTCCCTACAGGACCGAATCCTAACAATTCTGCCAGATGAGTAGCCGTGTCCTCTTTAAAACCGTCTAGTCAGGAACACCCTTAGTTGCTGTGTAAACCTATTCCAGACTGTCAAAGAGTTACTCTTTCAGCTGAATATAATCCACCCTGCATTTTACGTCTGTTCTTTCTTTTGTCCTCAGAGGAGAAGGAAGCATTGAGAAAGCAGGCATCCTTGATCCCCAAACCTGTCACAGGCTTACAACTTACTGTCGGGTCACTTCCAAAGCCTCTCTCCTCTGGACAACAAACCCTAGATTCTTTACCCTTCCCATGACAGCCAGCTTTTCCAGCCTTGAAATCCTCCAGAACAGTGGTCCACACCCTCTTTTGACACTTGATGAAATATTAGTCAAATTGCATCTCTGTAACTTTATTGGAAGTGTTTTCAATTTCCTCCCGTCCCTGACACAGAGACCCGACACCAAACAAATCACGTTAATCAGGTCATATGCCCGAGACAACGGAGGGCTTCTTAATGCAGCACGACCCAGGGCAGGCCTCGGAAGGGGTGGGAGCAGAGACCCACGTTTCATCAGCTCCTGGTAGACTGGCCCTGGGCATCGCCCCACTGGTGTCATTACACCCAGCTTTGTGCAAACGGAATTAAGCACTGCAGAGGTCCTCCTCTCCGGAAAAGGCTGGACTCTCTCTCTCTCTCTCTCTCCCCTTCCCTCTCTGTGCCACTACTCACATCTGCATTCCTCAGAAGCCAGCATTCTCCTGAGGCATGTCAGCCTCGAACATACCTGAAGAGGCAAGGCAGGAGGGCAGTGGCTCTTCCAGCTGTTTCTACCCCATATTCCTCTTCCTCACTGTCTTAACAGCCTCTTGTTATTGTATCCGACTCCAGGCCAGCTGCTGTGTGAAACACCCAGCATGCATCATCTCCTCTGATCTTACTACAATCCTTGGTACTAGGACTTTACTGATGAGAAAGCTGAGGCTCCAGGAGATGCAGTGATGTTCCTGTGGTCCAGTAGTTTTTCATTAGAGTTCTTATGGCCAGGACTTGATCCCCTCCCCTCTGGCTCTGGGAGCAAATAGCGCTTTCTACTACTAAGCTGCATTGCTTCCTGGTATGAATGAAGTGTCCCAAGGCAGGACAGAGGGCTGAGTCCCCATCAGCATTACTTATGGAAATACCACCCTGTACCAAAAGCAGTTTATTGTTATCAGCTCGGACTCTCTCATCAGACTCCCTGTATCGCTTCTCGACTCTGTGCCACTTGTTAGCTGTGTGACTTTGACCAAGTTACTTAACCTCTCGGAACCTGTTTCCTCATCTGTAAAAAGGGTCTAAAATCACCTACTATTGTGAGGGTAAGGTGAGGATTAGGTGAGATGATGCACACAGGGCCCTCCTAGCACACAGTCGGTGCACAATGAGAGATGGATTATGTCACGAAAAGTAATGAGGGGTTGTGATGCAGATCAAATATTGTATGTATATTTATACATAATATGTAAATATATTATAAGACGTGTGTGAATGGGGGAGCTGTGGGTACCCCACTCTTATGGGTTAAATTGTGCCTCCCCCCAAAAAGACATTAAAGTCATAACCCCCAGAACCTGTGAATGTGGGCTTATTTGGAAATAGGACCACTGCAGGTGTAATTAGTTAAGATGAGTGCATAATAGAGTAGGATGGGCCCCCAGTCCAAGATGACTGGTGTCCTTATGAGGAGGCAGCCATGTGAAGACAGAGACACACAGCGAGAAGGTCAGGTGATGATGGAGACAGGGGTCAGACTCACGTGCTGCCAGCCAGGGAACGCCCGAAGCTGGGACAGGCAGGGAGGGCTCCTCTAGAGCTTTCAGAGAGAACGTGGCCCTGCCAACATCTTGATTTTGGACTTCTCGCCTCCAGGGCTGTGGGACAGTTCATTTCTTTGTATTAAGCTTTGTATTAGGCCACCTAGTGCTTTGTCACCACAGCCTTAGGAGACAAATGGCAAGATTCCCGTTGCTGTCGGGGCCCTGACCCTCCTCCGCTGCCCCGGCCGCGCCACGCTGTCCTGCTGCAGCTCACCCTGCTGGCCTCGCATCTGCTGCCTGTTAAGAGCCCTGCAGAGCTAGGAAGCTCAGTAAAACCCCACCCTGCCGGCATTTGCATCATGGTAGAAAATCCAGTTGGGCTAGATTCAGGATTTCATAGTCCAGGAAGATGGTGTGTTCCTGGGAGCTGGTATAAAAGAAACCCTCGGGCCTCAGGTTGCCTGGCTGGGTCTGCCCGTGCTGGGGTGCGGTCGAGGAGGTTCTCAGGAGAGGTGGACGCTCTGTGTGTCCGTCCTGCTCAGGACGCTGTCCGGCAGACTGTCACTACCCAGCAAGCCCAAGGCTCCAGTCCCTTCAGTGTCCTAATTAGGATGAATAACTCTGCTTTCCAAGCATGGCAGCTCCCTGGCCCATGTTTGGAATTTATTTCACTGGGGTTGCAGATTTGGGGCTTGACTTGGGAAGGACAGAGATCTGTGTTAGAAAGGAGGATGAAGTGGCAAATTATTCTTGTGTTCCAGGGATGGAACCACAATATAACTGGGTAGCTCCTAGGTACCAACAGCCTGATATCTGTCAGCTCTTAAAATCTTAATACTGACCCTGTTGGGAGTTGCTCTAGGTGAGGGCGGGAGGGGCGGTCCCATTACAGCCGGGAAGCACTTCCAGGGTCAGTACTTGCAGTGTGTGTGTGTGTGTGTGTGTGTGTGCTCTAGGTGAGGGCGGGAGGGGCGGTCCCATTACAGCCGGGAAGCACTTCCAGGGTCAGTACTTGCAGTGTGTGTGTGTGTGTGTGCGCCTCTGCATATATGTGTGCATGTGTGTTTGTGCGGGTGCTCTCACAGGTGTGGAGTGCGGGGCGTGTGTGTTAGCTGTCATTATTATGAGAGAGAATGTAATTTTGCCTAAAGCTCTCCCAACTAAACCTGCCCGACTCCAGATTCTACCCCTGCACCCGGCTCTTGCCCCAGCTTCGCCGTTCTCACCTCTGGTGCCACATTCCCAGATCCCTTATGACGTGTGCTGCCATTTCCTTCCTTCTGCTTGAGTGTGCATCACCTCCCTGTGCTCCCAGCAAGCATATCCATTATGTCATGGGTCTGATGAGTTAGCTGCTTGTTTTCCCAGGAAACATTAGGAAAATAGCTTGAAATAAGCAGTGTGTCCTTATCTCACCTAAATGTCTCCTCACCACACCCCCATCGACAGGAAATGTCACCATCACTGCATCTCCTGGTTTAGAAAGAAAGTGACCGAGTGAATGTCGTCCATGGCCTTCTGTAAGGGACAGGGCACCATATTAATAATGTCTACAGTGGGGTTTCCTTAATATCCTCTGATTTAGTCTACACAGCAGCAAGGGAGGCGGTTACCATCAGCCCCTTTACAGAATCACCTGGAAAGGGCCTCAGCAGGGTTGCTCATTGGTGGGACAGTCTGCCATATGTGGGACTGTCCCAGGCATGGCCATGTATCTGGCAGCACTGTCCCCTGCCCAGAAAATGGCCACAGAGCTGCCGAGTCATGGGGACAAATAAAAATCCCCCCCCCATGTTTTCCAGTGCCCTCAGGTGGGGAAGGGCCATGCAGCTTAACCCCTTGTGTGTCAGCCTCCCGAATCCTCTTCTCTACATGACACCCTACTGGAAGAATGTGCACCCCCTGGAGCCCCCATGAGTGCCGGAGTTGTGAGGTCACAGGCTACCGGTGGGAAGGCTTTTAATGTCAGCACTGCCAGGGAGTCATCTAAAGAGATCTCACAACAAAGGATCCAGGTGTCTGAGACTCATGTAATTCTTGTAAGTTATTTCTCAATCTGAAAAAAGGAACAACTTCCATACCTAATTTTGTATCTGTATGTTTCATACTCTTTTTCTTAAAGAGGACCCCAAATTGCATCACGCTTCTTAGCCCACAGAACCTGGATCCACCCCTGAGCGTCCACACGGCTCGGGGACTGTCAGAGGCCTTTGTGCAAGAGCACCTGCCCTTTGTGGCAGACCCGCGTGCTGAGCCCTTCTCTCTGCCTTTCAGCCTCTGGACTATGAGATTTCTGCCTTTCACACCCTGCTGATCAAAGTGGAAAACGAGGACCCGCTGGTGCCCGACGTCTCCTACGGCCCCAGCTCCACAGCAACCGTCCACATCACCGTCCTGGATGTCAATGAGGGGCCGGTTTTCCACCCGGACCCTATGATGGTGACTAAGCAAGAGCACATCTCCGTGGGCAGCGTGCTGTTGACGGCGAATGCCACAGACCCTGATTCCCTGCAGCATCAGACCATCAGGTGAGTGGGCGGCTGGGTAACCTGAGACGGGAGGGAGGCGGGCAGCAATGGCTTTTCTTTTCTGGTTGCAGGGTTTGTGTTGTCAGGAACAAACTACCATTAAATTAAACTTGTTATTGATCTGGGTGAGCAGGAAGTTTGTGTCATAATGAAGAGCTGGCGGCTGGTGGCACCACGGGACCAGGCTCACTAGGTGCGGATGTTGCCCCTGCACCTGATTCCTGGCAATAGACTAGCCCGGGAGGAGAGTAGCTCCAGAGCTGTGTTCTCAGATATCCAGAGGGGTCTGCTGGTGCCAAGCACAGTGTGGAAGGGACAGAGAAAGGAGCCGCCACATACGGCCCCTTGCATCTCAGACACCTACTTTTATCAGCTGCCACAGCGTGATGAGAAACGCTAACTCCATGTACAGTTAAGGGTATTAGGAGTTCAGAGAGGTTCAGTAACTTGCTCAAGACTGCCCAGCTTATAGTGCCCAGTAGTGGAAGAGATTAGGATGCAACCATTGCAGTACGGTCTGCAAAGTCCATGCTCTCTGCTAAGTGCTCTGGACTCTGAACTGTCAGAAGGGAAAGGAGTAGACATTGCCTGGTACTTAGAAATGGACCATCGGGGTTGGGTTTTCCGCTGATGATTGGCAGGCCAAAAAAAAGTTCAAATTTTCAGCGTTCATTTCTTAAGCTCTGTCCAGTACTTCAGAAGAAGGGGTTTTCACAATGAGATTTAATTAAATGGTCATTATCCACAGTGCATCTCATGCTAGTGGAGATGAGATGCCCTCGCTGGTGCGACGTTTCACAGTAAACACATTGGCACGCAGGTCCAAATGCGCGCTTGTCTCCGCTAAAGAGAGTAATTAATCTTCCTCTTCCAAAATCTAATCTCTTCATACGAGGTACCGATAACCAAGTATTAGACGCACTTCAAATGAACATGTCTTATTTTCCTGATTTGAAACACCTGAAAATGTGCCGCTATCTTTGCGTCAGCCACAGGACCGTGGAGCAAGGTAGCAGAAGTTATTTTCCATTTTTACAACAAAACTTTCTGAAATGCCAAACTAGATAAAAGTACAAAATAATACCAGATCCTGTACTAATGTAAATCTGAAGTAGCCATTCTTTTTTTCCTTTTCTCCTTTTTTTCCCCTTTTCCTGCTCAGTATCTGGCAAAGGAAACATACAATTTAAACATCAAAGAGAAAGCTTTCCTTAAGTACTTAGATCGGGAAACCTGTAGGTTAACAGACTGTAAGGTAGTTGTACAAATGTAGGATGTCTTTAGCGGAGCTAAAGTGTTGATTTGCACTTCTACAAAGAGGTGACTCCAGTGTGGGTAGGAAATGGATTTAAACGGGGTTGATGTTGCTAAGCCTGAGACTGTGCCTTTGTTGGGTAACTTGGGATGCTGCCAGACATGACAGTGTTAATGTGATGGGGAGAGACTGAGGCAGGTGTCGGGATCTGGGAATAGAGGTCCTACTAAGGTGGGACAGACAGTGGACGAGGTGGGTCTCTCAGAGTTCTTTGTTTAAGACCAGCTCTGGATGACTTAGGCAAAAGGGAGAATTTGCTGGAAGATTCTACACACAGTTTATAGAATTTTTCCCAACTGGTAACCACTAGTTTTTTCTCTATACCTGTGAGTCTGTTTCTGTTTCTTATATACACCTCTTTGTTTTCTTTTTTTTAGATTCCACATGTAAGTGATAACATAAAGTATTTGTCTTCTCTAATTTCACTAAGCATAATGTTCTCTAGGTCCGTCCACGTTGTTGTAAAGGGTAGATTTTCATTCTTTTTAATGGCTGAGTAATATTCCATCGTGTGTGTGTGTGTGTGTGTGTGTGTGTGTGTGTGTGTGTATGTATGTATATATATAAAACATCTTCTTTTTTTGTTCATCTGTGGATGGGCACTTAATTTGCTTCTGTATCTTGGCTGTTGTAAATAGTGCTGCTATGAACATTGGGGTGCATGTATCTTTTCAAATTAGTGTGTTCTTTTTTTTTGGATGTATGCCCAGGAGTGGAATTGCTGGATCCTATAATGGTTCTATTTTTATTTTTTTGAGGAACTCCACACTGTTCTCCATAGTGGCTGTACCAATTTATATTACCACTCACAGTGTACAAAGGTTCCCTTTTTTCCACACCCTCTTAAGAATGTATTACTTGTGGTCTTTCTGATGACGGCCATCCTGACAGGTGTGAGATAGCATCTCATTGTGGTTTTGATTTGCATTTCTGATGACTAGTGATGTTGAGTAGTTTACAGAATTGAAGAATATGTTTAGAACTGGGCCGAGATAGCACAGGAATTTGGGCACTGTTGAGTCTCTAGGTAATGGGCCCTGATGGGCTGGCACTGCAGGACCTCACAGGGAGAGTGACCCACCTCCAGCCACCGTCCACTCTTGTGTCACTCAGCTCACGGTTCACATGCCCAGGGGCGAGTCCACTTTACCTGAGCTGGAGCCATGCACCCCCGACTCAGGGCATCTTGACAGGCAGGAGGGATGATATTCCCAGATGTGGCTGCCCCTCTTCACCCCCACGGCAGGCAGGTAATTGAGAAGGAGGCGGGAAGTCCCATCTGGCAAATGGAATGTGGTGCTTGGAGCGTGGCAAGCAGCCACAGATAGCAGCCCCGGCAAACTGAGTCGGGAGACAGGAGCCTGGAGAGGGAGCGCGTGACTGGCAAGAGCCAAGACATTGAGGGGCCCCAAGCCAGGATCTGCGCCCTGGAGAACAAAGACCGGCTGCCGGAACCGGGTGATGGTGCTCCTCCATTCCATCTCGGGTGCAGCATCAGTGGCGCCCACTGTGAGAAAAGGAGATCAGAGAAAGCAATTTGTAAATTACTAGATGTGAGACTTGGCGGTAAAAAGCAGGAGTGTAGAAAGCTCTGAAGAGCTTCCAGTTTCTACAGTTGCTCATTACAGCTGTGACCCTCAGTCACGAGTGGCCAGGACCCATCTCAGACTTTTGCCAGAAATGCATGTACTGGCCCACAAAACTGAAAATGAGGACGAGGACGTCCAGCGTGAGAATTCAGGCGCTCAGAATATGTTCTTTCCCCACCTGTTGACTCTGCACTTGCCTGGGTTGGCTTCGTCCTCAGCCATATCTGTATGGCTGTAGAGAGTCAAGGCCTCCAGCAATGCCAGTCCTACCAGCAGAAAGAGATCCTTCCTAACCAGTAGTATCAATACTTGCCCAAGGGCCAGATTTGTGTCTCACTGAGCCAACTGGCACACACACCTGTCTCTGACCCAGAATGGCGGGAGGATGGAGTGTGCCCAGGGCTAGTCCTGGTGCGTGGGCCCACCGTGGACCCAGCATCCAACCATAATGAACTGGGCTGGTGGTTTCCCAAAGGAATGCAGAAGGCTCTTCCCAGAAGGTGGGAATGGATGCTGAGTCATCAGGGACCACGGAGAGCCACTGTTGGCCAATTTCAATGTCTCGAGTCCCCTCAGAAAATATAGCTGAGGTGTTTCTGTGGCCGTTTGCCTAAGAGCTGTAACATTTACAAATGCGTCTGGCTGAGCAGTGTCTGGACAAATCACTTTTCCAGCATCGAAGCAAAATAAATGCATACGTATGTATGTATGGGCATGTGCATGTATGTGTGGGCATGTGCATGTATGTGTGGGCATGTGCATGTATGTATGGGCATGTGCATGTATGTGTGGGCATGGGCATGTATGTATGGGCATGTGCATGTATGTATGGGCATGTGCGTGTGGGGGGGCATGTGCATGTATGTATGTGTGATGCACATTTCTCTCTCTGGCCTGACTCCTCAGACACATTCCTTCCTGCTGGGATCCAGAGTCGCCCAGAAGTGGCCCTCTCTCAGCCTGGCACTGACTGGATCTCCCTCTGCCCCTTCCCTCTCCCCTCCCCTCCCCTCCGCCCTTCCTCTCCTGGTGCTGGTTCTGAGCCCATCAAAGGCAGGGATAACATCCCTGACACGTTGAGCTGTTGTCACAGGAGCTCTTCAGGGAGAAAAGGCTCGTTAATTTTCTGCAGCCTTTGATCCTGTACACGAGAAGCACTGTCCCCGATGGGCTGTGTGTGCAGAGGCTGTACAGGGCTGAGGGGAGGGGCCGGGCTGGGACCTGGTTTTCTCATAAACCGCACTGGGCTCCCCAGAACTCTCAGAAAGACACGATGACCTTGTGAGTGGTGGTGGTGGTGTTGTCTTAATGATTCTTTGGGGAGCGGGCATTGGAAGAAGGAGGAACTGAGAACTCCTATTTTTATCTCAAGGAGAGCTCTGAGTTCAGCTGACAAAGGCGCATGAAAAAAGATGGTGCCAGTGCCATCTGCCCCTGTCTTGATTCCCGGCAATAGCACGGCGTTGGGCTCTGCAGTTGTGCGGGTTATGCGGGTGTCCCTGTCTGCGTGTGTGACTCTTTGTGTCCACATTGTCATTCTCTCTTTGTCCCTCTCTGTGCCGATTACTCTTGGTCTATCCTTTGCTCTGTACATTTCTTCCTTATCTCCCTCTCTGTCTCCCTCTGCCCATCCTCCCTCCCCATCACTGTCTCTACCTGCATCTTCCCCCTCCCTCTAGGTCCATCTTTCTCTTATGTCTCATGGCCATCTCTTCTCTGTCTGATTCTCTGCACCTTCCTTCCTCCCATTCCTCTCTCTCCTCTCTTCTCTTTCCTCCTCCTTTTTCCCCTTTTCCTCCATCTGCTTCCTCCCCCGCCCCTTTCTCTCCGTCTCTGTCTCTCCCCCTCGCCACATTTCTATCTCTATCAGTATCTCACTCCAAGACACTCTGTGCCTCAGCGCCAATAACCCCATCTCCTCTCATATGACTGGCCAGGCCCTCAAGGCATCTTAGCACTGCAGGAGATGCTCCACCCCAACCAGCCTGATTCAGGTCCTGCCCCCAAGTTGACAGGCACTTTGACCTCCTCCCTGAGGACAGGCTCCTTCCCTTGTCAAAACAGGAAACTCCTCCCCACTCCCAGCCCCCATAAAGCTTAGGACCTTAATTCTAACTCATTCCTGGTCCTGTCTTCTGTGATGAAAAGCCCATCTCAGGCACAGTGATTCTGCCGCTGCAACTGTCATGCCCTCTTTTATCTCACCAGGGAATGTTAAAATCCGTGAAAGGCGTCTTGATCTCTGAGAAGCCTGTCACTCTAAAGACAGGAGGTGTCCAGGCATCAGAGTGAATATTCTCACTAAAAAGCCAGAGTTATTAAAACTTGTTTAAAAGCCCATAGAACTGTGCTTAGCCAAATCAAAATGGACAGCGGTGGGCTAGCGACAGATGAAATTCTTCTTTTTAATGACTTGTATCTTCTTATCCTTATTATAAAGTTAAGATAGTTCATGGAGGAAACTTTTGAAAAAGCAGTTGAGAATAAAGAAGATAATTTTAAAAATCTGTAATCGTCCCACCTAAGGAAATCCCCTTTTAACAGCTTAGGTATATCTCCAGTCACATGTGCGAGTATTTCCCTTTTTTATTTTCAAAATTGGCTCACATCACCCATTTTGTTTTGGAACCTGTCGTTTTTACTTCCCAATATATGGCGAACAGCTTTCCATATCAAGAAATAGCCACTATTTTTCATCACTGAATAGTATGCATTCTACAGTGCTGTTACACGAATATACTTATTTATTTATTCATTCCCTTGTTGGCTATTTAGACTGTTTCCAATTATGTGAAATTATTTTTTTAAAAAGTCAGTGGACATGCTTGTAGCTAAATTGTTTAATGCATCATTAATTTTCTGAAGAATTTTCTGAAAATATTTTGCAAATGTGTTGATGTTGTTAATGCTTTTTGTCATATAAAGATTTCTTTGTGTCTTTACCTCGGCAATCACATTTCTGTTTTCCCTTATTATTTGAATTGATGGTTAGAAAGTTTCTGTGCTCCAAGGTCATGTGAATGTTGACGTGTTGTAAAACAGCTGGTTCCCACACCCTGTCCTCTCAACCTGCAGTGATGAGACAGGCTGCAGCTTTCAGGGTGGAGCCTTCCTCCGTGTACACGAGACAGGAATCTGGCATTTCTTGATGACATTTCAGTGTCTCCAGTGAGGAGTGGACTCATGCACCTGAAGTTGTTGGCTAAATATTGTCAGAAAGAGCAGCTCACTGATAATTATGCTAAAATGGAAATGACTGTATTTGCCCAACATTCTCTAACAGTGAAATGAGAAGCAGGGACTCACTGTCGCATCAGATCTGTTGCTTTGGCTACTCTGGGGATGCAGCCGGCAGCTCAATCATTTTGAATGGTCTGAGAGAACTTATTTCATTCTCTGACCAATCCGGGGATTTCTATTAAGGCAACCAAGTAACAATTCCTATTCCAGACATTTTTCAAACAGAACTCATCTTATCCAGGGTCTGTAGTAAACAACTCTGCCGCAGAGACTTCTGCCCACACAGTGAATACATAAGATACGTGTTGAGGAAAACTATTGTCCCCACCCATGTGAAATTACCCATTACTCCTCAGCATTTTTTGGGGAAAGGATCATTCATCCAGGGAACCCCACAGGTGTGCGTCTAGCAGCAGTGTATCTGTGAGGATTAAGTTTGCCTCAGTATAAAAGGAAAATTCAAAATGATGGTGGCTCAGAGAAGATAGAAGTGGGTTGTTTTCCCCCTCATATAAAATAAGTGTAGAGCGGCTATGGCAGTCCAGGGCTAGGATGAAAGCTCCACAAAGCTGTCAGGGGCCCAGGCTCCTTCCTGCTCACCATTCAGTCACCTCGAGACTGGCACCCTCTTCCTCATGGACAATTATTATGGTTGCTAATGCTTCAGCCTTCACATCTGCATTCCAGACAGTAGTTTGGGAGAGAGGGAAAGAAGAAGGGAGTCTCTTCTATTTTAAGGAGTCTTACTGAAAGTCGATCACATTTCTATTTAAATCTGATTGGCCAAAATTAGTCACATGGCCAAAACCTAGCTGTAAGAAATACTAGGAAGTATGGTCATTTAGCTGGATAGCAACCAACTTTTAAAACTGGGATTCTTTACTAAGGAAGAAAGGAAGAGTGGGTATTGTGAGACAACTAGAAGTTTCTGCCATGAACACCTTTGGGGATTGAATCTTTCTGTGTCATAAAAAACTACAGGGTAAATTTTAGAAGATGAATACATGCCATGAAATTAGATTTTTACACAATCAAAATAATAGATAATTGTGTTGCCAAAGGCAGCTGGTTGAAAAAAGCACAAGCATTATAGTTTTCCATTCATTCCTTTACTGAATTCATTTACTGGTATTTATTTAGAGGCTACTATGGGCCTAACACTGCTGGGTGCTGTCTTTTCACTTGTGAGAATGATCCCTGCCTACAGCCTCTGGGGAGCTTATAGTCTTAAGAGCAAGAGCTTTGTTGCAAATGATGACGCCCCAGGAAAGAAGGAAGAGGGAGGGAGAGAGGAAAAGGAAGGAAGGAAGGAGAGAAAGAAATTGTTCCTTGGGAAGTAACAACCAGTGGTCTCCAGCTATGGAGAAAAAGCCAAGCAACAGAAATTACTTATTTCCAAGCATCATTATGGTCTCGATTATCAACAAATTCCTGAATTCCCCAGAAGTGCCACTATCCCCATGCCTTTGAGCTGGTCTCTGCCTCCTGGGAACTGGGCATCAGACTAAACTAGGCCGAGATTGCCACAATACCCCTGGACACATGTATGTTGCTGGTACTATGACTAAGATGCCTCACATTTTTATATAAAAGCTTACCGAAAGCTCTGTCACCAAAGTCTTATTTAACTCTCACAACCGTGAGTCTGCCTCTTTGCTGATGAGGAACACGTAACCTCTCTGAACCTCGGTTTATGGAAAGAAAACACGCAAATGAGGTGAACTCCTGGGGCTTTCCTCGCCACCGCCTCATCCACAGCTATATGTCCTTCTGATGTTAGTTTAGGCATCGCCTCTGCAGGTGGGCTACCCTGACCTTCAGACTACGCTCCAAAGGGCTTTCTGAATGTCTAGTGTAATGCTCGTCGTGCTTTACTGTGATTCCTGACCTAATGGTCCATCTTCCACTGAACCTCGGGCTCTCTGAGGGGAACGACCGTGTTTATATCCATCCCTGGTAAGACACAAGGGCCTCTTCAGTACCATTTAATTAATTAAGCACCAAGGCCCAGCACCAAGACCTTCAAACTTCCCAGGAGCCTGCAAAAATGTCAAGGACGTGAACACGTAATCTATCATCTCCAAAGTTTGAAAAGAAAACAGCAACATTGAAGTTAATAAGATCGAGTGTCCACAGCACCATGACTTTAGCAGGTTGAATTTTTTTTTCACATCTTTATTGGAGTATAATTGCTTTACAGTGTTGTGTTAGTTTCTCCTGTACAACAGAGTGAATCAGCTATATGTATACATATATCCCCATATCCCCTCCCTCCCACCCTCCCTATCCCACCCCTCTAGGTGGTCACAAAGCACCGAGCTGATCTCCCTGTGCTATGCAGCTGCTTCCCACTAGCCATCCATTTTACATTTGGTAGTGTATATATGTCAGTGCTACTCTCTCACTTCATCCCAGCTTCCCCTTCCCCCCTGTGCCCTCAAGTCCATTCTCTACATCTACGTCTTTATTCCTGCCCTGCCCCTAGGTTCATCAGTACCGCTTTTTTAGATTCCATATATATGCATTAGCATATGGTATTTGTTTTTCTCTTTCTAACTTACTTCACTCTGTATGACAGACTCTAGGTCCATCCACCTCACTACAAATAACTCAATTTCATTCCTTTTTATGGCTAAGTAATATTCCATTGTATATATGTACCACATCTTCTTTATCCATTCCTCTGTTGATGGACATTTAGCTTGCTTCCATGTCCTGGCAGGTTGAATTTAATATTTGCAAAAATGTCTTTACATTTGCCAACTGTTTGTAGATCTCTCATGGTAGAATGTCTGAGTCGGCACTAGAGAAATCATAGGGGATTATTAGTGAAATATTTCCAGTAGTCAGATAATTCCAAAAGCAAAAGTGGTGATATAAAAATTATCTCAAAAATTTTACAGGAAAAAAATGTACTTGCAATGTGAGTACATTTCAATATATTTGCTATGACTTGGGAGTAGGCCACCATGGACAGAGAAAATTCTTAGAGGCTCAGAGGTCCTTTTTTTTTATTATTTTATTGGAGTGTAGTTGATTTACAATGTTGTGTCAATTTCTGCTGTACAGCAAAGTGCTTCAGTTATACATATACATTCTTTTTCATATTCTTTTCCATTATGGTTTATCTCAGGATATTGAATATAATTCCCTGTGCTATACAGTAGGACCTTGTTGTTTATCCATTCTGTGTATGATAGTTTTCATCTGCTAACCCAAAACTCCCAATCCATCCCTCCCCCACCCTCCTTCCGCCTTGGCAGCCACAAGTCTGTTCTCTATGTCTGTGAGTCTGTTTTTGTTTCGTAGATAAGTTCATTTGTATCATATTTTAGATTCCACATATAAGTAAAATCATATGGTATTTGTCTTTGTCTTTCTGACTCATTTCACTTAGTATGATAATCTCTAGGTTCACCCATGTTGCTGCAAATGGCATTATTTCATTCTTTCTATAGCTGAGTAGTATTCCATTGTATATATGTACCACATCTTCTTTATCCATTCATCTGTCAATGGACATTTAGCTTGCTTCCATGTCTTGGCTATTGTGAATAGTGCTGCTGTGAACATAGGGGTGCGTGTATCTTTTTGAATTGTAGTGTTGTCTGGATATATGCCCAGGAGTGGGTTTGCTGGATCATATGGCAACTCTATTTTTAGTTTTTTGGGGAACCTCCATACTGTTTTCCATATTGGCTGCACCAATTGTAGGTCTTAAAACAGCCCAGCGCTTGGCCTTTCGAAGTGCTTAGTAAACAGGTATAGCATGGTTTGCCAGCAGCTGGGGTGGAGTTTCTGCGTGCAGACATTTTGTGCGTAAACGGACATGGTTCATTGTGATTACTATTATTTTTCATCTTCAGTCATTGTCTAGTGTCTACCAACCGTGGAAATATTTGCATGTGGCCTTGTTTTAAACCAATCCCAGGAGGGAAGCCTGAGCAGGACCGATCGGCCTTTCACTGGGCTTCCCAGTTCTGTGAAAGTTACACTAAGGAGTCCGGTCCATCCGCCGGCCCTTCTTCCAAAGCCATGATCCAAATTGAACCCATCCTTTGAACACAGAACATCTGAATTAGATCCAGATTAGATCCTCATCACTCTGAAAACCACAGCCTACTTTGTTCTGATTTCTTTGGGTCTTTTTAAGTCATTTCCCTTCCCTTCCTCCTCTAGACTTGGAGGCTTTTAAGCTCCAAGGTAGATTCATTCATGGGCTCAAACTGGTACCGAATGCAACATGTGGTGATGAAAATTCAGTCCCAAAAGATTTGTTAAAAGGCCCAATTTTGGTTTTTGCTGGTCTTCTTGTGAGTCATCAAGCCTTTTTCTTTAACACCTCATTTAATCTAATATTGGAGCCCATTCAAAGGAAATCACAAAAAAAATGATAGGAAATCAAGCAGAAGTCATCAGCTGGCTATGGGACCTTTTGTTCTGTATCTTCTAAGACCTTTGGAAGCAGATGGCAAAAATCAGTTCCCCTGGAAATTAGGATTTTTGTCACCACTGTCATTTCTCAGGAACACAGAGGTTCAAAATGTGTAGTAGCTCACCATTTATTGGGAGGAGAAAGGAGGGTTGTAACCCCCCTTTTGAAAAAGCCAGATTTCAAAACCAGATTTAAGAGTTTAATTTGCGTTGACTCCCACCTTTTAAATTTTAATCAGAAGTTAAAGACCAAATAATAACATTTCTACCTGGGGAAATGAAAAGAGCCTCCATCCACTAAAATATATTATTAACACTTCATCTTAATTAAATGTGGTTACTGAGCTCAATAATAGGATTTGGGGTGAGGTCATTTCTGTTTGTTTGTTTTTTTAATGAGTTATTTCTCTCTAGAGTCAACACAGAGCTTGAAATGTAAATGAATTGTTTACAGTGGCGCCTTTGTAATTTTTAATTAAAGTGACATCCTTCCATTGGAAGTTTATGGTGGCAATACATTGTATTGCATGCTCTGCTGTAGAATTTTTAATTATTTATGTAAACATATTAAAACAGCTGACTTATTTTTAGCAATCAGATTTTCTGTTATGAAGATGGCAGTGGGAAACAAGGTCTAATAAATTAAACAATTGAATCTTTAAAGATTAAACAGCTTCAGTGGCTAAAAATAGAATTCTGGCTTTTATAGTGATCCAGAGATGGAAGATTTTCATTATTAACCTCAATTAGAGGTGCTCGATTTGGTTACTATGAAACGTCTGACCGTTTGGAAAAACAGTTGAAAGGTTATTTTACAATGTACCCACCTTTTCAACGTCCATCTGTGTTGTTACAAACTGGTCACGGGCCAGACTTTCATTACTGACAACACGGTTTCAAATTGGTTATATTTTATTATTCAAATTGGTTATATTTTATTAATTATTCAAATTGGTTATATTTTAGTATAATTATGATGGTCACTCTTTGCAGCCTAAGAAATTAATTCTCAGAACCAATAAAGAAAGTACTGAGAAATGTTAATATTGTTTCTCGCTGTGTCTTCTAAGCTGTTACATCTGCTTAGCTGGTTTTTCTTTTTTTTTTAATAAAGGCATTTGAATTAGATGAGGGTTACTACAGAAGCTACCACTATAGCATTGATTGAGAAGGCCACATACTTCAGGATCGCAACAGAAGTCGGGGAAAATAGCTGATGTATTTTATTATCTCTATCTGTCAATCGCCAACCTTGCACACTCGTGAAGGGCTTGTCACAGCATTAGCACTAATACAGGTAATGAAACCGCAGAGAATCTTGTAACTAACTCAAGAAATGTGCTTCATCTCTCCTCCCAGTTTGATTTCCAAAAGGATCGTGAAGCTTTGTTTTCAAGTGATGAGACTCTAAACTACAGTTCTCCTAATATGTTTAATTCAGAGTTTTCCTTGTGTAGTCTATTGATGTTGGCAGGAATCTCAGGATAAAATCAGACTTTATGTAGCCGACTTTTAACAGCCTTGGTCTCCCATGTGAGGGCTGCACGTGTGAAATGGGGCCTCTAGATTTGGGTTAGGATGAGATAAGCCCCCTATTTTTTTTTTTTTTTTGCCGTACGCGGGCCTCTCACTGCTGTGGCCTCTCCCGTTGCGGAGCACAGGCTCCGGACGCGCAGGCTCAGTGGCCATGGCTCACGGGCCCAGCCACTCTGCAGCATGTGGGATCTTCCCAGACCAGGGCACGAACCTGTGTCCCCTACATCGGCAGGTGGACTCTCAACCACTGCACCACCAGGGAAGCCCAAGCCACCTCTTTAATCGTTGAATTTTTCATTCATTCCACAAATGTTTAATGAACACCTAAAATATGCCAGGCCCCTTTTTAGGCACTGGGGATACAGAAGCAGTAGAAACAGTAAAAATTATCTGTCATCATGGATATTACATTCCCACAGGGGGAAATAGAAAACAAACAAGAAAATAAATTTTAAAATAAATAGTATAGGGCTTCCCTGGTGGCACAGCGGTTGGGAGTCCGCCTGCCGATGCAGGGGACACGGGTTCGTAACCCGGTCCAGGAGGATCCCACATGCCACAGACAGGACTGTGGGAGACAGAGACTCCACTCTTGGAGGGCACACAAAGTACTGTGCGCACCACGACCCAGGGGAAGGAGCAGTGACCCCATAGGAGACTGAACCAGACCTACCTGCTAGTGTTGGAGGGTCTCCTGCAGAGGCGGGAGGTGGCTGTGGCTCACCATGAGGACAAGGACACTAGCAGCAGAAGTTCTGGGAAG